>NW_022436999.1:4896447-5222745 GCF_009761245.1 Sapajus apella | reverse complement strand
TTTCTTTTCTTTTCTTTTCTTTTCTTTTCTTTCTTTTCTTCTTTCCTTTCTTTCATTTCACTCTTCTCCCATCTGGAGTGCAATGGCAGAAACTTGGCCCACTGCAACCTCTGCCTCCCAGGTTCGAGTGAGTCTCCTGCCTCAGCCTCCTAAGTAGCTGGGATAACAGACATGCGTCACCACACCTAGATAATTTTGTATTTTATTTTAGTAGAGATGGTTTTTCACCATGCTGATCAGGCTGATCTCAAACTCCTGACCTCAGGTGATCTGCCCCCCTCTGCCTCCCGAAGTATTGGGATTACAGGCGTGGGCCACTGCACCTGGCCTAAAATTCTTTTTTCTTTACTTTTGTCTGTATAGGTTAGTTTGAAATACCAGTTGTAATTCTTTTTTCTGCTTGGTCTGGTCTATTGATAAAGCAAGCTTTCAATAGCTTGACAATCCTAAAGTGAACTTTTCAGTTCCAGAAGCTCTAATTGATTCCTTTTTAAAATGTTTATCTCTTTTTTTAATTTCCTGGATTGTTTTAGTAATTTCCGTGTGTTGATTTTCAGTCTTTTCTTTTATGTCTTTGAGTTTCTTGCAATCCATGCTTTGAATTACTTCTCTGACATTTTTGACTTTCCATTTTGATTGGGGACCATTGCTAGAGAGCTACTGTGGCTAGGAAAAGCTCCTAGTGAATTGTGCTACAGTCTCTGTGGGTGTGGGGTGCTACATGAGCCCCTTCTAGATAGGCTGGAATGTAAATTGTTGCCCAATCACACCCTTGTTCCAGAGCTCTTGACTCCTAGATCAGACACACACTGCAGCCTATCTCCAGACCACCATATGGTTGAGAGCTTCAGGAAATGTCTAATTTTTGACTCTCCAGGGGAGTGGTTTTGGGGGCAGAACTTTATCACTTAGTTTAATATAGGTAGCTGTGTGGCTCCTCTGCTCTCCAATGTGATGGCTTTTCTTCATTTAAGAGCAGGACTTGGGTACTCCTTCTCTGGGCCTCTGCAGGGGCATGTTGGTTGTGGTGAGTTGGCTGGTTGTATTGGCCCAACCTCAGGCAATGGGAGATGTGGTCAAGTACTAGCAAAATTGGAGTAGGGTGGGGAGATCTGTAATTCCCTAGCCCCTAGATGGCCAGCTGGACTTTCTGTATGAGTCTTGATGGGGCTGGATTGTTGGGGAGCCTCAGGTCCTGGCTGTGATGGGAAGGGGTTAGGGCTGATATCTGGGTGAGGAGCTAAACTCTCAGGCAGGGACAGGCAGGGCACTTAGGTGGTGGGATCCCCAAGGAAGATCACAGGTCTGTGGAGATAAGGCTTTTGATAGGGCTGTGGGCCATGACTGAAATGCTCATGTAGGGGTGGGGTAGGTGCAGTGGAAGTCAGAAGATAGATGCTGTCATGAATAAGTAAAATTAAAGTTACATTTAAAGATACTGGCCACGCGCAGTGACTCACGCCTGTAATCCCAGCACTTTGGGAGGCGAGATGGGCAGATCACTTGAATCCAGGAGTTTGACACCAGCCTGTCCAACATGGTGAAACCACATCTTTACCAAAAATACAAAAATTAGCTGGGCGTGGTGGCATGCTCCTGTAGTCCCAGCTACTTGAGAGGCTGAGGCAGGAGAATCACTTGAACCCAGGAGGCGGAGGTTGCAGTGAGCTGAGATCGTGTCACTGCACTCCAACCTGGGCAACAGAGCAAGGCTCTATCTCCAAAAAAAATGTATTCAAAGATAGCATCAAAAAAGATATTTTCAGCCAATTATGGTGGCTCATGCCTGTAATCCCAGCACTTTGGGAGGCTAAAGGAGGAGGTTCGCTTAAGGCCAGGAGTTTGAGAGCAGCCTGAATA
The DNA here is from genome assembly GCF_009761245.1 of Sapajus apella. Taxonomy (NCBI): domain Eukaryota; kingdom Metazoa; phylum Chordata; class Mammalia; order Primates; family Cebidae; genus Sapajus; species Sapajus apella. The sequence goes on along the minus strand of NW_022436999.1, from coordinate 5,220,885 downwards.
ACATAGTGAGATCTTAGCTCTACAAAAAGTAAAAAAAAAAAAAAATTAGCTAGGTGTGGTCATGTATGTCTGTAGTCCTCACTACTTGGGAGACTGAGGCAGGAGGATCGCTTGGAGCCCAGGAGTTAAAACCTGCAGTGTACTCTTACTGCGCCACTGCACTTCAGCCTGAGGTGAGATCCTGTATCTTAAACAAATGGTGTTTTTGTATTGTAGTGTAATCTGGAGTATAGGACTGGAGAACTTAGTTCAACACAGAAAGATGTAATATCTGCATAGTATAGCTCATGAGCACCTCTAGGATAGTAAAACTCAGGCACTGCCAAATCTGTGCAACACTGAGAGTGATGATTCTATCTGAATCCTTACTCTAAGTAATGAGAAGTAGCATAGTACATTTCTACATTATTTGTGTTTCTGGAGTCATTTCTATGCTTTGTTCATGATTTTTGGGAGGTGAGGTATCTGCTTTGAGTGGAGCATTTTGGCTTTGGAAGTAACTCTCCTACTATTCCCAAATGTTAGAAGCAGGATGCCAAAATTTTATTTTAGCATCCTAGTTTTTCCTTGGAACAATTAGCATTATAGTTCTTTTTATAATTGGCAGGATTAGCTGTGGCCTACATGACCACAGGAAATAATAAGTCAGGGGTTGTAAACTCTAGTGCCTTTAAGCACTAGGCATGTAATAGAAGTACATGAAACTGTTAAGTGTAAGACATAGATACTTTATTAGTTGATTTTGACAACAGCAACAGACATTTATTTTTTTGTTCATGGGTCTCTAGGTCTGCAAAGGTGGATCTTGTTTTCTTCAGGCTGTAGTCAGATTCAGATGTGCCCCGCAAGCTATAACAGCAGCAGGAAAACCAGAGAGATTTCAAATGGATGTCCCTTGAGTATAGTCTGCTGACATTTGTTTATCTTGACCAATGGTTTTGAAAGGCAGATAAGTAGGCCTCTTTTCTAATACAGGCATTTAGCATATGTGGTTGATTGGGCCATTGTTCCTAATTCTTCACTTACTCTCTAATTTAGAAATAAACATTCTGCTCTGTAATGGTTACTAGGATCTTTTATGTGGCACATGTTCAATGACTGCTGTTAAATGAGTGATTATATCCCTTGATACGGTTGATTTTTGTTAATGGTGCAACTTGGGGTACTTGTCATTTCCATTCCCTCCTGCTTTTTCTGCTCTTTTCTCATCCCTACTCTTCCTCCCTCCCTTCCCATTTACTTCCAAAACAGCAGCTATCAATATGAAAAAGGAGGGAGTGGTAGAGAGAATCCAAGACATAAACTCTTCCACATGTTGGCGTAAAGTAATTTAAGATCAAGGTTTCTTTCACAAGGCAAAATGCAACCTGGCCTTTCTGAGATTCTTTTCTTTTTCTTTTTCTAGTTTTGGCTTTAGGATTTAGATTATTAGTTATTTTAAAAATGAATTCAGTAGGTCCGAAGACCTACTCATATTTCTACATAATTGTTGAGCACATGGAGACAAGTTGTTAGATGCTGGAGGTCACTAAAAAATATTTTTTTAAATGAAGCTTTTTAAAAATGAAGTTTCCCCATGCTTACTGGTTTTAGATCAGAGCCAGGTGTCCTTAAATTGTCTTCTGCCAGGTATTGGCTTGGTAGATTACCCTATCCTGTTGCCCTCATCCCGAATGTGGGGAGCTTGATAAGATTTTAGGTCCTAACTGGTCCAGGTTTTACATTCCTCTCAGTCATGTAATAACTTTAAGATGAGGAGGCTTCATTTTTACTTTGGTGCAATTAGACCTTTTCTTGGGAATAATTCTCTTTGCTCTTGAAACCAATTATATTGGCTTCATTGCTGATACTTGAATGATGTTCACTACTGACTTTTTTTCTGTCCCTTTACATTTCTCAAGCAGGTTATTGAAACTTTGGCTCTAACTATATGAAACAAATTGTTTTTTCACTGGTGTTTTTGGTGTGTAAATGTTGTGTTCAGTCTGAGTTTTCAAGAAGCAAATAACTTAGCCTATTCTGGTTTGGCATGTCTTCTCTTTCTAACCACCACTGGGGCTGAAGCTAGGAACTGAACACAACTTGAAGTTTTGTGGTTTGGGTGCTAGAATTCAGAGCTAAACTATCTGAAGCTAAAAATTATTAATGTTGAAATGTTTTCACCCACTAAATAAACCTGAAAAAACAATGAAATTCAACTCCGGGCAGCCCGTAAAATTGCATATGTATAATTTTTTTGAGTCTAGGAAGAAAGGAAAAAAAATTATGAAGAGGATCTGAGATTGCTAAAAAAATTTAGAAATTGTTTATTATAGTTTAAGGTAAATGCTACTATCCAAACTCTAATCCAAACTCAACAAACCAACCAACCCAGAAATCTCATACTGTTATTCACATGATATTCTGTTTTCTCCAAGACTATACTGAGTCAGTACATAAAAATAATGAAGTAGGGAAAATGCCAGTTGCACTTGTTTCAGATATTTTTTACATGTTTTTTAAAGATAGAAGAGTAATTATATTTTCAAGGCACTTGATACTTTACTGAATGTTTCCATATATATATTCTTAATTAACATAATGACTTGTTTCACCCTTTTAAAAATCACAAAGCATTTAACAGTTTTAAGCTCATTAAATCTGAGAACATATCTAAATCCTGGCATATGGATAGTATGTATAGAAAGGCTTGTCCTTTGTTCCTCTGCTAGTTAGCACTCTAATGATATTAATGATGCAAGATTTTTCTCAGCCTCTTTGCTGGACTTATGACAGGGGCACCCCATTTACTCAGCCCACCACGCTGAACTCCTTGTGAGAGAGAGCACATGAGTGAGCGATTGCGGAATCTGGCTGACTGTTCCAGGCGCCAGCAGGAGCAAGCTTCATGCCTATGTGTGAGTGAGTGAGTGCAGGATCTGGTCAGCATGGCTCCAAATGCCAGCAGGAGCAACCTCTGTGTTGGGCCTGTGGCCAGACCAGGCATGAGCTAGCGAGTGTAGGGTTCGGCCAGCTCCTCTGGGAGCCGGCAGGAGCAATCTCCATGCAGGGCCCGTGGAGGCACCTCGGTGGGGGTGCCCATGACCCTGAATCCCTAGAGTGGGTGTTACAGTACTCTCTTAGTTCTGCACTCTGCGGATGGTGGTGTGTTAGCAGCTCAGTTGGCCCCTTACCTCATTATGTGGGGCAGCTGCCCTCTGCTGGTGAGAGCAAAGGGCCAGTGTGACAGCCTTCTGGGTACCCACACTCGGTGGGTCCCAATCTCTTGTCTGGTGTCTAAGAAGAATGAGGGCACTTGGGCAATTGAAGGATAGTGAAGGCAGATAATTTTATTGAGTGATTAAAAATGCTCTCAGTGGAGAGGGTAACTGAAGAGGGTACGGGAAGAGCAGGTTATTTTCCCCCAAGTTGGGTCATCTCTTCCCCGAAGTCTGGCCATCTTCCCCAAGGTCAGTCCATCTCCCTTAAAGTCCAGCTGTCTCCTCCTCTACTTACTGAGTTTGGGGTCTTTATAGGCACAGAATGGGGAGTCCATGCTGATTGGTTTGTAATTATGTGGAAAAGTTTAAAGCAAAGATAGCAGTGTAGAAAACCAATTAGTAAAGGGTAGGTATATGTAAAATAGGTGAAGGGTGAGGATCAATCCAGAGGAAAGCACGCCAAACAGGAAGACAAGTTCTCGCTCTGGTCCAGGGATTTAACTTGCAGCTTGGCTTTCAGGCTTTGAACTGTATCCGGCTTGGAGGTGGGGTCTCACCCGGTACCTGGCCCTACCCTGTCTGCCTAGGCATTTGGCTGGCTGCCTCCTGTTGCTATCATTAATAAGCATACGCATTTCTTTATTTCAAGATACACTTGAAACTTTTAGTGACAGAAGTTTTCCTTGCTCTGATATCTGGTAATTAATTTGATGCTTTTTTTAGAGATGGAATCTTGCTCTGTTGCTCAGGCTGGCGTGCAGTGGCATGATCTTGGTTCACTGCAACCTCTGCCTCCCAGATTCTAGCAATTCTCTTGCCTCAGCCTCCCGAGTAGCTGGGACTACAGGCACATGCCACCATGCCTGGCTAATTTTTTTGTATTTTAGTAGAGATGGGGTTTCACCATGTTGTCCAGACTGGTCTCAAACTCCTGAGTTCAGGCAATCCACCCACCTTGGCATCTCAAAGTGCTAGGATTATAGGTGTGAGCCACCACACCTGGCCCATGTTGTTTTTGATAATGAAGAAAGCTCCATAAAAAATGTTTAGAGCTCTGAATTTACACTGGCATTTCCAAAGCAGGATATGTAAGATGTTTCATTAGGTTGTGGAAATAAAATATTAGAACTTTCATTGTTTTAATTTAATAAATGAAATTTACCTTAATTAACATTTAATAAATGGATCGACAGTGACATCCTCACTTGGTCTGTGTGTCAGACTGTTAGGTATCAGTTATAGTGCATGAGGAAAGTATGCAGGAATTGACAGAGGTCCCTTGCTTTTACCTTTATTTTCAATGTACTGGGATGAATTACAAGTCTGCATGTGTCTAGTTCTGTGGATTGACGGTTTTAACGAAATCAAAGTTCACAAAACAGATAAATGGCAAGAAAGATTCCTGCAGAGAAACTGTAAATTGTATGCAATACTAATAATGGGAGTGGAAGTGAGCCACACACACGTATAGGTCAGAGCAGATGCTTCTCTTATGAGACTAATGAAGTAAAAATCAATAATAATTTAATCTCAGCTGAGAAGATGTCCAGAAGTAGTGAAATTATAAGCCAGAAAAATTGATAAGAGATGGAATTATATCCATTATTGTTAACAAAGAAACACTTTCTGTTATTTTATTTCCTTGAAACACTGGCTAACAATAGTAGGAAGCCATCATAATTAACAGACATGTGGGACAGGAAAATAAAAAAAAAAAGTTTTTCCATGACATTTAAAGTTCTGTGACACATTATTCAGTATCTAGAAAAATGTCACTAAAGTTAATGATAGTTATTTAAAAGTCTCTTTTGTGTTTTCTTAACAGCAAAAGACCAAATATAGTACATTATTAGTAACATTAGGGACACACTTGTTCATAAAATGGATGGAATAAAACATAGGAAACAATATGGCAACAACAGATGAATTCTTTTGTGAACAAATACTTCCAGAAGTGTGTAGAAATCTTTGAAGATGATTTGAAACATCAAGAACTTAAATTATTTAATGTTGGAGGATGCTATATATTTGAAGTACAGCTGTTTCTAACAAGGTCCAGATTATCATAGTAGCTATATTTTGTTTCAATAATAAAATACATGAAGAACTAATTTCTTTTTGTGCCATTAAAATAAAGATGTATCAGGGAAAATAAATTCTTGAAAATAAGTGACTTCGTGAATGCAAAACAATGTATATGAGATAATTTCCTGTGATAATGATGATAGTGTTTTGACTTTATAAGAGTTTAGGCTGCATACATATATGCACTTGCTAGAATTTATGAAATAGTAGACTTATAATTTGCACATTTCATTGCATGTAAAATTTACTGCAAAAGGAAAAAAAGGAATAATACATATAAAATTCTAGTTAATGATATGCATGCTGGACTGTTAGGGAGAAACTATATTAATGTGTTTGACTTACTTTGAAATGCATTTAAAAACTCAAAGATGGATTGGTAAATGGATTAATCATACAGAAAGCATATGGTGTTGTCATAGTATAGTATAACAAATACAGTTAAAATTATAAATGCAGAGTCTAAGTGGTGGGTTCATGGATGGTCCTTGTAAAAGTCTTTCAACTTTTCTGTTGCATCATACGTAGGTAATCTATAGCAACACATAGGTTGATGTCAGATGAGCAAAGAGTATTTCAGTATGATATCAATGTTGTTAATTTTTCTTAAAATCTGACTGTTAGTCTGGCATGTTGGCTCAAGACTGTAATCCTAGTACTTTGGGAGGCCAAGATGAGATTACTTGAGCTCAGGAGTTCAAGATCATCCTGGGCAACATAGTGAGACCTTACCACTACAAAAAATTAAAAAATTAGCTCGGTATGGTAGTGTGTGCCTGTAGTTCCAGCTACTTGAGTGGTAGAGGTGAAAGGGCTTGAGCCCTGAAGGTAGAGGATGCAGTAAGACGTGATCGTGTTACTACACTCCAGCCTGGGTGACAGAAGGAAACTCTATCTCAAAACAAAACAAAACAAAATAAACAACCAAAAAAATCCCAACTGTTGTATCAAATCCCTGTTGTACTCTATAATGAGATGAGTAGTGACCATGAGAATCATTTGAATCACAGGAGCATCTCTGATTATCTTAAAGCAAAGATTATAAAAGAATTACTGAATTTAAAAGATGAGTTGGCCGGGCATGGTGCCCCATGCCTGTAATCTCAGCACTTTGGGAGGCTGAGGTGGGTGGATGGCTTGAGTCCTGGAGTTTGAGACCAGTCTGGGCAACATGGCAAACTCCACAAAAAAATTTAAAAAATTGAAAAAAGCTAGGCATGTGTGAAATTGAGGCTACAGTGGATTATGTTCATGTTACTGTATTCCAGCCTGGGCAACAGAATGAGACCCTGCCTTAAAAAAAAAAAAAAAAAAAAAAAAAGATGGGTGAAGTGTGTGTTTTTTAAATGAAAAGACAAGAGATGTCAAATTTGCTGACCCTTTTTGTGTGACAGTGACTATGTAACCTGCATTGTAAATTAAATACCAAGCAACCAACCAATCAATGGATACTCTTACCTCATTCCTTCAAGGTAAAGGTAATGTTTTAACAAGGAGTGAAAATGTAACTGCCTTTTGTAAAGACTGTGATGAAAACACAGAATGTTTTAAAAATCACTGGAAATATTTCTTTATCGTGATTTTCGTTGTCAAAGATATGTGTGTCTTATGAAAACTTATCTGCACTCTTAAAAAATACTTGGAAAAATATTTTGTATACTCTTCAAAAATGTTCCAAATGAAGAGTTTAGTCAGTAGGCGAAAGGGGGAATAGAGGAAGGAGAGATGTTGATAAGAGTCTTAAGTTTGTTATACAATAGGAATAAATTTTGGTGATTTATTGTACAGCATGGTAACTATAGTTAGTAATAATGTCGTATATTTCAAAATAGCTAAAAGAATAGATTTTAAATCTTCTCACCAAAAAAAGATAAGTATATGAAGTGATAGATATGTTAATTAGCTTGATTAAACCATTCTACAATGTACTGTAAACATATTTCAAAATATATTGAACTCCATAAATATATATTGTTATTTATTAATTAAAAATATTAAAACAAGCAAAACCCATAATACATATCTGGTAGCAAATGAGTATCGTGGTAGAAATTCATCAGACTGGTCATATGTAATTTGTATATTTTTCTAGCCGATTGTCATACTTCCATAAAAATAAATAAATGTAATTAAAAAAAAAAGAAGTTTCAGTGGGTTTTTAAGCCAGTTGCTGAAAATGTTAAAATGTGACATGTTTTGATTAGTCTGCAAAAATGATCAATTGACATAAGGGAAGATGGAAATTTCTTAAAGATCAACAAAAACTTTTGCATGATTGATGGAAGGTATTTAAAAGTGCAAATAGTAATTTATTTAAGTCCAACAAATGATGTATTTTGTTAATTTTAATTCTTATATCTTTGTAATTATCTCCTCAGCTATGGGAAGGGAATTACAATTAAATGCTGAAATAAATGGAACTTAGGACCTCACATTTCAATCACCGAATCACAAAATATTTATATTATTATTTTTTAAAAATACAATTTGGTTTCTTATTATTTTCATTATTATCATTGCTCTACTAAAAATGTTAAGCTTTTATGAGAGCAAAAAAATCTTTTATATAAGTAATAAATATCATCAAATGATTGTTAATGTTTGCAATTTTTAATTCATTTTTGTTGGGTTTTTTACTGTATAGGACTTATTAGTAAAATAGTAGGTATGTAATAAATATGTATATATTGGAGGGCTGTACTAAATTTCATTTTGATTGCTTTTTTTGACTGGTTTGTTGGAGTATGTGGTCAAAGAAGTTTGGAGAACTCTCTTTACTGACCACTTATAATCTGGCAAGCTATTATTTACAGGAGTAATTATTTGTTCTTAAAGTCTAAATGATCATTGTAAAAGATTATAAACCAGCACATAGTTTCTAATGTGAGAATTTTCTTTTTTTTTTTTTTTTTTTTCTGTGAGACGGAGTTTCGCTCTTGTTACCCAGGCTGGAGTGCAATGGCGCGATCTTGGCTCACCGCAACCTCCGCCTCCTGGGTTCAGGCAATTCTCCTGCCTCAGCCTCCTGAGTAGCTGGGATTGCAGGCACGCACCACCATGCCCAGCTAATTTTTTGTATTTTTAGTAGAGACGGGGTTTCACCATGTTGACCAGGGTGGTCTCGATCTCTTGACCTCGTGATCCACCCGCCTCGGCCTCCCAAAGTGCTGGGATTACAGGCTTGAGCCACCGCGCCCGGCCTTCTTTTTTTTTTTTTGAGACATGATCTTGCTATGTTGCTCTGGCTGGTCTTGAACTCCTGGGCTCAAGTGATCCTCCTGCCTCCGCCTCCAGAGTAGCTGGGATTACAGGCATGTGCTGAACATTTGTGTTTAAAGGTTGAACTTTGATAAATGAAGTTCACCTTTAGACTATATTCTGAAACAGTGGTTCTTAAAGTGTATAAATAGTATCAGCATTACCTGGGAACTTAGTAGCAATGTAAATTCTCAGGCCATAACCCAGACCTACTGAACCAGAAATGCTGATTAACAAGTTTTCCAGGTGATTCTAATGCTCACTCAAATCTGAGAACTACAAATTTAGATGATTCAGACTCATGGATCATTTGTATTTGTTTCTTTCTACTTCATAATATATCTGAGACAGTTTCCTTATTGTGTGTCTCAGTTTTAGCCCAGAGTTTTTTTCATTTCTATCTTAGATTTTTTTTTTTCATTTCCCCTCCTCTTCTCTCCCCTTCTCATTGTGAAAAAAATGTTATTTAGTGTTATTTTCACAAATAAATGATGCATTGGTTCTAAAAACTTGGGTGCCCAAGCAAATGGGAAAAACAGCTTATGTTTAAAGGATGTATTTTTAAACATTTTCAAACTAATTTTATTAACTACTGTATTAGTTCGTCCTCACATTACTATAAAGAACTACCTGAGACTGGGTAATTTATGAAGTAAAGAGAGGTGTAGTTGACTCACAGTTCTGCAGACTTAACAGGAAGCATGTTTGGGAGGCCTCAGGAAACATACAATCATGGCAGAAGGTGGAGGGGAAGCAAGCACATCTTAACATGGCAGAACAGGAGAAAGAGAGAGAGAGAGAGAGAATGAGAGAGGGAGAGAAAGAAGGGAAGTGCCACTTCCCTTTTAAACCATCAGATCTTGTGGGAGCTCACTATCACAAGAACAGCAAGCGGGAAACTGCCACCATGATCTAATCACCTCCCACCAGGTCCCTCCTCCAATACTGGGGATTACAATTCAACATGAGATTTGGGTGGGGACACAGAGCCAAACTACTTCTAGTTACACTTGAATATGCATATAATTAATTTCCTGTCTATACTCTTTTGATTTCAACTTTCATAATCTCAAAATAGTTTTCTGCCAATGAAGATTTAAAAACAGACATTTCAAAGTATGCATCACCGAAACTCAACAATTGTTTACAAAGCAATAAATTTGCTTTATTTCTCTTTCTACACACATATGTGTGTACATACACAGATTTTTATTTGTTGAACTGTTTGAAAGTAAACTGTATACGTCAGTACACTTCACCCCTAAATACTCTTAAAAATACGGATTAAAGTAGCCCTTAATGGGACTAGTACAGTATTGTTTTGAAATGCCAATTTGTAACAAATGTTCAACCATTTATTAAAGACTCTTAAATATTTTCAAAGTCCTATTATAAATATCTTCATGAGGAAAAGCTATAGAACACCAAGTTATGATGGTATAAATGAGTGAATGTTTCAGCCTTTCTCAACTAAAAGTTTCTCATCTGAACTACAAAATACAGTGGATGATTTGAGTAACTATTTTCTCAATTTTTCCAAGGATAGTACATAACTAGTGCCAATCCAGAGGAGAGAAGTTAATTCATTATATACAATGGATGTCTTGGGGTGTTAGGGCTTAATTATCTCTTGGGAGCCCAGAGATATATATGCATATATCTTTTAATACCTTGCATATATAGCAAGGTCTTAAAAGGATTTTGCTTTGACTGGCTTGTGATGTTTATCCAAACAACATTTTTTTTCTTTCTTTTTTTTTTTTTTTTTTAGATAACAGGTCCACCAGGTTGTGGAAAAACTCAGTTTTGTATAATGATGAGCATTTTAGCTACATTACCCACCAACATGGGAGGATTAGAAGGAGCTGTGGTGTACATTGACACAGAGTCAGCATTTAGTGCTGAAAGGTATGAGATTTTATTTTCCATTATAATGTTTTACTTTTATATACAGCATGAAACATTTACACACAGGTTAACATTTCCCCCCACTTTTTTAAGAACAGAGAATGCTATTTTAAATAAAATTTTCTTTTAAAATTGACACAGGAAAGCTTCTTTTTGTCTTTTGTATTTCTTTCTTATTAATATAAGTTGGGATCTTGGATAAATTGTGTTTTGTAGAAAGTTGTTAAGAAATAAGTTGAAAAAAATAGGGAGGAATTTAAGTAGAAAATGAGAGAAAGGGTACATTGAAAAGAAAAACAGTGGGTTAGCTGCTTTGTAAGGACAGATGTTTCTCAATTTACAATGGGACTCCAGTCATGAAATCCAGATACCACTTCTTAATAAAAGGAATGAGGGTTCTTCCTTGGGGGAAATGGCTAACTCAGTTCTGGAGTAGGGAATTTTAAAATTGAGTGTGAAACATAATAGTAGATAGCAAGAAAACTACAAAGATTATTCGGGAGGTGTCCAACAGACTCAGAAGAGGCTCCCACTGGCCAAAGATGGAACAAGTTGTGCATCAATATGAATAATAATAGCGGTGGATTAAAGCATGAAATAATTAAATGAGTGCATAATGTCATTAAGAGATGAAAAGGAGCCAATTGATTGTCATTGGAGGGTTCTGAAGAATTACCTCATTATTGTCAAAATGGGCCAAAAAAGAAATCAACTATCTATTTCTCTGTTTCTATATGAACTATATTACTGAGTAATAACTTTTTTTTTTTTTTTTTTTTTTGTGTTTTGCTTTTGTTGCCCAGGTTGGAGTGCAGAGGTGTGATCTTGGCTCACTGCAACCTCCGATTCCTGGGTTCAAGTGATTCTCATGCCTCAGCCTCTGAGTGACTTCCAAGCATGCGCCACCATGCCTGGTGAATTTTTGTAGTTTTAGCAGAGGCAGGGTTTCACCATGTTGGCCAGGCTAGTCTCAAACTCCTCACCTCAGATGATCCACCTGCCTTGACCTCCCAAAGTGCTGTGTTTACAGGTGGGAGCCACTGTGCCTGGCCTAAATTGGTCTTTTTATAAATGTACCTCAGTAGTAAATGAAGAAAGAATGATAGAATATCACCAAATTACAAACTCTAAACAATCTGATGGATCTAGGCATTGAACATCACAAAAAGACAATGAGTCATTGGGGTATCTTCTGATGGAAGACTAATCAAATTTGAATGTGATCAAGACTTCAGATCCAGCCATTTTACAACATAGCTAGAGAAGAGAGGAACACATCAAACTACTCTAGAAAATGAAATAAGCAAAATCCAAACTGGGAAATAAGAGAAAAAACAACTTGGCTTCTCTTAACAAATAAACTGTAAGATTAAAAAAGAGTTGGAAGGGGAGCCTTTGAATTAAAACAGATTTAAAAACCTTATTGATCAGTTGCAAAGTGATGAACTTATTTGGATCTTGACTTAAATAAATTGTTAAAAAAAAACAGAAGGATAAACATTGAGACCACTGGAAATTTGAACATGAAAATATATTTGAGCTTAAAGCTGGTAAAGACAGTGGTTCACTCAAGTTGTACAAGTACTCTTTAAAAAGCCAATAATTAGCCTTCAACTAACAAGCCAAGTAGGTATTAAATAGCCAGTTATGTTATAAATAGCGTAAATAGCTCTTACAAAAGTCTTGGGGAATTTGGGTAAAGAATTAAAAGATTAAGATTATTTTTATAACAGCAGTCAGTGCACTGTAATGGATTTCTGCTTTCTTTGCACCACATACAAAACTAAGTTTAGGATGTCTTCTTAAGGAGTAAACTATTGCATGATTTTTTGTTATCAGTATTACAATTCAGAGCAGCGTAAAAACCGTATCAATGATTTGGGTGATATCAGCATACATACAGTAGCAGAAGACTAGCAGGTGACTTGTCTGCATTTTTCAAATGAATTTGTGGAGAATCTTGTGTTTTTGTGTCTTTTTATAGAGCCTTAATTATTTACTTTTTGCATTCTTCATGTTTATTTATTTCTCCTTCATAACTTTTTCTGCCTATGTGCATGTTGGTATTTACATCAGAGGCAGGATGGAAAATGAAGAGGTAAGATTTTAGCTCCTTTGTTGGAATTATGTTGCGTAATTCACAAGGATTTCTTATGAAGATCATTTAAGTATAGGCATTGAACTTTATATTGTATTTGGTTTTTTATTCCATTCTCCACAAGGCTTAAAATGAGTGATCATCTGGCTCCTACATGGAATAGATTTTGAGGTCTGGTGATAGGGCCAGGTAGAATACAAAAATGCGAGTGCTCTTTGGTATATATGCCAGACTTAGCATTCTTTTTTTTTTTTTTTTTTTTTTGAGACGGAGTTTTGCTCGTTACCCAGGCTGGAGTGCAATGGCGTGATCTCGGCTCACCACAACCTCCGCCTCCTGGGCTCAGGCAATTCTCCTGCCTCAGCCTCCTGAGTAGCTGGGATTACAGGCATGCGCTACCATGCCCAGCTAATTTTTTGTATTTTTTTAGTAGAGACGGGGTTTCACCGTGTTGGCCAGGATGGTCTCGATCTCTTGACCTCGTGATCCACCCGCCTCGGCCTCCCAAAGTGCTGGGATTACAGGCGTGAGCCACCGTGCCTGGCCCAGACTTGGCATTCTTACACTACCTTCTAGTTTGTCATGGTGGGTCATGAATGGAGTGGCCCTGTAGTGTCTGATCGCATTTCATCCATTCTGTTACAGGGCAGCTAATCCCTATTTGGAATTATCAGGGAAGGTTGGTCAATTGGTTAGGAAAGCTTACTGCTGCAGATAACTGACTATCCAAAGAGCAGTAACTTAAACAAAAAGAAGTTTATTTCTCTCATCTAGCATAACCTGAGTAGATGGTTGCTGGCGCTGGTTCACCTGCTTAGTGGTGGCAGAGAGACCTAGGGCTGGTACATTTTCAGACATTGGATCCATTCTGTGCTCAAGTCAGTGGGAAGGAAAAGGGTTAACTATATCTTTTGTTAGGAAAGTGTACTTTTATTCAGACTATCTTCCTCCTCCCATCTGTGGATTTCCTTTTTGTTGCCTGTAATCCTCCTGCAGATTTCTCACTGAGCCACCTGTACATGTAAAAAGAGGCTGGGAAAGTGAGGGGAGAAGATCATTATAGCAATCCTGATGAGTTGTTTGGGCCTGGTTAATATTGCTACTTGAATAAAATTGGGGACCTCATAGCAAGGAAGAAGTGGAAATGATATTGGATTGGTAATTAACAGTTTGTTTCAGCCCCAGCTGTTTCTGGACTTAGTGAAGAGGTAAGGCAGGGTAATATGAGACTCAAAAAGGACTATGTTGTAGGTCTGCATGTTTTAGCAAGGTCTCCACTTTGTGCTTACAATGCCAGCCGTCTAATCAGCACAAATGAGAAAACATTTAAAGGATTAATATGAGGAAGGATTAAAGGACTCACATGTAGAGAATTTAGGGTAAGTGAGAAAAAGTGGAAAATAATTTCTTCCTGTAAATATCTAGGTATCTTTTTACTAAGAAGGAGAGAGAAAACAAAGAAGGGATAAATAGAAACTACTTAAGTTTAAAATGTATTAAAGAAAACAAGAAAATCCTGCAGATGATATACTTAAAAGCACTTTGGAAAGGTTAGTTCTGTTTTTAGAAGCAATGCACTAACTAGTTTGTTTTACATGTCTTTAGAGGATAGTAATCTAAAATAGTTGTTAATCATGCTTGTTCATCATAGACTACAATGTATCTCCAGACTGTTTAACAATTAGAATGGGTTTGTACAACCCGCAGCCCATGGGCCTCATGCAGCCCAGGATGGCTTTGAATGTGGCCCAGCAAATTCACAAACTTTCTTAAAACATTATGAGATTTTTGTAATTTTTTTTAAAGATCATCAGCTCTCATTAGTTTTAGTGTATTTTATGTTGTGGCCGTAGAAAATTCTTCTTCTTCCTCTGTGGCCCAAGGAAGTCAAAGGTCTCCTGAATTAGGTGATTGTATAGTCTGGCGCTTACCAGACTGAGTTAGAGGGACTGCTCTGGGGAGAGGGGAATGCTATTCAGGCAGAGATCTGGATCTTCTTCTGATTGATCCAGAAAAGGTCTGCTGTTTTGTTTGTTTTGTTTTGTTTTTAAGATCTGATATAATCTTAGGCACCATATGCTTGTATATACCTTGAGAATATAGATAAATAGATTAAGTCAGTGACCCACCCCATATTCTAGTCTACAAAATTTTGACAATCATGAGAATTCCAGTATACATGAACTGAATTAATTTATTGTCCATATTAGAGACAGTTACCAAAAGATGGAACTGTGCATTAAAAATAAAAAATGAAGGTGATATGGATGACAAATAGTAATAGAGATATTAAAATAAGGTTTTTTTTTTTTAAGAAATCAAATGGATAAAGGAAAATAAATTTGAGTCTTAGAACTGCAAATTGAAGGGGATCAATAAGTATGTGAGAAAAACTGAGGGATCTAGGGAAGTAAGAGATGAGAGCCAGGACTCTGGAAGGTGGGGACCTGAGGAGGTATGATATAGGACTGGAATTTTAGGAGATAGAAGTGGGTATTCCTGAGTTGTAATGAAATCAGAAAAGCTTTGAAAATTGGGAAGACAATTAGTCCAGCAAGGGAGGAAGACATTAATCAAATAATCACTGAAATGTAAAATTGTGAATATTATAACAAAGTATACAAAGGAGAGGTACCTGTATTGGTACTGTGCGGGAGCAGTGGATAAGCTTAGATCTGAAGGAGCTGTTGTATTTGGTATGCATGTCACCTCTCAGGGTGGCAGGTTCCCCATAGATAGTTCTGTTTAATACCTAACAAACTACAGTCATGCGCCACATAACAACATTTCAGTCAAGGATGGACTGCATATAAGATGGTGGTTGCATAAGATGATAATACCATAATTTTTCTGTATCTTTTTAAAGTTTAGATATAAAGATACTTGTCACCGTGTTACAATTGGTATACCATAGAGGCTAATTTGTAGGCAGTTGTTAACACTTAGGCTGTATGGTATAGCCTATTGCTCCTAGGCTACAAATCTGTACAGAGTGTTAATATACAGATTTGTAGCCTAAGTGTGTAGTAGGCTGTATTATCTAGGTTTGTAGAAGTACACTTTATGATATTCACACAACAGTGAAATTGCCTAATGACACATTTCTCAGTACATATCCCCGTTATTATGCGCCATACAGCTGTGTTTAGAGTGTCATTCTTTCTGCATTTGTATATAAAATTGGAGGCATTGCAGGCGGTGGTAGTGGCCAGCCATGACTGAGGCTGATTCTGAAGGTAATACCAGTGTGGTCTTAAGGCCATTGACATAATTGCTTGTTGGTATAAATTTGGAATCTTTGACCCAGAAAGAAACAATAGGGGAGATAAATTCCTTCTAAATCATTTTTTTTGAGATGATTTCGTGGCACTGGGTAGGTTTTCCTCAGTTCAGTTCCAGCAGCCTTATCATTTGTGAATCTAGGTGAATTAGTGGGGAGGGAAATCCTGAAAAGCTTCTAGGATAGAAAGTAGAATTAGTCATAAGTACTTATTACTATAACAAAGCTTTGGAATTTTCTGGAATCTGTAAGGGGAATTAATAGATTCATATCATTATATTTAGTAATACACATTGAATGAATAAACAGGGAAACTATGTATGTATAAGAAGCTTTGAGAAGCCATAAGCCTACATTTTAGCACATTTATGATGCTATATTTTAACTAGGATTTTGGAAAACTTTTTACATTAAGCATACGTTTTATTTCAAGTTGACATGCAGTCACTAATGAAATGCTTTTATTTTTCCTTTTATATAAGAGCTGTGAAGTCACAGAGGGAACTAATGATTTTGAACAGGATTTTTGCTTCTTAATTGACATATGCCTTTTGATTCTGGAACTGATCAGGAAAGAAGTCCATCTGTATTCTTAAGCAGTTAACTCTTTCCAGAATTGGAATCTTTAAAGTGCATTGTAGCTATCAAGTCCAAATTAAGGCATAGATAGTCACTTGCAAGGTGAGACTTGATGGCAAAACTAAAATGTGGTCTGGAACTTCTTTTTCTTTTAAAAGAGGAACACTTCTAACCATTTTCTGAGGGGTTCTACCACAGTAAATCCTTTGATTGTAGGATGGATTGCATTATTTGTCTGTCAGAAATGAGTGGTTCTGGGCAGTGGGACACAGAGTAGATGTAGGGTTATTGAGTATAGTATGCTAAGTTAGATGATATAGAAGGGGAAATTGGGAAGTCATGGTGTTTGACCTCAGACATCTCCACTAGCAATTGATATGCAAATGATTCATCCAGGGAGGAAGGAGATTTTAGAAATAAAGCTATTAATAGGTTTTCAGGCATGTTGTTTTGGGGTTTGATGGACTAAGAGTATAAAGGGAGCTTTTTTGACAGCATAGCCCTTTATAATGGTACTACCTCCATTTTATAAATTAATAGTTCTCAGTTGTGGGAGGATGGCAGGCAGTTTCCCCTTTAGTAGGTACTTTGGGAATTTGTAGGGGGGTGCAAGAATAATTTTTTTTTTAACAGTAATAAATAGATATGGTCTAGGGATGCTAGCCATTCTGTAATGTGAGGGTCATTAAGACTGACAGTGCTATAAATAATATTTTATTAATTAGAACATATTGCAGCATGATATAATTGACATTCATCTCAGTTGATACATGCAGCAGCACTGCCAGGTGAGAGATGGGGTATTATGATCTTCATTTTAGAAATAAGGAAAATGGGACTCAGAAACCGTGTGATTTGCCCACAATCATATGGCTAGTAAGACAGCTGAGAGGTGAACTCACATCCTTTTCCCACTGAACTGTGGTTGAAAAAAATGATTTGACTCCAAGAAAAGATCCAAGTTGTGTTTTCAGTAATACCTGTTTGACGTCAGGGCTTTCTATCTATGAGTCTGTCTTTACCCCATTTCCCATTGGGCTTCTAGTCTTTTTATTCTTGATTTGCAGAAGTTTTTTATGTGTTTTCTAGATATTAATTATCAGTTTTATGCATTGAAAATACCTCCTCCCGCTCTGTTATCTGTCATCTTTATAGTGTCCTTTGTTGAACAGAAATTTGTAATTGTAATTAAAAAAAATTTATTAGTGACAGTGTCTCACTCAGGCTGGAGTGAAGTGGCACAATCATAGCTCACTGCTACCTTAATTTACTGGGCTCAAGGGATCCTCTTTCCTCAGCCTCCCAAATAGCTGGGTCTGTAGGCATGTGCCACCACACCTGGCTAATTTTTAAACTTTTTTTTGTAGAGCCGGTGTCTTACCGTCTTGCCCAAGCTAGTCTCGAACCCCTGTGCTCAAGCAGCCCTCCTACTTCCACCTCTCAAAGTGCTTGGATTCCAAGCATAAGCCACCGTGCCTGGCCAGAAATTTGTAAATTTGAAGTTGTTGCCTTATGGTACTGGTTTTCAGATCTTAATTAACAAGTTTTCCTCCTCCATTTGGTATCAAAGATATTGTCTTACAGTTTTTTCCTAATATAGTTATAGTTTTATCTTTTATGTTAGTATCTTTAATCCATCAGAAACCCATTAAGGATATGTTTTAATTTTTGTATAAACTGTCACATTCTCCTCTAGAAATATTGTACGTAATTTTATCCCAACCAACAGCACTTTGAGAGCCTTCATCAACACTGTTTTTAGTTTCTTTAATTTTTGTCACACTTATGGGAAAAAAGTGACATCTCATTGTTTTAACTATTGTGGGCCAACATCTTTTCATGTATTCATTGTCCATTGATATTTCTTTGGCAGATTACCTAGACATACACTTTGCCCATTTTTTCTTATTGATATGTGTAAGTACTCTGTGTATTATGGATATTAATGCTTATATGATTTTTTTCCTAGGCTATAATTTATCTTTGGTTATGCTATCTTTTGTTATCTATGATTTTTTTGGTAGTTGATCTTTCGGATTTTCCTTTATGGCTATAGTTCTTAAAGTTTTAATTTTTGAGTCCTAAACTCTAGTTTAGGTGGATTATATCAATTGATATTTATCATATTAGAAATTTAAACTGGAAAATTTAAAGAATGTTTAGCTATTACTATACAGTAAATTCATTATATGGTGTGTGGTTTTTTTTTTTTTTTTTTTTACTTTTTAAAAAATTATACTTTAAGTTCTGGGGTACATGTGCAGAATGTGCAGGTTTGTTACATAGGTATACACTTGCTATGGTGGTTTGCTGCATCAATTACCCCGTCATCTACATTAGGTATTTCCCCTAATGCTATATCTCCCCTTGCTTCCCACCCCCCAGCAGGTCCTGGAGTGTGATGTTCCCTTCCCTGTGTCCATGTGTTCTCATTGTTCAACACCCACTTATGAGTGAGAAGATGTGGTGTTTGGTTTTCTGTTCTTGTGTCAGCTTGCTGAGAATGATGGTTTCCAGCTTCATCCATGTCCCTGAAAAGAACATGAACTCATCTTTTTTTTTATGGCTGCATAGTATTCCATAGTGTATATATGCCACATTTCTTTATCCAGTCTATCATTGATGGGCATTTGAGTTGGTTCCAAGTCTTGGCTATTGTGAACAGTGCTGCAATAAACCTACCTGTGCATCTGTCTTTATAATAGAATGATTTATAATCCTTTGGGTATATACACAATGAGATTGCTGGATCAAATGGTATTTCTATTTCTAGATCCTTGAGGAATCGCCACACTGTCTTCCACAATGGTTGAACTAATTTATATACTCCCACCAACAATGTAAAAGCATTTCTATTTCTCCACATCCTCTGTACCCATCTGTTGTCTCCTGATTTTTTAATGATTGCCATTCTAACTGGCCTGAAGTGGTATCACAACGTGGTTTTGAATTGCATTTCTTGAATGACCAGTGATGATGAGCATTTTTTCATATGTTTGTTGGTTGCATAAATGTCTTCTTTTGAGAAGTGTCTGTTCATATCCTTTGCCCCCTTTTTGATGGGTTGTTTTTTTTTTTTCATGTAAATTTGTTTAAGTTCTTTGTAGATTCTGGATATTAACCCTTTGTCAGATGACTAGATTGCAAAAATTTTTTCCCATTCTGTTGGTTGCCAGTTCACTCTAATGATAGTTTCTTTTCCTGTGCAGAAGCTCTTCAGTTTAATTAGATCTCATTTGTGAATTTTGGCTTTCGTTGCCATTGCTTTTGGTGTTTTAGTCATGAAGTCCTTGCCCATGCCTATGTCCTAAATGGCATTGCCTGGGTGTTCTTCTAGGGTTTTATGGTGTTAGGTCTTACATTTAAATCTTTAATCCATCTGGAGTTTCTTTTTGTGTAAAGTGTAAGGAAAGGATCCAGTTTCAGCTTTCTGCATATGGCTAGCTGGTTTTTACCAACACCATTTATTAAATAGGGAATCCTTTGCCCATTGCTTGTTTTTGTCAGGTTTGTCAAAGATCAGATGGTTGTAGATGTGTGAGGTTATTTCTGAGGCCTCTGTTCTGTTCCATGGTCTTTACCTTTGTTTCGGTACCAGTAGTACCACGCTCTTTTGATTACTGTAGCCTGTAGTTTAGTTTGAAGTCAGGTAACATGAAGCTTCCAGCCTTGTTTTTTTTGCTTAGGATTATCTTGGCTATGTGGGCTCTTTTTTGGTTCCATATGAAGTTTAAAGTGTTTTTTTCCAATTCTGTGAAGAAAGTCAATGGTAGCTTGATAGGGATAGCATCGAATCTATACATTACTTTGGGCAGTGTGGCCATTTTCACAATATTGATTAATTGTATTGAATAGGCAATTACAACACAATAATATTTGTGTATCTAAACAAAGGAAAGGTATAGTAAAAATATACTATATAAGTTTTTGAGACCAACGTTGTATAAGTGATGCATCATTGACTGAAATTTGTTATGCAGTGCATGAAGTGCATGACTGTGCTCTTTATTCTGAAACGTATTTAGCTCCACTAGTAAGGTAAAATCCTTCTGAGAATTCTGCCCAATGCCCAGTGTATAATGAGTTTTCTTTATCCTTCACTCTTGTGTAAACCCGAACTATTCCCACCCTTGTGTTAGCACTAGGAATTGTTCAGTCTAATACTTTCTGGTGGTTCTTTCCTCAACCTCAGAGAGTTTCCCTTCAAACATTTTTGTGTGTTCAGATTAGTTCTCAAGTGGACCTCTCTGCAGATCTCTGCAGTGCTCATTCTGCACACCTGCTTCCTCTCTGGTACTCTGCCCTATAAGTTCTAGCCACCTTAGCTTTCCCAAACTCTGATCCCCATCTCCTCAACTAAGGTTGTCTACCAGGCTCTGTTTGCTTTCCCTTTCTCGTGTTGCAGCCTGGAAACTGCCTCTTGAGCAAGCTGAGGTGATTGTAGGTTCATTGTGTTTGTTTCCTTTCTTTCAAGGATCATAATCTCGAGCTTTCTATCATTCAGTATCTGAAAACTGTTATTTTGTGTATTCTATCTGATTTTCTATTTATTTTTTCAGTGCAATTCCTGTACCAGTTAATCCTTTGTGGGCAGAATTGGAAATCCCTTCTTTCATTCTTTCTTGAGTTCACTTTATCCAAGCTTTAGTTCCCAGCTCTGTAATGCAACTGATTTAAAAAATTTTATCCAACCCAGTAGTAGCATTTGAAAGAGTTGATCACTCCCTTTTTCTTGAAAAGCTTTCTTCACTTGACTTTTTTTTATTTTTTTAGACAGTCTCTCCTAACTCTGTCACCCAGGCTAGAGTACAGTGGTGCTATCATGGCTCACTGCAGATTTGACCTTGCAGGCTCAAGCAATCCTACCACCTCAGCCTCTTGAGTAGCTGGGACCACAGGCATATGCCACCATGCCCAGCTAATTTTTAAATTTTTTCTATAGACAAGGTCTTGGTATGTTGCATTGGTTGGTCTCAAACTTCCAGGCTCAGGCAATCCTCCTGCCTTGGCCTCCCAAAGTGTTGGGGTTACAGGTGTGAGCCACCATGCCTAGCCCACTTGGCTTCTTGGAACCATTCTCTCTTGATTTTACACCTACTTCTTGGTCACCTCCTCCTCTCAGTCCTGTTTGCTGGATCCTCATCATCAATTTAACTTCTAGGCTTTGGGGAATCCCAGAACTCAGTCCTAGGACCTTTTTTCTTATATATCTGTACTTAATCCCTGATATCATCTAGTCTTGTGATCTTTAAAATCTTCTCTAGGTTTTGTTCAGTCTAATAAGATCAGTGTAACTCCTGGATTGATATCTGAATTCTGAGCTTTCTCATGAACTTCAGATTCATATTCACTTGTGTAAAGATGTGGAACATGGATAGGCTTACATACATGAATTTCCTGATACATCCAAAACTGCATTCTTGATTCCCCCATGAAGGAAATAAAATATGCAAATAGCACCAATAACGAAAACTCTGAATCTTGTCTTTTCTGCTTCAATAAAATTGTCATTCCATTCTTCTAGATGCTCATCCAATTAGTCAAGAAATTCTTTTTTTAAATTTGAGACAGAGCCTTACTCTGTTACTCAGGCGGGAGTGCAGTGGCATGATCTTGGCTCACTGCAACCTTTGTCTCCCAGATTCAAGTGATTCTCTTGCCTCAGACTCCTGAGTTGCTGGGATTACAGTCACATGCCACCATACCTGGTTAATTTTTGTATTTTTAGTGGAGACGGGGTTTTGCCATGTTGGCCAGACTGGTCTCTTAACTCCTCACCTCAGGTGATCCACCTACCTCGGCTTCCCAGAATGCTGGGATTACAGGCGTGAGCCATCCTGCCTGGCCAGGAAATTCTTTTAGCTTCTCTTTTGAACTATATCTTGAGTCCAGTTACTTCTCATCACTTGAGCTGTTACTTCCCTGGGTCACGTCACTGCCAGCTCTTATCTGGTCTGTTGTGCTAGGTGATCTCCTTGCTTTCACTCTTGCCCATCTATAGCCTCTTCTCCATTTGGCAATTAGAGCAGTCCTTTAAAAAAAGAAGTCAGATCATGTTGTTCCTGCTTCTAGGCTTCTTGTTTTACTAAATAAAGCTAAACAAAATACCATAGACCTAAAGGTCTTAATGTGATCTTGGCCGTGGCTAGCTCTTTGTTTTCTATTATTCTCCCTCTTGCTCCCTGTGTTCCAAATACATTAGTCTGTTTGTTGTTCTTCAAACACACCAGGCATCGTTCCACATATAAGCTTTTGTACTTGCTGTAATTCTCTATTCTTGTGTGCTATTTCACTGGATATCCACATGGTTCATTTTCTCATCTCTTTTAAGCTTTTGCTCAAATGTCACCTTATTAATGAGACTTTGTCAGTTCACTTTACATAAAATATAAACTAGCACTTGCCTCACCTGTCATATTCTATTCCCTCATCCTGCTTCATTTTCCTCTAGAGCCTTATTACCTGATATATAATATATATTTATTTGTTTGTCTTCCTCAGTAGACTGTAAACCCCGTGAGGGAAGGGTTTTTTTTTTTTTTCTTTTGGTGATAGTGGTTGTTCATTGCCATTTTCTCAGCACCTAGAACAGTACCTGGCATATAGTAGATCCTTAATAAACATTCATCAAATGAATGAATCTTAAGTGCTCATTTTGAAAAGAATACTTTTTATAAAAAGGTATCCACAAGATGGCATTATTTTCAAACTTTATTTAATTAATGTTGGGAGCAAATGATAGGTTCTTTTCTGTTTTTTTTGCCTTAAACAAAAAAGATATTTGTGAGGAAGATTGTCTCGAGAAGTTAGTAGGGTGAATATGGGGCATGTTGAATACTGCATTTATATTTGGTTTTTGATTTATATGTTTTCAGATATTTATTATAAAATAAAAAACATCTGGAGAAACTTATAGAAAATTACAGCATATTGGCTGGGCATGGTGGCTCACACCTGTAATCCCAGCACTTTGGGAGGCCGAGGTGGTCGAATCATGAGTTCTGGAGATTGAGATGATCCTGACCAACATGGTGAAACCCTGACTCTACTAAAATACAAAAATTAGCTGGGCATGGTGGCACGCACCTATGGCCCCAGCTACTGGTGGCAGGTACCTGTAATCCTAGCTACTCAGGAGGCTGGGGCAGAGAATTGCTTGAACCTGGGAGGTGGAGATTGCAGTGAGCCAAGATCATGCCACTGCACTCCAGCCTGGGCGACAGAGCGAGACTCAGTCTTAAAAAAAAATTACAGCATATTGGCGTGTAAATAACCATTTAATACAGTTATTTGCATGGTAACTGTGAATAAAGGTTGTTCATGTCTATCCATTGACCACCATTCCTTCTGAGAGGCCTTCAGCAATGAGAAGGCAGCAATAAGTTCCAGAGCCTTTCACTACTCAAGCCACTGGTGGAAATCCAGCCTAGTGCTAGAGGGCAGAAAATTGTCAGCTGTTCAATGCTTGTTGCTCATAAGTTAGATACTCTCAATCTTGTTCCTCATCAACTGGGCATTCAAAGTTTGAAAAAATTCCATGTTTCTAGAAGATGTTGCCAGACCTATCTTGTTAAAAACTGATAGGTTCTAAATGCCAGCGATTTTTTAGCTACTTCTCTAACCAGCACTAAACTCAGCAAAGAGTTTCCCTAATCAGAAAATTTATGCTTTTCCCCCAAACCCTCAGGATTCGGCTCCTCTGTCTGTGTCAATGCCATCTAATTTCTTGATTTCCTCACTTACCTCATTTCCTTCTTCCGTTTCAATCCCTGTGCCTCTCTTAAGCTCGGTTATTTGATCCATTTCATTCTCACTCTTCACACCTCTTTTGGTACTATTCCTTACTCATGAAGTATTTTTTCCTCTCCCTGTTTAACTTAACTATGTTTATTTTTCTTTTCAAATTGTTCAAAAACATACTTTTAAAAAGTTGTTGAAGTTCTCTCTTCTCTTTTCCTGTTTTAGGGTTTTCTCTTTTATTTTTGATCATAGCAAATGTAAGGACTTACTTTATTTATCTTTTTAAAGTTCTCAGCAGAGACCCAGGACTCTTAACTATTTAGAAATGAAAACACTGCTCTTTTGTATTTTTGAGTCTCTAAATGGAACATAAAATATAGGATGGTTTTCAGTTTTACAGCCTCTCCCCCCAGTTCCCCTGGGATGGCTAAGTAAGTACTAGGGCTGATAAAATGACATTTTATTTAAAATCAAATGCAATGTTTAAACTCAAAACATTTAAAATGGGCCAGGCGTGGTGGCTCATGCCTGTAATCCCAGCAGTTTGGGAGGCCGAGACGGGCAACTCAGGAGGTCAAGAGATCAAGACCATTCTGGCCAACATGGTGAAACCCTGTCACTACTAAAAATACAAAAAATTAGCTGGGCATGGTGGTGTGTGCCTGTAGTCCCAGCTACTTGGGAGGCTGAGGTAGGAGAATCACTTGAACCTGGGAGGCAGAAATTGCAGTGAGCCGAGATTGTGCCCCTGCACTCCAGTCTGGTGACAGAGTGAGACTCTGAAAAAAAACAAAATAAAGCAAAAAAACACGTTTAAAATGAAATGAGTTGGTTAAACTCAAAGACTTGTACTTTTAACATTTTTAACCA
Organism: Sapajus apella; assembly: GCF_009761245.1. Lineage (NCBI taxonomy): Eukaryota > Metazoa > Chordata > Mammalia > Primates > Cebidae > Sapajus > Sapajus apella. The sequence continues at coordinate 5,195,867 of NW_022436999.1, read as the reverse complement.
TAAATATGAGAAATTTCTAGTAATGCTTTCTATATCTTATAATATGAATGATGGTGTTTTAACTTGTCACTCTCTTGTGTTTGGCATACTGCATATATTAAACTGGCTTTGACAAAATAGACAAATGGGATCTAATTAAGAGCTTCTGCACAGCAAAAGAAACTATCATTAGATTGAACTGGCAACCAACAGAATGGGAAAAAATTTTTACAATCTACCCATCTGACCAAGGGCTAATATACAGAATCTGCAGAGAATTTAAACAAATTTACAAGAAAAAAACAAACGACCCCATCAAAAAGGGGGCAAAGGATATGAACAGACACTTCTCAAAAGAAGACATTTATGCAGCCAACAAACATACGAAAAAAAGCTCATCAACACTGGTCATTAGAGAAATGCAATTCAGAACCACGTTGTGATACCACCTCAGGCCAGTTAGAATGGTGATCATTAAAAAATCAGGAGACAACAGATGGGTAGTGAGGATGTGGAGAAATAGGAATACTTTTACATTGTTGGTGGGAGTGTAAATTAGTTCAGCCACTGTGGAAGACAGTGTGGCGATTCCTCAAGGATCTAGAAATAGAAATACCATTTGACTCAGCAATCCCATTACTGGGTATATACCCAAAGGATTATAAATCATTCTATTATAAAGACATATACACATGTATGTTTATTGCAGCACTGTTTACAATAGCAAAGACTTGGAACCAACCCAAATGCCCATCAATAGTAGACTGGATAAAGAAAATGTGACACATATACACCATGGAATACTATGCAGCCATAGAAAAGGATGAGTTCATGTTCTTTTCAGGGACATGAATGAAGCTAGAAACCATCATTCTCAGCAAGCTGACACAACAGAAAGCCAAACACCACATGTTCTCACTCATAAGTGGGTGTTGAACAATGAGAACACATGGACACAGGGAGGGGAACATCAGACACCAGGGCCTGGGGGGTGGGGGACTAGGGGAGGAATAGCTGGGGGATAGAATTAGGAGAAATACCTAATGTAGATGACGGGGCGATGGATGCAGCAAACCACCACCATGGCACATGTATACCTATGTAACAAACTGGCACCATCTGCACAGGTACCCCACAAATTAGAGTAAAAACAAACAAACAAACAAAAAACTGGCTTTGAGGCTAAAATTCAGTGTTTAGAAAATCATTTTTTGTTTGACTAAGAAATTATTGGATAACATTAATTTGTTTGGGCCATGATTTTCTGTTTACCAGGGAATTAATGCATGGCATTAATTTGCATGAGTTGTTTCATTTGAGAAAGTGTATTTTTCTCGACTGAGGCATGAAGACTTACTAATACCTGGTTATTAGAATATAATATACCATATTTGTTCAAATATAGTTATTTTATTCAAGAAAATGAAAGCATTCTTATTTAGTATACATATCTTATAGCTGCTCCTCTAAATATCATTTACAAAAACCATATTTAATCCCAGAAAGATAAACCTCAGAGACATTGTTGTTTGCTCAAGTTTAGATGAGATCCAAAAGCCCTTGCTGGTTTCATGCTCTGACTGCTAACCTCTGTTAGTGCTTACAAAAGTGAGCTTACATTCTAAACCTGTATATTAAGCCATTTTGCTTATACCTGCTCTATTGATAAGGCTTATAAGTTTCTCAAATAAAATAAATTAGAGATTCGGCAATGTGGCTTTAAATAGAATTGGTTATTTTTGTTTGTGATTTTTTTTTTCACCCACAGACTGGTTGAGATAGCAGAATCCCGTTTTCCCAGATATTTTAACACTGAAGAAAAATTACTTTTGACAAGTAGTAAAGTTCATCTTTATCGGGAGCTCACCTGTGATGAAGTTCTACAAAGGTATGCTGCTTTAGATTTTGATTTTTTAGCAATGCCTTGAAGGTTTATGTTTTATCTTTTATGTTTTCAGCTTCTGAGTGAGAAAATTCTTTACAGGTTAGAATTATTAGAATAACTTTTTCAGTGTTTTTCTTTGTTATAGCCTTTTGGTTGAAGTCCTTCTTTAAAAATGAAAAAATTAAATGAATAAAATATTTTAGATTTAATTATTTAAGTGGTATATTACTTATCTATTGTATGATTAACAAATTGTCTCACAGTTTAGTAGCTTAAAACAGCAAATATATATTATTTCACATAGTTTCTGAGGGTTAAATGTCTGGGAGTGGCTTAGCTGGGTGTTTCTCACTCACTGTTGCTCAAGAGGTATACACAAGCTGGTAGCCAGGGCTGCAGTTATCTCAAGGCTTGACTGGAGCTGGAGTATCTGCTTCCAAGCTCCCTAATGTAGTTGTTGGAAGGTCTCTGTTTCTTGCTGGCAGTGGGCAAGAGGTCTTTGTTCCTTACCATCTGGGCCTCTTCACAAATCACAACATGGCAACTTGCTTTCCCTAGAATAAGTGACCGGAGAGACTGGGCAAGTGAAGTAGTACCCAAGATGGAAGCTGTAGTCTTTTATAACCTATACTCAGAAATAAAGTACCATCACTTTGTCATATGCTTGTGGTCATACAAGTCAAGTCTGGTATACTGTAGGAGGGGCCTACACAAGGATGTGAAATACCAAGAGAAGGGAGTAAGTATGGGCCATTTTGCAGACTGGCTGCCACAAGTAGTTTTAACCCAGACTTGGAGCGTTAGCATTATCTTAGGAGAACCAAGGAATTCTGAAACTACACAGAAACAGTTTCCTCTGTTCCCAGAAAAGCATGATATGTCTATAAGAGCTGAAAATAAGTTAGGTTTACTGAATTCTTGCAAACCATTACTGTAACTTAGGGAAGAATAGTTTGTTATTGTTTTTAAGTTACTTAGCCATTGCAACACCCTTATTTATTTATTATACCTTAAATTTATTGACCATTTTATAAATTCTTCTTTTATAGGATTGAATCTTTGGAAGAAGAAATTATCTCAAAAGGAATTAAACTTGTGATTATTGACTCTGTTGCTTCTGTGGTTAGAAAGGAATTTGATACACAACTTCCAGGCAATCTCAAAGAAAGAAACAAATTCTTGGCAAGAGAAGCATCCTCCTTGAAGTATTTGGCTGAGGAGTTTTCAATCCCAGTAAGTTTTTCCCCCCCTTTTTTCTTTTCCTTTCTTTTATATTACATTCACTGACTTACAGCATCAAGTAATAAAATTAGAGGAATATGTAAAACGGATGACTTTTTAAAGGTGGTACAGTCTTAATTGCTATAGCAAACATCATCATCATCTTAAATTAGTTGATCTGCTGAGATTATTTTATTCTTTTAATAATTTGAACCTGGAGCAGATTTGAATGATGTTTTTAAAAGTTCGTGTAATTCCTCCTTTTCTTACTTCTCATTGTTTACTCTTTGTGTATGCTTTATATCACATTTGTCATACTGCAGTAAATATAAAGTAGTAAAACTTCATGAAATTGCCTAGGTTCATTTCTTTGTTGCAGTCATTAGTTTTGTTGTAAGTATTTTAGGTTTAGATACCATATTATTGTGTTCTGTGCTGTTTTGTGTGAGGTAGGATTTGGTTTGCTTCAAATGGTCAAAGGTCACTATTAATGGGTGTTGGAATGATAGTAATGAAAGTGCCAGTAAGAAAATCTTGAAAGATTACTAGTGGCTTGGTGTTGAGTAGTGGGCATTGTGATCAGAAATCTGAAGATGATGGGGTATTGTAAGGAGTTGTGATGTGTAAGCTGCAACATTCCCATCTGTCAGAGGTTTCAGTTGTTCCACAGCGTCATCATCGTTCAGGCTTCTCAATTTTAGTCATGCTTCATCTCAAGAAAAGACAGTTCCTTAAACTGAGATAAAATTTGGTTATGATTTTATTATTTTTAGATTTGTTTTTGGAAAATTAAAACAAATTCTTTGCAACATAAAGAATATCTGTAAGTGATATAAACTACCACACAGCCTTTGAGATTTATAAAACCAAGGAAGAAGTCAAGGGAGAAAATGTAGCATTCAAAAAATTCTACATATTTTAATGGCTTTTTAGTTTATTTTGAATTAAAGTCAAGTGATATTGTTTGTCTTGGGTGATGTTCCTCTTTTATAGTTTATTGTAGTTGGTTAAAATGATAAATTCAAATTTATATTTTTTTCTGGTCAAGGAGAATAGGGGAACTTTGAAATAGTTTATAAAGATACTTGATTGAATAGGAATTTATGTATACAGTTGGCCCTCTGTATCTGTGGGTTCTGCATCCATGGATTCAACCAACTAAGGAGAGGAGATATTTGAAAAAACACTGGGTGTGGTTGTATGCGCCTGCACTCTCAGCTACTCAAGAGGCTGAGGCAGGAGGATCACTTGGACCCAGCAGGTTGAGGTTGCAGTGAGCATGATCATGCCACTGTACTCCAGCCTGGAAGAGTGAGACTCTGTCTCTAAAAATACTTATATATTTGGAAAAAAAGAAAAGGATTGTTGTCTTTGTACTGAACATGTACAGACTTTCTTTCCCTCTTTCCCTAAACAGTACAGTTTAGCAGTGATTTACATAGCATGTAAATCGTATCGGGTGTTATAAGTAATCTAAAGTTGATTTAAAGTATACAAGAGAATTTACATAGGTTATATGCAAACACTATAACATTTTATATGAGGGACTTGAGCATCCATGGATTATGGTATCTGCAGAGGAATCCTGGAACCATCCCCCCATGGATACAGCAGGATGACTATATATTCTTATTTTATTATTAATTCATATTGTTGCTTGACTTAATCCTGTGCAAAATAAAATTCACTTTTTAAAAGTTGTATTTGTTTGCTTTTAAGTAGTAACTGTAGGCTAATGCTTTTCAGTTTTTTCTAAGGTGATTTATTTTCACAAGTGAGAAAGGGGCTCTACTTTTCTTTGTTTCTAATAGAACCCTCTGAAAAAAAATAGGTACTAAATATCCCATTTCTCTGTCTTTGTCTTTGTTTCTATATTTAGAAATAAATGCAGATTATACTGTGTACTTACCTAACTGTGATAACGGTTTTTTGTGACAAGTAAGATTGTAAGATTGGTTTTAAAAGAATTTTGAAAAACACTTCCTTTAGAAAATTTCAGAATTTTCCTAGCTAAATTGATGCATTTAAATGAAAAATCTCTCACACAGGTCTGAGATTTAAAAAAAAAAAAAAGAAAAAAGCAAAATCATGAACTTTTTTTTTTTTTGAGACGGGGTAGGATCGCGCACGTTACCCAGGCTGGGGTGCAATGGCGCCGTCTCGGCTCACCGCAGCCTCCGCCTCCTGGGTTCAGGCAATTCTCCTGCCTCAGCCTCCTGAGTAGCTGGGATTACAGGCACGCGCCACCATGCCCAGCTAATTTTTTTTGTATTTTTAGTAGAGACGGGGTTTCACCATGTCTCTAGGATGGTCTCGATCTCTTGACCTTGTGATCCACCCGCCTTGGCCTCCCAAAGTGCTGGGATTACAGGCGTGAGCCACCGCGCCATTTTAGGTTTTGGGGTACATGTGAAGAACATGCAAGATTGTTGTATAGGTACACACATGGCAGTGTGATTTGCTGCCTTCCTCCCCATCACCTATATGTGGCATTTCTCCCCATGCTGTCTCTTCCCAACTCTCCACCCCCTGCTGTCCCTCCCCTGTTTTCCTCTGACAGACCCCAGTGTGTGATGCTCCCCTCCCTGTGTCCATGTGTTCTCATTGTTCAACACCCACCTATGGGTGAGTGAGAACATGTGGTGTTTGATTTTCTGTTCTTGTGTCAGTTTGCTGAGAATTATGGTTTCCAGGTTCATCCATGTCCCTACAAAGGACACGAACTCATCGTTTTTGATGGCTGCATAATATTCCATGGCGTATATGTGCCACATTTTCCCTGTCCAGTCTATCATCGATGGGCATTTGGATTGGTTCCAGGTCTTTGCTATTGTAAACTGTGCTGCAATGAACATACATGTGCATGTGTCCTTGTAGCAGAACAGAAATCATGAACTTTCTTACATTTATACTATACTTTGAATAGGTGGTTTTATTAAGTTGGTGCAAAAGTAATTGCGGTTTTTGCCATTAAAAGTAATTGCAAAAACTACGATATATATGGAACTAAATGTCTTAAGATAGTGTTTTGTTGTCTGGTTCATTTGCTTTGCAAATTAGTAAACCTGTGTCTCTTTGTAATTCCTTTCACATGCCCATAGATACTGCCATTAGAGGAGTATTTCATGTTCTTCAACCTGGAAGCTTTCTCCTCTAAATATCCGCAGGGCTTATTCTGTCCTATCACCTTATCAGTGAGGACTTTCCAAACCATATAAGTATTAACCATATCCCGGCTGCCCTCTTACTGTGCTTTGTTTCTTCTCCATCACAGCTTTCACCCCGTAGCATGTTATATATATAATGTTTGTGTGTTCCTTCTACTGTCTCATCCTCTCTCTCTCTCTCTCTCTTTATTGAGACAGGGTATCACTCTGTCACCTAGGGTGGAGTGCAGGCACAATCACGGCTCACTGTAGCATCAACCTCCCAGGCTCAACTGATCCTTCCACCTCATCCTCCCAAGTAGCTGGGACTACAGGCAGGAACCACCACCACACCTGGCTCATTTTTTATTTTTTGTAGAGATTGATCTTACTATGTTGAGCAGTTTGGTCTCAGACTCCTGTGCTCAAACAGTTCTGCCATCTTGACCTCCCGAAGTGCTGGAATTACAGGCATGAGCCACTGGACCTGGACTGCCTTATTGTCAGTACCAGCAATAGTGCCTAACATATAGTAGACACTCCACAAATATTTTTGAATGTATGAATTGTAGATATTACTTCTCATCTTGGTCTTTAATTAATCTTATCTCTATTGGTACTGAACTTAAGTTTTAATATTTGCTTTTAACCTTATTTTTAATATACCTTTGGTTTTAACAGTAATAAAATACAATTTTCAGTGGCAGAATGTCCTATATTGGAGATGTACTCCAGTATTAAAATTCAAAATTCTTAAGATTCTTAAATTTGAAAAAGGCTTTAGAGATTTAGATAGTATCAGAGAGCCAGGCAGTAAGAGAAGAGATTTTTATCTCAGTCTAGTAGAACTATGACAGGTGAATGTCTGATGGCCCCTGAGCATTGGGTGGTAAGCCATGCATTCTAGATATATAGATGGCAGATAAACACATGAAAAGATAGTCAGAATCCTGTCATTAGGGACATGCAAATTAAAATCACAATGAAACACCACTACCCATCTATTAGAATGGCTCAGAAAACGCTGATCTGAACCATTTTCCCTTCTCCCTAGGCTCAGGACCCAGGGCTGGTACCACCACAAACCCAGTAGCTTAAGGAATTAGGAAGAAGGGTAAGAGAGCAATCTGCTTATAAGAGCAGTGTTTTCTCAAACTAGGTTAAGTCATTGACTCCTTTTAAATGCAAATAAGATTCTCACAAAACCCCATTGCTGACTTCATTTTTATTATAATATCACAGAAATTACAGAATTATAAGACGAGTTAATAATTCTTTACATTAAATTGTGCTTATAAAACCATAAAGGTGGATTGCATCTACAGGCACCATTGTACTATTCTAATTACGCCAATTTAATATGTTATAGATGATAATTTGCTAAATTAAATGATTGATTGTAATATATGTATATAAACTTATCTTACAAATTGTTTTGAAATATATGTATAAAACTACGTATATAAAACGTGATGACTCAGCTCTTCCACCTCTTTCTCTATTTGAACTAGCACTAAAAAACCTTCATCTGTTTGGGAAGAGTGACATAATTTAGCCCTCATGTGGGCTTGAATGCATTTAAGTTTTAAGTTTGCTGTTGCTCTTTTCTACATGGGTCCCTGAGAATTAAAGAGGAACTAATTGATATCACTTGATTGAAAATAGATGTATTAATATCCTTTGGAAGTTTTCAATTATAAGATGGTTTTACTAATATTTTGAAGTTATCACCAAAATGAAAACAAATTTAAAAATTCTCACAGAGAATTTCATAGACGTTTGAATATGTTGAGACTGCAATTTTGAGAAACAGTTGTAGAAGTCTGGTAGAATCTTTTTTCCTCAAGTTTATGGAAGAGGTGTAAGTGATACTCTGCTGTTGGGTTGGAAGATGTAGAACCTTTGTCTTTTTAGAGCGTGTTCACATTAGTATTGAAAAAACAGTAGGCTCTGAGACTTTAGAGATACTTGATAAAAATAACAGAAAAGAATTTAAATATTGCCTTATAAAATAAATTGTGGTTATGGCTATTTATGTTGACTGTTTATCATTGACTTCTAATTACCACATACAGAATAGTTATTATACATCTTATAAATTATGTATCAGATTAAAATAATAGGATGTTTTTGCCAGAAAGGACCTTAAAGAAAATTTAGATTAGCCCCTTCATTTTACAGTGAGACCAAAAAGTGATCTGACTTGCTCCAATATATTCAGCATAGGAAAGGACAAGCAGTGGGTAGAATGAGAGATCTTTTAGATGCCAGTTTGAGGATTTTTTTTTCCACGGCAGAATTTTTTTTTTTTTTCTGAGACATACAGAATTATGGTAGATTTCTTAATGGCATGATTGTATCTTCTATTTCTTTGATTTCCAGGACCTAGCACTATGGATAACTAATATTTAGGAGGTAACAGCTAATGTAAGTATAATTCAGGTTTAAAAATAGTCTTACCATAATATGTATGTCATATTTTCATTCATTGTAATATTTTTCTTTATCTTTTAAAACATAATTTGAATTATTTTATTCTTGCTGTTGAAATTCTTAAGTTTTTTTTTGAGACGGAGTCTCGCTCTGTTACCCAGGGTGAAGTGCAATGACACCATCTCAGCTCACTGCAATCTCTGCTCCTGGGTTCAAGTGATTCTCCTACCTCAGCCTCCAGAGTAGCTAGGATTACAGGCACATGCCACCACACCTGGCTAATTTTTGTATTTTTAGTAGAAATGGGGGTTTCACCGTGTTGGTCAGGCTGGTCTCAAACCCCTGATTTTGTGATCCACCAGCCTCGCCTCCCAAAGTGGTGGGATTACATGCGTGAGCCACCGCACCCGGCCAAGTTTTTAAGTTGACCTTTGTAGCAGGCCGTGTTAGTTGTAATCTCTTTATTTTCCATTCCAGAGTTTTATAAGTTGTTGGAATGAAAGAGAATGAAAATACATTACTTAGATAACAGGACTTTCACCTTTTGAAAAGTCTTTGGAAATGCTTTTTACTCCTGTATCCAAGATCTACATTTTTACTTTTTCAGAGAATTCAACGAATCAATTTCAGTTGTTATATGAATAATATTAAACTTTTTTTGTCTCCTCTGATTCCTCTACTTCCTTCATTTCTTGATATTGTACAAATGCTTTCTGGTGTAAGGGGACTAATACCAGTTAACACTATTTACAAAAGAAGTATATGGAGAAAAATTTGGATATATTATTAAATATTCTAAGAGGGAAATGCCTTATTTCCATTGAAAGTTGTTGTTAAAATCCAAATTATTTTGCTAAGATGTGCTTATAATCAGTTTTTCTGTTGCCATCTGTGTTCTTGATTACATGCCTTTTGAGAATATCCATTGCTCTAATTTATTGCTTATCAAGGTTTCTGGAATATTACTGATTACTTTTAAGTTTAAAGCTGCTTGGAAAAATGATTCAAGATATGTACATTTTTTATTTTGCTATTTTAAAGACAGAGTTTTAAATCATTAACAAATGGAAATAATTTTTTTCTTGTTTTAAAGTGGACATGTTACAAGGTTTAACTTTTTATTATTTGACAAAGCATAAATTTTTGTTTTCTTTTTAGTGATAAACTTCATGTGTGCCAGAATTTATTTATTATTATTATTTTTTACACCATGAGCTGTCCCATTATGCCAACTGGGTTTAATTTTTGTGGGATTATACCTTGTCTTAGATACTAATAAATATTGAAAATTAAAAAATAAGAAACTAGGCCACTTCACTTAAAATAATTAAGGTTTTATTAATTATAAATTGGGAATATTGTGTTTGTAACTTGTGAGATAAGAGGAAAAAGAATGTATGTACACAAATTTGACATTTACTTTTATCTTAAACAAATATTCAAAACTGTCACTTTTGTGAAAGCCTGATGAAGTTACTCTGATTGTAAAGTAGGAATCCTAGACCCTAGATGTAGACATAGATATGCCGTTAAAACTCTGCAGTCCTATTTTGCTGTGTGTAATGTTGTATGACTTTTCTAGAAATCATGTAATTTTTGGTTTACTCTTATTACTTTCATATTTATTACTGGAAACAAGCACCATAGGACTTCTGAAGTAAGAAAAGTCCTTTACAGTGTTTTTCCTTTCCATAAATACCTACTGTTGGCTCACTCTCATTTGAAATCAGATTGTTCTTAAAACTATCTTATGTTCATTCAGGTCCCTGAAACTCACAGTCTAGACTAAACCTTTATCAGTTAGTGAAAATAATTCTAGAAAAAGTATATCTATCTTTTGTGTAGCTCTTTATGCTTTCTGAAACTTTGTTTTTATTGTTTCTAGCAAAAAGCTAGAAACAAGTTAAAGGTTAATGAGTAGGTGATTGGCTAAATTAGTGTTGATATATCCATACAGTATTATATTGTGCCATTGTTGAATGAGTTAGCTCAGAAATGGTTTTGCAGGCAAGGGTTAATTCAGCTGGTGTGGGTTACTCACACCCAGCCATTCCCAAAAAGGCCTCCTTTCAGGACTGCCCTTGACTGGCTCCTGGGAGATGAGAGCTGAGCCCTGGCAATATTCTGCTTAGTAAGAGTGTTATGTGCTTGAGGACTTGAGCCACAGGTACTGGTTTGATCAGATAGTTTATACAAACAGTGTGATTTATGGTGAAGCCTTATTTTTCTCTGGGGATCTGGGGACTACAATCTAAATAGCTGAGGTCATTCACATGCAGGCATTACATGCCTAGTGACTGTCCCTCAATAAAAATGCTGGACATGTAGGTGTGGGTGAACTTTCTTGGTTGACGTTACTTTGCATGTGTGGTCACACATTGTTGCTAGGACAACTAAGCATGTGCATGCAACTCCACTGAGAGAGGACACCTGGAATCTTGCACCTGGTTTCTCCTGGACTTTGCTCATGCTCCTTTTCCCTTTGCTTATTTTGATCTGTATCCTTTTGCTGTAATAAGCCATAACTGTGAATATAACAGCCTTTCTGAGTCCTATGAGTCCTTCTAGTAAATCATCAAGCCAGAAGGAAATCATGGGGACCCTTGACATCCAGGAGCACTAATACATGTGTACAAGAGTATCTATGGCAACTTAATTTGTAATTGCTCAAAACTGGCAACATGTAGTTAATAGTATTGCATCAATCTTAATACATTGGTTTTGATAATTGTGCTATGGTATGTAAGATGGTGATATTAGGAGAAGCTGGTAAAGGGCATTTGGGAACTCTGTACCCTTTCTGCAACTTTCTGGTAAATCTAAAATTGTTTCAAAATAAAAAATTTAAAAAACAAAAGGAGGTCAGGTGTGGTGGATCACACCTGAAATCCTTCATTTGGGAAACTAAGGTGGGAGGATCACTTGGCCAGGAGCTGGAGACCAGCCTGTGCAACATAGCAAGACCTTGTCTTCACATACTGTCCCCCCTCCAACACACAAACAATTAGCTGGGTGTGGTGGTGCACACCTGTAGTCATAGCTACTTGGGAGACTGGGGCAGGAGGATGGCTTGAGTCCAGGAGTTCAAGGCTGCAGTGAGCTATGAACATGCCACTGCATTCCAGCATGGGTAACAGAGCAAGACTCTGTCTCAAAAATAAATACATAGGAGAGTAGGGCAGGTTTTATGAGTAGAAGTTGGCTCTGGGTACCCATAAGGAAACAGCACTGGCTGTATTTGGAGAAGGACTTGATTTTGATGCATTGGCTCTCTTCCGTTTAGTTATCTGGTTCCATAGATATTATCTAATACCTCTTCAATTTAAACCCTGCTCTTCATCTTTCAGCAAATCCTCTTGGCTCCACTTTCTAAATACATTCAGTACCCTATTACATTCTACCACCTTCATTACTACCATCTGGTTCCTGGAGGTTAAAAGTACTGGTTTTGGAGTTAGACATTGGTTTGAATCTTAGCTCCACTATTTGCTAATTTTATGACCTTGAATAAGTATTTATGCCAGCTTTAACTTTTAGTTTCCACGTTTGAAAAATGAGGATAATCATATCTGACTCATAGGGCTGTGAGTATTAAATGAGATAATGTCTGTAATGTTCTTCACAATGTTTGGCACATTCAGTAAAATGTAGCTTATAATTGTTAATTTTGCTAGTTACCTCATTCTAAATGCCTGGTGTATGCTATCTCTCTCCTCCTAATATATTTTTTAACAAGGCTGCAAGTGCCTCAGAAGGAAAAATCATGTCTTATTTACGGTTGTATCCCCTCTGTGGTTATTGATGGAGGCTGTTACTGCCTGAACCCTCCTTTATCTGGTTAACTCATATTTATTTTTTGGGTCTTAGACTCTTTTTGTCTTTCCTTTTTAATTCCACCTTTAGCACTTGCATCCAAAGCTCCATGCTAGGCACAATGGGATAATAAAGATGAATAAAACATAGTCTTTGCCCTAAAGGCTTTTACAAATAAGGTAATTGTAGAGACAAATCGCTCTCTGTGATATAATGGAGAATAAAATAAGTATCTTGTCTACCGTTCCTTTTCTGTTTCTTACAAATTTGTAAGTAACTTGGTGCTTCCCTGTCTGTCCATTATTTGGGACTATAGATTACACAGAAGGAATTAATTAAAGGGAGGTAGCACAGACCTTCATAGGCTCTTGGTAAACCCTTTATCATGTCTAGCTTTGACCCTTAAATGTTCCATTCTTTTTTTAGTTTTATTTTTTGAGACAAGGTCTCTCTCTGTTGCCCAGGCAGGAGTGCAGTGGCATGATCATAGCTTACTGCAGCCTTCATCTGCCGAGCTCAAGTGATCCTCCTGCCTCAACCTCCCAAGTAGCCGGGACTGCAGGCATGTACCACCACGCCTAGCTAATTTTTTTGATTTTTAGTAGAGATAGGGTCTTGCTATGTTGACCAGGCTGATCTTGAACTCCTGGGCTGAAGCAGTCTGCCCACCATTGCCTCCCAAAGTGCTTGGATTACAGGCATGAGCACCATGCCTGGCCAGTGTCCCATTCTTATTTAGAAAGTGATTGCTCTTTTGGAGACTGATAGGTAGTGGTTAAATTGATAAAGCACATGCATAATTCTAAAGTTGTATTGCTAAGAAAAGGTTGGAAATGAAGGCCAGCTAGGTAGCTCCTAGTCTTTAGTGTTACCTTACATATGTTACACAGTGCCTTGATTTGTTGTAAAATTTTCTAATTGAAGATCTTAAGGTTGTAGCTGAGTGGCAATCTTGTTTTCCATTGAGTCCAGAGATGCAGAGAATGAGGCGATGTATCTAAGATTACTTAAGGAGCCATTTGGATAATTGAATAATATCACTTGCCACTTCTATCCTGGGTTGTTATTGTAATATCTTAATGGGTCTGCTCCTCTCTTTTCTGTATCAGTATGAGGGAATGTGTTCTCTTTCCCGGGCCACAAGGGGGCATAGTTATAAGGGCAAGACTTCCCAGCGCCATCCCCCCTCCCATCTCGCTCCATCTGGGAGATTTGTTTACGTTTGAATTTCGCCGGCAGGAGAAAGGGTCAAAAGTCAATCACTCCAGCGGAAGTTCTAAGGAACTCCTTTCATTGGCCCAGGGTCTTAGAGAAGGTGGGGGTTCCTGCCAGGCTAAAAGTCCCCTTCTTCCACACTCCTTTGGACTCCATGTTTGGGTTCCACGAACACTATCTCAGGGAAGCCTGTCTTCCCCTCCTAAACTCCATCTGTCTCTATTCCCTTCCACTCAGTGTGGAAGCTGCTTTCCTCTCTTGTAATCCATCTTTCTGGATTGTCTCACTCAGTGTTGGAGGAGCTTTCCTTCTCTGGTTTTCTCCCTCCGGAAATGCTTCTCACTCAGTGTGAGAGTGGCATTTCTTTCTCAGTGTGAGAGTTAGCTGTTTCTCCCTCCTTCTCCTTTCTCTCTCTCTAAATAAGTCGCTTTCTACAAACACCTTTGAGTCCGGCATTTACTGTGCACTGCACCATGGTCCCCTCTCCCATTCTTGAGAGGGCAGGAGACCAAGAACCTGGAGAAACGTCCTCTCAGGGGAGCTGAGGGTACCCTGAACCCCTGAACCCCAGTATTACAAGTAATAGTTCATATGGGTACATACCGTTACTACATCATTTTCCCAAAGTGTATCTCTGATCACATCCCTCCTATGTTCAGAAGCATTGTGTGGTACCATGATGCTTATAGAATTAAAACTAGTAGACTGTAAGCCCTATGGGAGCAGATAAACTATTTGTTTTGTCCACAGTTGAATCCTTTGCAGCTAGAACAGTGTATGGCACATAATATATTCTCTAATTAATATTTATTGAATGATTAAGTCTCAGTTTAATATATCATATGATATTTAAAGGTTTCTTGCTTCTGGCTCCAACCTGCTCCTCCCATGTTGTCATTTCTCTTCTGTGCAGACTGCTGGTCTACCCCTGGACCTTTCTATGTCTTTTTAGCTGTGGATGTCCTCCTCTTTCATCTCTTCCTTTCTAATTTTTTTTTCTTTTCTGACTGAGCTCTCAAGTTCTGTCTCTCCCCTGAGATTTTTGTATCACTGTTTTAGCCCCAGTTAATTCTACCTTCTTTTATAGTACACATGGTCTAACTTCTAATTGGAACTTTAATCATGTGTTTGCCTTGCAATGCCATTTAAATATTTGCATGTGTATATCTGAGCTCCTCAGTTATGCTATAAACCTCCCTGAAAACAGAATTATGTTCTTATGCATCCTCCATAGCTGCCTATATTGAATAGTGTTGTATATTGAGTAGGTGTCCAGTACATATTTGTAGAATGATGTAACACACTTTTTTTAGTTAGACAGTTTTTGAAATGCATATCTAATTAGATACCTTCTTCAGTTGTTACACTACTTAAAGGGAAAGCATTCTAACATTCATTTAAAAATTGAAAAGATACTTAGAAACTAAAACTTAAGTGTCTCCCCTACCCCTTTAAAACAGTGTAGAAGATTCATTGATAATTTGACAGCTCTGTACCTTTAATTTAGTATGATGCAAGAACTTCTGTGAGATATCAACCAAGATTTTATACAAAGAGCTGTGATTATCAGGGTGGGAATTTAACATCAGTGCTCTGTACATAGTATTACTATAATACCTTCTTTAGAAGTTTAACTATGTCAGATGATATTCTATGTTATGAATTTTAATTCATGAAAGGAAAACACTGTAGAGAAGTTAGATTATCTGTTGAATAGAATCTAATAACAGCTCACTGTTTAATTGAATTCAAATACACAGTTGAAAATATAAAACTGGCTGTATGAGAGTTTGGTCAAAAGATAATTTCTTGTGTTTTTCAAAGACAAAATTTGCTTTTTTGGTTGATACTGTTACATATCCTTTGCATTTCTTGAATGTGTCCACTTAGTTAGTATAGTACAGTTAAGACAATTACCTTCCAAGTAAAGCTGGAGGCAAAGTACTTTCTGATATAAAAATATATTTCAAAATAATAAAACAGTATGATACTAGCATAAAAACAGATATACAGACCAATGGAACAGAATAGAGAGCAGTAGAAAGTACCCAGAATCGCAATACAGTTCACAATATTAAAGATATGGAATCAATCTAAGTGGATGATTGGATGAAGAAAATGTAGTATGTGTACACAGTAGAATACCCTTCAGCTATAACAAAGAATGAAATGATGTCTTTTGCAGCAACGTGGATCAAATCGGAGGCCATTATCTTATGTGAAATAAGCCAAACACAAAAAGACAAATACCACATATAAATGGGACTGAAATAGTGTGTACTCATGGATGTAGAGTGATAGACAGTGGAGCCTGTCTATCAGGCATGATAGACAGGAATGATAGACAGTGGAGCCTGGGAAGGGTGGGAGGGGATTGGTTGATGAGAAATTACTTAATTAGTACAATGTATGTTACTTCGGTGATGGATACATGGAAAGTCCTGACTTAATCACTATGCAAAGTATTGTGTAACAAAATTACACTGGATCTCATATTTTTATATAAATGAAATGAAAAATGAAAGAAAATAGAAGTTTAAGTACCAGATGTGTTACAACTAGCTATGCAACCCTGGACCAGTCAGTTCTCATTTCTCAGCCTCAGTGTCATTATCTGTAGAAAGTGGCTAAAAGTTGCTATCTCATAAGGCTTAATATTATTGTTACTAATAATATTGATAAATGAATAGTAATAGTTTATTTCTGATTACTAGACTTTATACAGGTTTTTATAATTTATAAGCACGTTCATATGTAATCATCTTATAGGGATAATATATGTTTATATTTCTGAAAGGACTTTGTAGATTCTGAAGTACTATGTGACTATTAGTTGCTAGTTTCATAACCAGCTAAATCTGATTTAGTGACTTTTTTTACCTTTAGTTAATTTAACAATGAATCAGAGTTTTCTAAACTCAAATAATGCACTTAACTCAATTTGTTTAGCTAAAGCAAACGTTTTTGAATGTTTTTTGACTAGTGTTAAGATTGTTTTAAAATTAGATTGTAAGGACATCTGGCTTTTATATTATTCTTATTTAAAGATGTAGAGATGGTGATGCATTAAATTCATGAGTGGTTAGTAGTTGGGGCCTAGTGTCATTTTTTGGAGTTATAGTGATATACTCTGTCCACTAAGAGCAAGATTATCATTTAGTGATAAATCAGTGTAGTTATTTTAAAATAAATATTTAGTACTTTATGTTTACAGAGGACCCTGCAATTATTAGTTAGTTTATACCAATATTCATTGCTATATAAAGGGCTGGGCAAGTGCCCGTAATGCCCAACTTTGGGCAGGATTTATAGGCATCTTTGAGAAAACTTTTTTTTGAAGATTGACTCTTGCTGTGTCACCCAGTCTGGAGTGCAGTTGTGCAACCTCCGCCTCCGAGGTTCAGGTGATTCTCCTGCCTATGCTTCCCGAATAGCTGGGATTACAAGCGCCCACCAACACGCCTAGTTAATTTTTGTATTTTTCGTAGAGACGGGGTTTCACCATGTTGGCTAGGCTGGTTTCAAACTCCTGACCTCAAATTATCCATCTGCCTCGGCCTCCCAAAGTGGTGGGATTACAGGCATGAGCCACCGAGCCCGGCCTGAGAAAAATTCTAACTCTGGATTTAGTTGGTTTGTCTGTATACTGTCAGGATTCTGCAAAGCTTATTTGATTGTTTATTTGTACCAGCATTTGCCCAGAGAAGTTATTCTGAAAAACACTGTCAAAATGATAAAAACCTTTTCTGTGCATTTGTTTCAGAATCTCATCGCTTCTAGGATCTGGAATTTCTTTCTAAAGTGTAACCTAAATATTTCCCTTCAGAAGTTAAATAACTAATATTTTTAGTGTAACCACCATTTAAGGCATTTTTAAAAAATGAAATAGTCTGCTTTCAAGACTCTTGTTTCTATTATGAATATAAAACATATTTTTAAAAAGATTAACATTACACAGTAGTAGATAAGAAGTACTAATTAGGTATTTGTGCGAGATACTGTTAGTTGCCTACCCAAAACTTATTTCCATCTTAACCTTGTTAATAGAACCCTAATCAAGTTTTGGTAGCCGTGTGCCCAGCCTTGGTTCATGACAGTCATTGTGTTTCCTGATTTCTCAACTTCTTTTACAACTGAAGATAGTCATGTGACCGAGTTCTGGACCCTAATGTCTGTTTTAGCTCTCCTTTTTTTTCCTTTCCATCTTTTATTTTAGTTAGGGCGTACCTGGAGCAGGTTTGTTATTTGGGTAAATTGCATGTTATGAGGGTTTGGTGTTCAGATTATTTCATTACCCAGGTAACAAGCATAGTACGCAGTAGGTAGTTTTTCAGTTCATACCCTCCTTCCACCCACCACCCTTAAATAGGCCCCAGTGTCTATTGTTTCCATCTTTGTGTTCATGAGGACTCAGTGTTAAGCTTCTACTTACAAGTGTGGACATGTGGTATTTGGTTTTCTGTTACTGCATTAGTTAGCCTAGGATAATGGCCTCCAGCTCTATCCATATTGCTGCAAAGGACATGATTTAGTATTTTTAATGGCTGCATATTAATCTATGGTATATATGTACCACAGTTTCTTTATCCTGTCAACTATTAATGGGCCTTTAGGTTGATTCCATGTCTTTGCTATTGTGAATAGTGCTGTGATGGACATACGCATGCTATGTGTTTTTAGGGTAGAATGATTTATATTCCTTTGGGTGTATACCTAGTAATGGGATTGCTAGGTTGAATGATAGTTCTAAGTTCTTTGAAAAGTTGCCAAACTGCTTTCCACAATAGCTAAACTTATTAACATTCCTACAAACAGTGTATAGGTGTTCCCTTTTCTCTGCAACCTCACCAGCATCTATTATTCTTTGAGTTTTCAATAATAGCTATTCTGACTGGTGTGAGATGGTATCTCATTGTGGTTTTAGTATATATTTGTCTAATGATTAGGGATTTTGACCATTTTTTTCATTTGCTTTTTGGCTGTGTGTTTGTCTTTTTTTGACAAGTGCCTTTTCATGTCCTTTGCCCCTTTTTAATGGACCTGTTTGTTTTTACTTGTTCATTTCTTCAAATTCCTTATAGATTCTGGATATTAGATCTCTGTCAGATACATAGTTTGCAAATATTTTCTCCCTTTCTGTAGGTTATCTGTTTATTGTGTTCACAGTTTTTGTTGTTGTTGTTGCTGTTGTACAGATCTCTTTTGTTTAATTAGATCCCATTTGTCAGTTTTTTTTTTTTTTTTTCAGTTGCTTTTGGAGTCTTTGTCATGAAATCTTTGTCATGGCCTGTGTCCAGAATAGCATTTCTTAGGTTTTCTTCTAAGGTTTTTATAGTTTTAAGTTTTATACATTTAAGTCTTTAATCCTTCTTGAGTTGGTTTCTGGACATGGTGAAGGGAAGCAGTCCAATTTCAATCTTCTGCATATGGCTAGTCACTTAAGTCAGCACCATTTATTTAATAGGGAATTCAGTAAATGCTGCTGGGATTGCTTGTTTTCATCAACTTTGTCAAAGGTCAGATGGTTGTAGGTAGGTATGTGGCTTTATTTCTGGGTTTTCTGATCTATTTTTTTTTTTTTTTTTTTTGAGACAGAGTTTCGCTCTTGTTACCCAGCCTGGAGTGCAATGGCGTGATCTCGGCTCACCGCAACCTCCGTCTCCTGGGTTCAGGCAATTCTCCTGCCTCAGCCTCCTGAGCAGCTGGGATTACAGGCACGCGCCACCATGCCCAGCTAATTTTTTGTATTTTTAGTAGAGACGGGGTTTCACCGTGTTGACCAGGATGGTCTTGATCTCTTGACCTCATTATCCACCCGCCTCGGCCTCCCAAAGTGCTAGGATTACAGGCTTGAGCCACCGCGCCCGGCTATTCTGTTGTTTTATGTGTCTGCTTTGTACTAGTACCATGCTGTTTTGGTTACTGTAGTTTTGTAATATAATTTGAAGTTGAGTAGTGGGATGCTTCTGGCTTTGTTATAATATTTTTGTTTAGGATTGCTTTGGGTTTTTCAGGTTCTATATGAATTTTAGAATAGTTTTTTTTTCTAATTCTGTGAAAAATGTTGGTAGTTTGATAGAAATAGCATTGAAACTGCAAATTGCTTTGGGCAGTATGGCCATTTTAACAATATTGATTCTTTTAATCCATGAATATAGAATGTTTTTCATTTGTTTGTGTCATCTCTGATTTTTTTCAGCAGTGTTTTGTAATTCTTGCTGTAGAGATCTCTCACCTCCCTGGTTAGCTGTGTTCCTAGGTATTTTATTTTTTTGTGGCTATTGTGAATAGTATTGCATTCTTGATTTGGCTCTCAGCTTGGCTGTTGTTGGTGTATAGAAATGCTACTGATTTTGTACATTGATTTTGTATTTTGAAACTTTGCTAAAGTTGTTTATCAGATCTGGAGTCATATGAAAGCTTGTTCATGCCATTTTTTAGTTAATGCTTGTGCCTGCTGGGGGTCCAACTGGAACATTCACATGTGGTTTTAATATTGTCACTGTTTTTTTTTTTTTTTTTTTTATGACCCTACCTCAGGAGTTATTTAGCATCATCTCTGCTGTACTCTATTAGACAAGACTGTTAGAAATCTCCTGCTAGACTTACAGGGAGAAAATGTGTTCCCTTCTGTCAGTTGGAGGAGCATCTGTCATGTTATAAAAAGAACATATTAAACAGAATAAATATATTGAGGTGGCCATCTTTAGAAAATACAGCTTACTACAGCATTTAAGGGAAGGTTTATTGTTCGGGGGTTGTTGGTCAGTGATGTTTTAGGCATGATCCTTTGTTGCTTATTCCTTCTTCATGCCTCAAAGGAGCAGCAACCATCTTGTGCCTACGAGGTGATAAACCAACCTGCTAAGGATTTTGACATCATTGGAAGTCAATCTTGGATGATCCATTTCCAGGCTTCTTTTTTTCCTATGTAGAAATACCTATTTGTTTAAATTACTGTATTAAGGGTTTTTTTTTTTTTTTTTTTTTGAGATGTCACCCAGGCTGGAGTGCAGTGGTGTGATCTCGGCTCACTGCAACCTTTGCCTCCTGGATTCCTGAGATTCTCCTCTCTCAGCCTCCCGAGTAGCTGAGACTACAGTCCTGTGCCACCACACCTGGCTAATTTTTTTTTTCATATTTTTAGTAGAGACGGGGTTTTGCCGTGTTAGCCGAGATGGTCTCCATCTCTTCACTTTGTGATCTGCCCCCCTGGGTCTCCCAAAGTGCTGGGATTATAGGTGTGAGCCACCGCACCTAGCTGGTTTTTGTTTTTTATAACAAATTATAATCCCCAAATCTCATGGTTGTCAACTTTGAGCATACATAGGAATCACTGTAGAGCTTGTTAAAATAACGACTGCTTGGCCACATCTTAGAGTTGCTGATTTCATTAAGTCTGGCATATGGGTCAAGAAGTTGGATTTGTAACAAACTCTCTGGTGTTTTTGATGCTATGGTCTTGGGACTTAGGTATGGGCTTTGGGACTTCAAAGAAGAGTGGGCGATTAGGGCTGACTAAAGGGAAAGATGGAATTTGGGACAAATAGGCGAGATTTAGAGAGGATTGGGAAGCAATTGGTATCAACAAATAACGTGAAAGCAGAAAAAGTGTAATTTTTTTTTTTTTAAGGATTTCTGCGAGTAAATTAGGTTACTTGGAGCAGGAGGTTTTTTGTTTTTTGTTTTTTTAAACTGAGGATGGGAGATTAGGTTAAAAGGGAAATAAGGACTGGATTAAGGAGGTCCTTGGAGGCCAGAGAGACATTTGTTTTTTATTTTGTAGGTACTTAGTAACCGTTAGAAGTTTTCATAGAGAGTAACATGGCCAGAGCAGTATGTCAGGAGGATAATTAGGTGGTGGTAGTGGAGTACATTTAGTTATTAAACAAATGGTTCTTGAGCACTTGTAATGTCTTGGACTCAGTTCTCTGTACTGGGAATAATACAAGGGTGAATAAGACATGGAGCCTGCCATCAAAGAGCACGGTCTGGTGCAGAAAATCTGAGTGTGGGTAGAGGACCCTGGAGGTCCCTGAGACCTTTTTAAGAAGAAAAGGTTAAAAATATTTTCATAATAATACTTTTAATAATTCTAAGAATTTTGAGATGCTGTTTACTTTTTTGTCATTCTCTTAGTGTACAAGTTTTTCAGAGGATTTGTAACATGGGATGTCATCATTGCTCATATAGCTAATGGAATACATACTCGTGTATTAAAAATTTTGTTTTAATTTCTTAGTTATAACTTGGCATAACCCCCTAAACAAAAGCTCTTCGGAATCCTTAGTAATTTTTTTAGGAGGTAGAGTGCTGAAGCCAAAAAGTTTGAAAACTACTGTTCCAGAGGATAGATTGGAGGAGAAAATACATGAAAAATAAAAAAGTAGCAATGTAAGGTAATAAGAACTTAAACTAGAGTTATAACAAATGAAAAGGGGAGGAAGAGACATTTGGTAGACACTGAGGAGTGGAAAAATTGGTAATACCTAGTGTAAATTATGGTGTGGGAAAATGGATACTGCTAGTGAACATGTAAATTAGTACCAGCCTTTTGGAGGAACAATTTGACAAAACTTATTACAGACTCTAAAAATGAATCTTTCCTATGACTTATTCCATACTTATAAGAAAATAAATAAGAATATATCTTTGCAGTTTTGTTTGTAGTGTCAGTAAAAATTCATAAGAAGCCTAAGTGTTACAGGATTTTGATTAAATAAATTATTGCATTCATTCAATAAAAATAATGATGTGGGTGAATATTTAATGTAAAAAATTATATACTTTTGGCTGGGGATGGTGGCTCATGCCCGTAATCCCAGTACTTTGGGAGGCTGAGGTGGGTGGATCACAAAGTCAGGAGTTTCAGACCAGCCTAACCAACATGGTGAAACCCCATCTCTACTAAAAATATAAAAATTAGCCGGGCATGTCTGTAATCCCAGCTACTCAGGAGGCTGAGGCAGGAGAATCACTTGAACCCAGGAGGCAGAGGTTGCAATGAGCCGAGATGACGCCACTGCACTCCAGCCTGGATGACAGAGCAAGACTCTGTCTCAAAAAAAGAGAATTATATACTTTTTTGTTGTTGTTTTGTTTTGGATTTTTTGAGAGGGGGTCTCACTCTGTTGCCCAGGCTGGAGTAGCATAGCACAAACATGGTTTACTGACCTCTTGGGCTTAAGCCAGGGACTATATGCATATGCTACCACACCTGGCTAACCTTTAAAAATTTTTTTTTGTAGAGATAAGGTCTCAACATGTTGCCCAGGCTGGTCTCAAACTCCTGGGCTCAAGTGATCCTCGTGTCTTGGCCTTCCAAAGTGTTGAGATTACAGGCATGAGCCACTGTGTCTGGCCAAAAAAGACTTTTTATAAAAACCTCAGTTGCATGTTTTCCCCATTATCAACTTGACAGGCATTGGTTTAAGGTTTATGGTTATAAGTACTTATTTCTTATTACTTAAGATCAATCAGTATGTTTAATTTTTCAGAATTTTTTTTCTTAAACATTTTAGTCTTTGGTCCATTTTCAAGTTGTATGTAGGCCTAGGCATACGCCGTGCATATTGTGCAGCTGTGTATACAAATATACCTAACATTAAGAGGTACTTGGCAATAATGGTGTTCAGAAAGGATATTTACTATTCTTATGGACATAGTTTTTTTTGTTTGTTTGTTTCTGTGTTAATTTATATTTAAATAAAAATAATGTTTCACTGAAGGAATTGTAAAGGTGAACTATATGTTAAATATAATCCAGGAAACTAAATTACTGCCATTCTGCTTTGCAGTTTGATATTGCTTGTTTCTCATCTCCTAAAGTCAGTGTTGATGCCTTTTAACATTTTACTGGATTTGTATTGTACCGTATTTGTGCAATGATTTTGATTAGGTAGCAACTGAATTCAGGTTGAAAAGCATAAACCTATATCTGAAAGATAGCCTAGTATAATTTATATTGTACGTCTTTCTGATTTTGAACAATTCTTCCTTTATAACATTAGTGTTGAATAAAAGATAGAATCCTTATGAAATAGTGAACCCAATATCTTTTTATTTTTTGAGTCCGAGTTTCTGTTGCCCAGGCTGTAGTACAGTGGAGCAATCTTGGCTCACATCAACCTCTACCTCTCAAGTTCAAGCATTTCTCTTGCCTCAGCCTCCTGAGTAGCTGGGACTACAGGCATGCTCCACCATACTTGGCTAATTTATATATATATGTATGTATTTTTAGTAGAGACGGGTTGTCACCATTTTGGCCAGGCTGGTCTTGAACTCCTAGCCTCAAGTGATCCACCCTCCTGGGCCTCCCAAGTGCTGGGATTACATACATGAGCCACTGTGCCTGGCCCCAGTCTCATTTTAGACATAAGGCAGAGACAGATGGAAAACGTTTGGCATTGGGTGACATTATTGAGCATTGTTATCTGTGGGTTTCCAGATGTGTTAATCTATGTATTTTCTTATTAAGTCCTTTGCATTGAAATGGTGGTGCATGCACTGGCAGCATTAGCATTACTTGTGAGTTTGTTGGAAATGAGGAATTTTAGACTATATTCAATTGAATCAGAATCTATTTTAATAGGATCCCCAGATAAATCATATGCACACAAAAGCTGGAGAAGTGTTATTTTAAGCCACTTCGAATTGGATTTTTATTTACTTGCAACTGGATGCATCGTGACATGACATTCTAGAGTTGTTTTTTTTTCTTTTTCTTGTTTGTTTGTTTTTCCTGAAGAGGTGCAACCTTCTCCAGGCATGCTGTTGTGAATAGCGGAGGGGCGCCATTTCTGATTATGATAGAAACAGCATTTGTTTAGTCATGAAACAGTTTAAATAGTTCTCATTATACTTTGATTTTTTTTTTCATTTTTTTAAATAGTTATTTTTAGATGAAACCTAAAACTATACTCTTTACTACTTGTGGTAAAAAAAGACCCTACTGTTATTTTTGGCAAGTCAGGAGCTGTAACCTTAGCTGTGCTGGTTAAAAGCCAGCTTTGAGAGTTGCATTTTACCTCCCTTAGGATTACTCCTTCCCATTCTTTCCTCAGCTCCGTTCCTATTTCAGCTAGATAGAGTTTTGTTCTGCATCTCTATTCCAGAACCATTACTCTCTGGGGAGTGACTCTTATAAACTGCTGCCTTTTAGACCAGATGTGTGTTTCAGTTACATGAATAAAGAAAAGAATGTCATCCCCCTGCCATTTTGGGAAAATTTTTTTCTTCTACTCTATGTACAAAGCCAAATGCCACATTCAATAAAAGAAAAACATATTTTAAGTTGTACTTCTTGTTTGTCCATTTTTGTAGAGGGCTTAATGAGTCTGCAGCTAGATATTTTGAATGGTTCAATTCACAAATTAGATCATCATTCTGTGATTAATTGAGAGTGATCTCTCTGTGGTATGCTTTATAGTGAGAATTACCAAAGGTCTGTATTCACTCAGAAAGGTCTTAGCTTTAAAAGCAGTCTTTTAAAGGAAATGTAGCTATGCTGATTGATTTTTTTTTATTGTTATTCTTTGAGTTTTTACTGTGCACTAGGCATTATGCTAGATACTGTGAAAATATATCTGTAATCCTTATTTTAGACGTGATAACATTGAGGCTAGAGAGATTATGTAACATGCAGAAAATTTTATAATTATAGGAACCCACGGCTGGTGTTCACAAAGCTCATTCATCCCCTTGAGGACTTCAGATTCTACTGATTGGGAGAGAAACAGCTCACTGTAATAGAGTGAAAAGTGGATTAAAAATTTTAAATGAATTAAAATGTAAAAGTAGAGATGCAAACAATTTAGTGAGAACACAGAGGAAGAAGGTATTAATTCTAACTAGGAGGATCAGGAAAAAATAATTTATCTTTTCTCCTACTTCTCTAGGTTTTTCAGCTCCTCCTTACTTTTTTTTTTTTTTTTTTTTGGGTTTTGATATAGTATTTTATTTAGAGCTATGTTTTACTTTTAACAAAGATACCATTAATAACAAATTTGTTCAGTGTTCATTTTAAACAGTAAAAATGTCTTACAGCTCATTCAATAAAAAATCATACTTCAGGTCAAATGCTAATGTCCTTGTACCTCCTTTGCTAAGTCAATATAAGGAGGAATCTGTTTTGTTTCAAAACAAAAGCATTTGATTATAAAAAGGTCTACAGTTTACAGTTTTTATTGAATTCCAATTCAACAGCATTTATCAAAGGACTTTATTTCTTTTATGGCATTTAACATATTATATAATAAATATTACTTGTTTCTCTCAGGAGACAGAGCAACTTGAGGGCAGAAAATTATGTCATATTCCTTTTTATATCAAGTACCTAGCCATTGGCTGGTTCTTTGTAGAGGTTGGTGCCCCGTAGACAGAGAACAAATGAACAGAAGATCTGTGTTGTGACTAGCAGAGGAAAAAAACTATTATAATTTCAGTTAGTTTTATGGTCAGAGTGATAAAAAAAAATCTATCAAACTGAAAACAGCATTTTTAATAGACTTCTTTTAGGTTATTCTCTGTGAATGAAGCTAGTTTTAAGATAGACAAATGTATGGTAATAAAACAATTTGATGGGAAGAGTTTGGAGCAAGTTATCAGGACAGTAACATGAAAATGACAGATAAAACACAGAATAGTTTACAATTACTGAGTAGTAGTTTATTTAATACTGTCACATAATAATGAATGAAGATGAAGTAACCTTGTCAAAAGGTTGTTGTATTTTACAATATTTTATTTTTATGATTTAAAAAATTTGTCAAAATATCAAGATATTATTGTAGATGGGTACTGGGCTACATAAATAAGTGTTCTGTAGCAGGGGTGAAGGGTGAACCACATGAGAGTGGTTATATTTGGAAAAAATAGTTTTTATTCAGAAGATTATTTGTCCAACTTATTTTGAGTTATAAAGTAGATATGGTCAGTAAATAATATGCTGGTGAAAAGTTATTTGAAACTATACTAGAAAAAAATAAATATATAATAACAATTCCAAGGAACTACATCCAATACTTAAGATAAAATAACTAGCAAGATTTATAACATCCACAAAAAGATTTTCATAAATACCTGTTTTAAATACCTCTGGGAATTATAAGAGACTTTTTCCTACCTTTGCATTTCGTTGGGAGGCATTCCTTAGTGAAAAAGAGTGCTAATACTGTAAAAGAATTGTTGCTAGGATCCAAGCAAATGCAATTGTTAATGGCTGGCAAAAAAAGTTTTTTTAAAAAATCATAAAGTAGCTCTTACTTTACAGGGAAGATTTACAACAATTTATGACTTGGTATATGCTACCTTCATATGTTAGTATATCACAAGCTTGAATTAAATAAGTTGAGTTAAATAACTTGATTATATATTAACAAATTTTTACATGATTTCAATAAAGCTGTTTGAAGCAAAGGGTTCCTTTTAAACATTAGTGAAATAAAGCAAACCCTTTAGTTGTTCGAGTGGCAATAATAAGAATAGTTCTGGTACTTTTATTTGGTAAAATAATTAGCATTTGCATACCACTATCACAGACATACACATATTTCTATAGGGAACATTTCCCTTATGCACTATGGTTGCTCTATTTGTTTTTTTTTGTTGTTGTTGTTTTAGAAACAGGGGTCTCACTCCATCGCCCAGGCTGGAGTACAGTGGTGCAATCACAGCTCACTACAGCCTCAACCTCCTAGGCTCAAGTGATCTTCCCACTTTAGCTTCCCAAGTAGCTGGGAACACAGGCATGCTGGTTGCTCTATTTCACTCACTAATAAAGGAGATAAAAAGCAAGCTGATGTCTAAGATAAAGTGATAACATTTTAGGTTATTAATACAAATTGTGAAGATATAAGTAGTTTCCCGTGATTAAATTTTACTGTGGGTTTATGAAGAGGAAAGAAAAAGCCCACGATATTGATATGCTTGCTATTTTTGAGGTATAGTATGTATTTGGAAAGTAGTTAAAAAGAAAAAGAAAAGCGTAGGAGTTTTGGTTATCAACAAATATGGGAGCACCAATTTTGAATGGAAATGTAAGATTTTTATTATGAGAAAAAGAGTAGTATACATTTATCTATTTGTTTAAGATAAAAGCTAGGTCCTGAACTCTAAATTATTTTATATGTTTTCTTAGGTGAATATAATCACCTACTAGATTTTACTAATTTGAAGTACTTGAGGCTTTACCTAGTTTGGATGACTCAATGGTACCTCACATTCAAATATTTTCAAAATATTTTACAACCTATTTTGAAATCGAATATTCTTATGAGAGAGGCCATCATAATCTCACTTTTACTGGTTAAAAAAAATACAGAAAGTTTAAATTTAAAAACTTGCCCTGTATCTTTTCTTTTCATTGAGACAGAGTCTGACTCCGTCACCAGGCGCCAGGCTGGAGTGCAGTGGCGCGACCTCGGCTCACTGCAACCTCCGTCTCCCGGGTTCAAGCAATTCTCCTGCCTCACCCTCCTGAGTAGCTGGGACTACAGGTGTGCGCCACCACGCCCAGCTAATTTTTTGTATTTTTAGTAGAGACCGGGTTTAACCATGTTGGCCAGAATAGTCTCGATCTCTTGACCTCGTGATCCTCCTGCCTTGGCCTCCCAAAGTGCTGGGATTACAGGCGCGAGCCAGTACCTTTTCTTTTCTATAAATTTTTCAAATCACAGTGCCTGTTATAATTTAATTAATACCAACCCCAGCAATTTTAAGGTCATGTTAAATGTTGGTTAACTCCTATTTCGCATCTTATTTAGAATGCAATATGCCAACTTTGGTACAGGAAAAAATTCTTTTCTAATATAAGTTAAACATATTACTTATCATAAGCTGTTTTTTAACAGTAGTTTAAAAAGACAAAAACAAAAAACACCTTTCAAACAAACACTTTCCTAGGAAAATTTTTAAGTACATAATTCCAATGTAAGGCACTTCCATTCATTTTCAAATAAAATTTTCATAAAAAGTTTTTGTTCTTTTGTCATCAAGTCTTCACAAATTACATAGTGATGTTACTTCAAGTAAAACTTTATTAAATAATGTATTTTGGCATAAGTGCCATAATTTACCTCTGAAGAAAATGAAGGATAGCTATCAAGCTCTGTGCAAACTAAACTTAAATGAAGGTACTCTTGGTCTGTTTTAGATTTATACTTGGCAGTGTTTTATCTTGCTGATCTTGTTCAAGGAGCTTAAAATCTTCCAAAGGAAGACTTCTTAAGGCAGTTGGTAAAATGTGTTCTGATGTACCTTTAGGTAATACATTGTTTGCTTCTAAATTCTTTACCAAACACGTGGCTTTGATCCATCTTCGAGTAGCTCTGCGTTCCTTTTGTAGGCAGGTTTTCATTTTTCTTCTTAAGCTCGCTATTTCTTTTTCCAGTTTAATTATCCTCTTTTTTGCCTCCATAGGATTCCTAAAGGCATAACCGTGTTCAAGTAGTACTTGCTGACTACTAATGTTTGATTTTAAATTAGATGGTCCAGCTGGAGAACAACTGTTGTTTTTCTTCAAAAGATTCCTTGACTTGAGTTTCATAGACTTTATATGGGTACAAAAATCAAAAATGGTTGGAACAGCATCCATTTTAAGTCGTCGAGTTTGTCCTGTTAGGTCAAAACAGGAGGCTTCAAAGTGCTTTGAACAAAGAAAAGTGTGTTTTCCTGGCACAAAATTTTTGCGCCTAACCAGGCAAACCCATTCTTTTCTTCTTTTAGGATCCAAAGGAAACCTGTGGAAGCTGATGTTAATGTGCTTGTTGTAGGTAGTGGCACAGCCCGCCGCGTTGCAATTGGTCGGCATTTCCCTTTCCCACTCATTCAGCGCCCTTAGGTCTCTACTGAGGCGCTGGCTGCTAAGTTTCCTTCTGGCAGAGGCTGGACCCCTCCTGACTTCTTAATCTTTTAATGGTAACGTAAGTTTTTCAGTAATCAAGATTTACATTTTTGACTCTTTAATTTTCTTCATATTCTTACATTTTATCAATCTGCAATGCCTTTTAGTTCTTACTGAATACAGTTTCTTGGTAATTATCCCCCACTATATATTCCCACTGCTGTCACCCTAGTTTTACCTATCACTGTATCATTTAGGCCAGTGATTATCAACCTTTGGTGGACCTATGAATCATCTAATGGTGCTTTGTCAAAGTATAAAGAGATTTTGACTTATAGTTTAAGGTCATGGGTGATTCATCAAAGCTGAGATATCTAGGGCAGTGATCTTCAAAATGTGATCTTGGGACTGCTGGGTATCTCTGGGACTCTATCAGGGATCTGCAAAGTCAAAACTATTTTCATAGTTAGATTAAGATGTAATTTACCTTTTTCATTGTGTTGACATTTGCACTGAATGTGAAGAAAATAGTGATGGATAAAACTTGTAGTGTCTTAGCTCAAATTAAGAGTGGTACCAGCCGGGCGCGGTGGCTCACGCCTGTAATCCCAGCACTTTGGGAGGCTGTAGCGGGTGGATCACGAGGTCAAGAGATCGAGACCATCCTGGTCAACATGGTGAAACCCCGTCTCTACTAAAAATACAAAAAATTAGCTGGGCATGGTGGCGCGTGCCTGTAGTCCCGGCTGAGGCAGGAGAATTGCCTGAACCCAGGAGGCGGAGGTTGCGGTGAGCCAAGATCGTGCCATTGCACTCCAGCCTGGGTAACAAGAGCGAAACTCTGTCTCAAAAAAAAAAAAAAAAAAAGAGTGGTACCATACCAAATTAGTAATCAACGCATTCTTCACTGCCACATACCAGTTTTGCTTAATAATGTCTTCAATTAATCAGTTAAAATTAGTATTTAAATTTTATTTTTAATTTTTGTAAATACATAGTAGATGTGTATATTTATGGGGTATATGGGATATTTTGGTACAGGTATACAGTATGTAATAATCACATTCAGTTATACTCTTTTAGTTATTTTTAAAGTACTTAAAATTATTATTTTTAAATTATTGACTATGGTCACCTGTTGTGCTATAAAATTCATGAATTCTGTTTTTATGCACCCATTAACTGTCCCCACTTCTCTGTCCCAATCTCCACTACTCTTCTGAGCCTCTGGTAACCATCATTCTACTCTCTCTCTCCATGAGTTCAATTTTTTTTTTTCTTTTTGAGATGGAGTCTTGCTCTTTTGCTCAGGCTAGAGTGCAGTGGCATGATCTTGGCTCACAGCAACCTCCACCTCCCAGGTTCAAGTGACTCTCTTGCCTCAGCCTCCAAACTAGCTGGGATTATAGGTGTATACCACCATGCTCAGCTAATTTTTGTATTTTTAGTAAAGATGGGGTTTCACCATGTTGGCCAGGCTGGTCTCAAACTCCTCACCTCAAGTGACCCACCCACCTCACCCCCACAAAGTGTTAGGATTACAGGCATGAGCCACTGTGCCCAGCCAAGTGTTTTAATTTTTAGTTCCCATAAATACATGAGAATGTGTGAAGTTTGTCTTTCTGTGTCTGACTTATTTTACATGACACAGTGACCTTCAGTTCCATCCATGTTGCAAATGACAAGTTCTCATTTTTTTTTTTATGGATGAATATATTCCATTGAGTATACATTTCTTTATCCATTTTTCTGTTGACGGATACTTAGGTTGCTTCCAAATCTTGGCTATTGTGACTAGTGCTGCAGTAAACATGAGAGTGCAAATATCTCTTCAATATACTGATTTTCTTTCTTTTGGGTGTATACCTAGCAGTGGAATTGCTAAATCATATGGTAGCTCTATTTTTAGTGTTTTGAGGAAACTCCAAACTATTCTTCATAGTCATGCTAATTTAAATATGGATATTTGGTTTCCCCCGCACTGTTTATTGGAGAGGCTGCCATTTCAACAATGTATGTTCTTGTCACCTTTATCAAAAATGAGCTCACTGTAGAAGTATGAATTTGTCTCTGAGTTACCTATTTTGTTCCACTGATCTTTGTGTCTATTTATATGCCAGTACCCTGTCGCTTTGGTTACGATAGCTCTGTAGTAGAATTTGAAGTCAGGTAATGTGATTCTTCCAGTTTTGTTCTTTTTGCTCAGGATAGCTTTGGCTATTCTGGGTCTTTTATGGTTCTGTGTAACTTTTACGATTGTTTTTTCTATTGCTGTGAAGAATGTTATTGGTATTTTAATAGAGATTGCATTGACTCTGTAGATTGCTTTGAGTAGTACGGACATTTTAACAGTATTGATTCTTTGAATTCATGAACATGGAATATCTTTCTATTTTTGTGTGTGTCCTCTTCAGTTTCTTTCACCAATGTCTTATAGTTTTCATTGTAGAGATCTTTCAATTCTCTGATTAAGTTGATTTCTAGGTATTTAATTTTATTTGTAACTTTTGTAAATGGAATTACCTTATTGATTTCTTTTTCAGATTGTTTGCTGTTGATGTATAGAAATACTACTGATTTCATAGGTTGATTTTGTATCCTGCAACTTTACTAAATTTGTTTGTCAGTTCTAATAAGTTTTTTTTGGTGGAGTCTTTAGGATTTTCCAAATATAAGATCATATCATTTGCAAACAAGGATAATTTGACTTATTCCTTTCCAATTTGGATGCCCTTTATTTCTTTCTCCTTTCTAATTGCTCTAGCTCGTACTTCCAGTATTATTTGAATAACAGTGATGAAAGTGGGCATCCTTGTTGTATTTCTGGTCTCGTAGGAAAGGCTTTCAGTTTTTCCTCATTCAGTATGATACTAGCTATGGTTCTGACATACAGAACTTCTATTATGTTGAGGTATGTTTCTTCTACACCCAGTTTTTGAGAGGTTTTATCAGGAAGGGATGTTGGATTTTTGTCAAACGTTTTTTCAGCATCACTCGAATTGATCATATGGTTTTTGTCCTTCTGTTGATGTGATGTATCACATTCAGTGACTTGTATACATTGATCCATGCTTGCATCCCAGGGATAAGTCCCGCTTTGTCCTGATGAATGATCTTTTAAAAATATTGTTGAATTCTGTCTATTTCTTCTAGGTTTTATTTACTGCCAGGTAGTCGCTTATAGTGGCCTCTAATGAGTCTTTGCATTTCTGTGTTACTAGTTGTAATTCTTCTTTTTCATTTCTGATTTTACTTCTTTGGGTCCTCTGTCTTTTTTTCTTGGTCTTGCTTAAAGTTTGTCAATTTGTTTATCTTTTCAGAAAGTCAACTTTTCATTTCTTTGATCTTTTGTATTTTTATTTCAATTTTACTTATTTCTGCTCTGATAGTTATTATTTCTATTCTAACTTTAGGTTTGGTTTGCTCTAGCTTCTTTAAGGTGCAATACTAGGTTGTTTATGTGAATATTTTCTTTTGATGTAAGCACTTAATTGCTCTAAACTTCCCTCTTAGTACTGCATTCTCTGTATCTGATAGGCTTTGGTATGTTGTGTGTCCATTATCATTTGTTTCAAGAAAATTTTCTGTTTCTTTTGTAATCACTTCATTGACCCACTGATCATTTATGAGCATGTTGTTTAATTTCTGTGTGTTTGTATGGTTTCCAAAATTTCTCTTGTTTTTCATTTCTAGTTTTACCCATTGTGGTCAGAGAAGATACGTGATATTATTTTAATTTTTTGATATGTTTTGAGACTTGTTTTGTGGTCTATGATATGATACTTGTTTTGTGGTCTATGTCCTTGAGAATGATCCACGTGCTGAGGAAAAGAATGAGTATTCTTCAGCTGCTGGATGAAATGTTCTGTAAATATTAGGTTCATTTGGTCTGTTGTACAAATTAAATCTGATGTTTCTTTGTTGATTTTCTGTCTGGATGGTCTGTGCAATGTTGAAAGTAGAGTGTTGAAGTCTCCAGCCATTATTGTATTGTGGTCCATTTCTTTTGCTCTAATGATATTTGCTTTATATATCTGAATATTCCAGTGTTGAGTGCATATATATTTATAATTGTTATAGCCTCTTGCTGAATTGACACTTTTATATGATGACCTTCTTTGTCTCTTCTTATAGTTTTTCTCTTAAAATCTTTTTTTTTTTTTCACTGATGCAAGTATAATGACTCTTGCTCTGTTTTGCTTTTCATTTGCATGAAATATCTTTTCCATCCATGTATTTTTAGTCTATATATGCTTTTATAGGTGAAGTATATTTCTTGTAGGCAACAGGTCATTGGGGTTCCTTTTTTAAAATCTATTCAGCCAATTTATGTTGAATAGATTCATTGGAGAGTTTAGTTCATTTGCATTCAATATTATTATGGACAAGTAAGGACTTAGTTTTGCCATTTTGTTATCTGTCTTCTGGTGTTCTCCTTTCTTTCTTTTAGTGAAGGTGAGGTATGTTATAATTTCATGCTTTTTACTCTTTGTCTATGTTTTAAGATTTGAGATTACCGTAAGACTTGCAAATAGTATTTATAACTCGTTATTTTAAATGGATAACTTAATACTGAGTGTATAAACAAATAAGCAAAAATAAAACTAATACAGCTGTATACTTTTTCATCTCCCTGCTTTTTAAACTTTTTGTTGTGTTTATCTTATTATACTAAACTCTACGTTGAAAATTTGTTGTAGTTATTATTTCTGATCAGTTCATGTTTTCATCTTTCTGCATAAGATCTGAGTAGTTTATATACCACAATTACAGTGATACAATACTCTGTGTACTTACTATTACCAGTGAATTTTGTACTTTCAGATTATTTTCTATTGCTCATTACTGTACTTTTCTTTCAGGTTAAATAATTCCATTTAGCATTTCATATAGGACAGGTTTGGTATTGATGAAATATCTCAGCTTTTATTTGTCTGAGAAAGTCTTTATTTCTCCTACATATTTGAAGGATATTTTCACTAGATAGTCTGTTCTATGGTAAAAGTGTTTTTTCCAAGAGCACTTTAAATATGTCATGCCAATCTTTCCTGGCCTGTGAGATTTCCACTGAGAAGTCTACTGCCAGAGATATTGGAGCTTTATTTTATGTTATTTGTTTCTTTTCTCTTGTTGCTTTTAAGATCTTTTCTTTATCCTTGACCTTTGGGAATTTGATCATTAAATCCCTTAAGGTATTTTTTGGGTTAAATCTGCTTGGTGTTCTATAAATTTCTTATTTGAATATTGATGTCTTTCTTTAGGTTTGTTCTCTGTTATTTCTTTTTTCTTTTTCTTTGTTTTTTTTTTTTTTTGAGATACAGTTTCACTCTTGTTGTCCAGGCTGGAGTGCAATGGCACAATCTTGACTCACTGTAATCTCCACCTCCCGGGTTCAAGTGATTATTCTGCCTCAGTCTCCTGAATAGCTGGGATTACAGGCGCCTGCCACCACGCCTAGCTAATTTTTGTATTATTTAGTAGAGATGGGGGTTTTACTATGTTGACCAGGCTGGTCTCAAACTCCTGACCTCAGGTGATCCGCCTACCTTGGCCTCCCAAACTGCTGGGATTACAGGTGTGAGCCACTGCACCCGGCTTGTTATTATCCCTTTGAATAAACTTTCTATCCCTCTCTCTACCTCTTCTTTAAGGCCAATAACTCTTAGATTTGCCCTTTTGAGGCTTTTTTTTATTAGAACTTGTAGGTATGCTTCATTCTTTTTTTTTTTCTTTTTAGACAGAGTCTTGCTCTGTTGCCAGGCTGGAGTGCAGTGGCCCAATCC
Source organism: Sapajus apella (assembly GCF_009761245.1). Taxonomy (NCBI): domain Eukaryota; kingdom Metazoa; phylum Chordata; class Mammalia; order Primates; family Cebidae; genus Sapajus; species Sapajus apella. Next base: position 5,160,551 of record NW_022436999.1, on the reverse strand, counting down.
TGGCTCACTGCAACCTCTGCCTCCCAGGTTCAAGCGATTCTCCTGCCTCAGCCTCCCAAATAGCTGGGACTACAGGCATGTGCCACCACACCCAGCTAATTTTTGTATTTTTAGTAGAGACGGGGTTTCACCGTGTTGGCCAGGATGGCCGCAATCTCTTGATCTCGTGATCCACCTGCCTCGGCCTGCCAAAATGCTGGGATTATAGGCATGAGCCACCATGCTTGGCTGATATGCTCCATTCTTTTCCATTCTTTTTTCTTTTGTCTCCTCTCACAATAGAAAGAGTTTTATTGGATTTACAGTTTCACGTGACTGGGGAGACCTCACAATCATGGCAGAAGGTGAAAGGCATGTCTCACATGGTGGCAGACAAGAGAAGAGAGCTTGTTCATGGAAACTCCTGTTTTTAAAACCATCAGATCTCTTGAGACTCATTCACTATCACAGGAACAGTGCAGTAAAGACCCACTCCCATAATTCAGTCACCTCCCACTGGGTTTCTCCCATGACACATGGGAATTGTGAAAGTTATAATTCAAGATGATATTTTGGTGGGGACACAGCCAAACCATGTCAGTAGGGAAGCTTACAAACTTCAGTCTGTGGCTGAAGGCCTGAGAGCCCCTGGAAAATAACTGGTGTGAGTCCAAGAATCCAAAAGCTGAACTTGGAGTCTGATGTTCGAGGGCAGGAAGCATCCAGCATGGGAGAAAGATGAAGACTGGAAGACTCAGCAAGACTGTACATTCTGCTTGCTTCTGCCTGCTTTATTCTAGCCATACTGGTAGCTGATTAAATAGTACTCACCCAGATTGAGGGTGGGTCTTTCTCTTCCCGGCCACTGACTCCAATTTTTTTTTTTTTTTTGAGTTGGAGTCTGGCTATGTTGCCCAGCCTGGAGTGCAGTGGTGCAATCTCGGCTCACTGCAACCTCTGCTTTCCAGGTTCAAGCGATTCTCCTGCCTCAGCCTCCCAAGTAGCTGGGATGACAGGCGCCCACCACCATGCTCAGCTAATTTTTGTATTTTTAGTAGAGATGGGATTTCACTATGTTGGCCAGGCTGGTCTTGAATTCCTGATCTCAGGTGATCTGCCCTCCTCAGCCTCCCAAATTATTGGGATTACAGGCATGAGCCACCATGCCCAGCTAACTCAAATGTTAATCTCCTTTGCAACACCCTCAAAGACACACCCAGGAAGAATACTTTGCATCCTTCAATCCAATCAAGTTGACAATATTAACCATCACAGCCCTAATTCCAATGACTTGTGTCTTAATAAGAGAGAGAAGGAGATTTGGATATAGAGACCCAGAAGAGACACATAGGGAAGAATGCCATGTAAGACAGAGGTAGAGATTGGAGTGATGTAGCTACAAGCTAGAGAAGGCCAAGGATTGCCAGGAACCACCATATGGTAGGAAAAGGCAAAGAAGTATTCTTTTCTAGAGCCTTCAGAGGAAGCATGGCCCTGCCAATACTTTGATTTCAGACTTCTACCATGCAGAACTGTCAGAGGATATATTCCTATTATTTTAAACCACCTAGTTTGTGGTACTTTATTATGGCAGACATAGAAAACTAATACATGGTGTAGAGAATAAAAAGCTTGTGCATCTCTAACGTAGCCTATTATAATTAGCTAACCATCTCTCTTTTCTTCTTGGCTTTGTTCTATCAGTACATGTTGCTCACTGCTGCCAGGTTACTCATCCTAAAACAATTTCTGTGTATGATTCCACTGCATGAAATATCCAGAAGAGGAAAATATGAGTGGTTCCTTTTAGCCAAGGATGAGAAAATTTAAGTTTTAAGGAAAAAAAAAAGACACAATTAGTTAAAACACATTTAATACATAAAAATGATATATATCGATGAAAAAAATACTCAACACCTCACTGGAAACCATTGAAGAAACCCTGGCACTGATTTCTTAGTCTGAAATTGGCAATTTAAAGGAAAGAAGCATTTATCCCATCTTCTGTGTTAACCGTATTTCAGGAAAATCAAGTAGTAACTCTTTACAGAAAAATTCTAACTAATAAATTTGGAAGCAATGATAGAAGACCATCATTTTGCAACTTCTAAAAATATTTATTTAGGTAATAATCATCAATGAATGTTTTAAAATTTTATTAGTCATATTGACCCTTTACCTGTAATATATTTTGCAAATGTTTTCTTTTGACTTTTTGGACTTTTTTGCTATGCGTAAATTTTCGTGTAGTAAAATATATTTATATTTTCTTTTATTATGTCTAGATTTTGAGTCATAGTTGGAAAGCCTTTCACTGCACTGAGGTTAGAGAGGAAGACTCTCATGTATTCTGCAGTTATACATATACAGTTGATCCTCATTTCTTGTAGACTTGGTGTCTGTATATTTGCCTCCTTGTCAGGGTTTATTTGTAACATCCAAATTAATGATCTTGGTGCTTTCATGGTCATTTGCAGACATGTGCAGAGCAGGAAAAAACTGAGTCACCAATGTGCATGTTCCCATCTGAGGCTGAATAAGGTGATACTCTACCTTCTTGTTTCAGCTGTCATATTGTAAACAAGTGCTCTTTTTGTCGGGAATGCCACCCCTCCCAAAACACATGGTCTGAGAGTGTCGAAGAATAGTTCTCCAAAAGGAATAGGGTATATCGAATACTGCATCAAATTCTCACTTCCAAGTGAGAGCTAAACATTCAGTATTCATGGACATAAAGATGGGAACAGTAGACACTGGGGACCTCTAAAGAGGGAAGTTAGAGAGTGGGCAAGGGTTGCAAAACTGACTACTGGGTACCATGCTCACTATCTGCATGAGGGTATCCTTCATATTCTAAACCTCAGCATCATGCAATGTACCCTTGTAACAAACCTGTGTGTATGCACCCCCAAATCTAGAACAAAAGTTGAAATTATGTTTTAAAAAAGAAATTGGGTATGTTTATCAGAAGATGGGGGGGAATTAGGTGTCAGTCAGTCAGAAACAACTGTTTACTGTAATACCTGAGTAAGCTTTTTAGGACAGATTTGAATTGGTGAATGAATAAATTGGATCTTGAAAGGAAAGGGCTTGAATGAGTTATTTCAGAATAGTCCTTTTCTTTTCTCAAAAGTACCAGCAATAGCTGACCATTTTTTCAGAATGGATTCCTGTAGCCTTATTGGCTTTTATCATCTTTGCTGGAGGGAAATGATGTTGGGTTAAGTATTGAGTGTGAAGGAAGATAGCAAGAGGATCTTGTTTGCCTGCAGCTTTAATCCTGCCTTTTAGACCTACTGCCCTTTAAAGATACTTAAAAGGCCTTGCCCCAGCTTTCCTCTTGACTTTGGGGGCAAAAATATGTCAATCGTATATAAGAGTTGGATTTATAAGATGGTATATCAAATTGCATACACAAGGGTTGGATCTTCTTGGTTGGTATTGTCTAAAGTTACAACATGTAAATAGTCTCTGTCCTTACTTTCTAAGCCTGCCAGCACAAAAAAATTATTTCTTTTTGGAGCTTAAAGTTTTTTTCCTCCCTAGCTCTTATTTAGGGAGAATATGTAATCTAAATGTTTAAGTAGGAGTAGAGGAAGTAGCCAAAAACTTTTCAATAGTCCAGTTAAAATACACAATAGCATGTGTTTAAAGTAAATCTTCTGAAGAAAGATTGGAAGATCCTGAATAAGATAATATATCATGTACCACAAAGGCATGTCTTGCTAAGTAAAAGTGGGAGGAAGCAGTACGTACTCTATTAGGGGGTCAGAGATCTTTAAATAGACGTTTCTCTGGCCATCTGGTTCCCATATGGGTAGTTGAAGCCTTAAAGAAATTTCCAAGCTTGCTAGAAATTTCCATCTGCCGCATTTTGTGTTGAGTTAAATGCCATCATATTTTACTGCCTCATGCATTTACATTAACACTTTCCCTTTAAATTTACACAAATGATTTTTTTTTTTTTTTTGATACTGGTCTCACTTTGTCGCCCAGGTTGGAGTACAGTGGTGCTCATGGTTCACTGCAGCCTCAATCTCCTGGGCTTAAGTGATCCTCCCACTTCAGCCTCCTGAGTAGCTGGGACTACAGGTGCATGCTACTGCGCCTGGCTAATTTTTGTATTTTTTATAGAGATAGGGTTTCACCATGTTGCCCAGGCTGGTCTCGAACTCGTGGCCTCAAGTGATCCTCCTTGCCTTGGCCTTCCAAAGTGCTGGGATTGCAGATGTGAGCCACAGTGCCTGTCAGGAATATATTTTTTATTAGAAACTTAAGAACCCACCTCAAAGCTTGGGCTTGGAAGTCTATGGAGGCTTTATTCATTTTAGCCACAGACATGGATAAGAGGCACTCTAAGTTAAATGAGTGCATTTTGGTACCAGGCCAACCTGGGTTCTACCCAAATTTTTCATGTTTTAGATGTGTGACCTTAGACAAGTTAATCTCTCTAGGCCTTACTTCCCTCAAGTATAAAGTAGTTATTATTAATTCATTCAACAAATATTATTAGCCACTCTTCTATGTGTTGGGGCATTCCAGTGAATAAAATAATGACAACCTCTTTCTTTGTGCAGTTTCCATTCTAATGGTAGGGAAGGGAGGAGGCAATAAAAAGTAATTGCATGTTAAAAATAATAATTGCTATAAGCAGAGAAAATGTAGAGCAGGGTAAGAGAGATACTGAATAGGGAAGAAAGCAGGTACAGAATTAGGGTACTCAGGGTTGGCATCATTGAGCCAGTGACATTTGAGCAAAGACTTGAATCAGGTTTTAAAAGGCTTGCTCTGGTATTGCTGAATTGAGAATAGACTCTAGGGGCGTTAAGTATGAGAGAAGGGAGAATCATTAGGAGATTTTCCTAGTAACCTAGGTAACAGATTTTGTTAGGCCATTCTTGCTTTGCTGTAAAGGAATACCTGAAACTGGGTAAGTTATAAAGAAAAGAGATTTAATTGACTCATGACTCTGCAGGCTATCTAGGAATCATGGTGCTAGCATCTGCTCAACGTCTGCAGAGGCCTCAGGGGAGCTTTTACTTACAGTGGACAGGGAAGCAGGAGCAGGCCCATCACATGACAAGTGCAAGAGAGAGTAGAAGGTGAAGTCCCCAACACTTTTGAACCACCAGATCTCTTGAGAACTCACTCAGTAGCATGAACACAGCACCAAGCCATGAGGGATCTGCCCCTGTGACCCAAATACCTTGCACTAGGTCCCATTTCCCACGTTGGGGATTAATATTCAACAGGAGATTTCTGTGGGAGAATATTCAAACCATATCAAAGGTGGTGATAACAAGTAGTATCAATGAAAATGGTGAGGAATGATTGAATTTTGTATATATTTTTGAGATTGAGACAACAGGGTTTCCTGATGATTTGAATATGTTATGTGAAACAAAAAGGAGCCTATGTTTTTGGCTCAGGAATTGAATGGATGCGACTGTTATCAACTGTCAAGAGGAACACTGGACAGAGCAGATTTTAGGGGGAACATCAGGAGTTCAGCCCTATGTATATGGAGTTTGAGATGTCCGTTAGGCATTCTTGCAGGGATAATGATATCTACTCATAGGTTGGTTGTGATGATTAAATATGGTGAATGCAAATTACTGAACATAGTATCTGACATAATTATCTCCGTGAGATCAGAGAATATATTGCTATATGAAACAAGAATAAGAGATTGCAAAAGGGAGATATTTAGGGAAAAAGAGTTCACAGAATATGATAGAAGAAAATTTTAAAAAGTTGGATGGGAAGATAAGGTTGAAGAAATCTCCCAGAATATAAAAGCCAAAGAGATGTAAAAATATTACAGAAATATTAAAGACAATAGAAAATCTAGTCAGGAGGCCCACTTCCTTTCTAAAAAGACTTTCAGAGAGACAGACCAAAGAAAATGGAAAGGAAATAATTATCAGTGAAAAAATGTAAGAAAAATTTCCAGAACTGAAGGACATCTGTTTCTAAATTGAAAGTGCTCAGCACCATTAATGAGGGAGAAAAAAGACCTGTTATGAAGACATTTCAGAGTGCCAGAGAGTAAAAACAAGTCACAAAGAAAGGAATAGGGATTAGTGGAGTATCAGTCTTAAAAGTAACACTGGAAGCTAGTAGACAAGGAAGCAATACCTTCAAAGTTTTGAGGAAAAATTATGACAAACATAGATTTCTAATTCCAATCAAATAGTCAATCAATTATGAGGATAGCCTAAACATATTTTTTTTAACATGCCAGTTACCAAAAAATGTATCTCCTACATATCTCCCCACAGGAAGCTCCTGAAGTATGTGAAAGAAGGCATGAAATCTAGGAAAATGGGGAATGTAACACTGGAGAGAAAGGGGAAATTTCCAAGATGGTGGTGAACAAAAGTCCGAGATGACAGCTGAGTAGCAGGCCTAGAGATGACTCGTACAGAATGGAGCAGGAAATTGGAAACTCCAGGGAAGATGTCTCTCTAAACCAAATTAAACTGATGCATGTGTTTGATTATTCTCAGAGCGTTTGATAGTTCCTTCAGAGAGTTAGGAAATAAACTATCCCTAACTTAAGGGAGCTTACCCTGTAATAAGGGGTACATGCAAGTAGGCAGGCAATTATAGTATCCTGTGAGGGTTTATAGTTTATTACTGTAGGAAACCAGAATATGCCTCCCCAAAATAGAAAGGATTCTTGAGCTAAAGACAGTTAAGATGCAGTAGATCTCTTTGCCTAAAAGCAGGACACAGATTTAAAGAGAAAAAAGGTCTTGCTGTCCTCCCTCCTCCCTTTTCCCCCTATAGACAGGATGTAAATTCTCCTTTACTGGAAAAAGCCTTTATCATCTCAGAGACGGCGCCAGAGGAATCTGCAAGCTGACTTTACTCCATTAGAGCCTTCCATATACTTACCTTTCAATGGTTTCCCACCTCTGGAAGTCTGGGACTGCTTTCCTTTGCCTTGTCACTTCTCAAAATTTATTGTTCTTTGTTGGTATACTGTATAAGCCACACTCATAAACTACTGCCTTGAGTTACTGTTCACTGAGAGCTTTTCCTGTGTGATATATACACTGCACACATTAATAAACATATCTGTTTTTCTCTTGTTAATCTGCCTTCTCTTATAGAAGTCTGTGTTAAGTACATACTTATAAGGGTTGAGGAAAAAACGTTTTTTCTCCCCTTCAATTCTCTGCTATTAGATCACCCATAGTTGGAATAGAGGCTCAGAAACCTAGCATTTAGCTCCTTTGAGATCTGTAATTGAACTGGCAAACCAAGAGCTTGGGGCTGATTGTTGGGTTAGCTGAAGAATAGTTTCTGCCACATTCTAGAAAACAAAGTTTTTTTTTTTTTTTTTTTCCTTTTTCTTTTTCTCCAGGGAATGAGTTGGGGGAAACCATTTATTTCAGTTTAAAGAATTTAAAGTTCATCTATATATTTATAAGCATTTATCAGTTTTAATTTTAGTATATATGGTGGTATCATGTTTATAAGAATATTTTGTTTTTAAAATGATTAGAACAGTGCAAAGGAAAAAACTTCAGTTGTTAATTTTAGATACGAAAAGCAACTGAATTTCTTATGTAATATTTTTCCCTCCCAAGATAGGTTTTCTATACTTCATTGACTTATGCCAATAAAGTAATGTTCTTCCAATTTAATAATGGATTTTTTTTTGTGGAACATTTTTCAACTTTAAAGTTATTTTGTTGTTGGAGATTGATTAAAAAATACAAAGTTTACTGTTTAAAGAATGTTGCCTAGTTATAAATCTATTTCATCTTTGCATTTTTTTCTTTTATATACTCATATAAAATGTAGCAGCTTGTATCACATCAGTATTTCTCTCATATAAATATGGTTTATGTTTATGTCTAATCTCATGTCTTATTTGTCCGGTTAATATATGCACAGATAAGTGGCCCATAAAGGAAAACTTCAAGAGGAGAAAAAGGAATCTAATTGCATATTATTATTTTAAAGTTCTAATACTCTGTAAGATTTTATGGCAGTTAAGTTTCTATTATACGTGGTCATCCAGGGGTCTGAGAACATTAGTTAAACCAGTCAACAAACATTAGTAGGGTATGTGCCATATGACAGGCTCTGTGCTTGGTCTTAGGAATATGTGTGATAATATGAATCCCTGAGAAAGTTTGTAAACAAACAAAAACAAAGAAAGCCAACAGATTCCTGAATTTCACCCCAGACCTGGAAAATCAGAATCCATAGAGGAGGGCTAGGAGTCTGTATTTCGTTATGTCATGTCATGTCATGTCATGTCATGTCATGTCATGTCAGACAGGGTCTCTGTTGTCCAGGCTAAAGTTCAGTGGTACAGTCATAGCTCTCTGCAGCCCTTGAACTCCTGGGCTCAAGCGATCCTCATACCTCAGCCTCCAGAGTAGCTGAGTTTAGTAGCTGAGATTACAGGCATGAGCCACTGTGCCTGGTAGAATCTATATTTTTAAGAAGAGCTCTGGTAATTATTATTGTAACCAATTTATTGAACAGGCCCAACCTATTAGGGTATAAAGCGAGTATTTTTTCCACAAACGTTCTATGTGAGACTTTCCTTTGGCATCTATTAATGACAGCAAGGATATAACCCACAACTTTCCAATGTGAATGTGCATATATGTGTGTGCACATGCACATACACACACATATATTTTGTTATTAAACAGTCTAGGCCAGGATAAAATTTAGGGAATTACAACAGGTCCTCATATAATGTTGTTTTGTTATAACATTGATGACCAAAAAAAAAAAAAAACAAAAAACCAAAAACCCCAGTTCCTAACTGGTGCCACTATCTCTGTGGAATTTGCATATTCTCCCCATGTCTGCATGGGTTTTCTCCTGGTGCTTCAGTTTCTTGCCCTATCCCAAAGATGTGTACACTGGGTGAATTAGCGTGTCAACATGGTCCCCGTCTGAGTGTTTATGGGTGTGTGTGTGTGTTTTAGTGTGCTCTGTGACAGGATGACATCCCGTCCATGGTCAGTTCCTGCCGTGTGCAGTTCCTGCCGTGTGCTCTGACTTCTAGGATAGGCTTTGCTTTCAGAAATCTCCAGATAATTAGCTTCATATATTTCTGTGTTCAGGTGCTTTCAGTTTCTGCAGCTTAGCAAGCAGCCAACTTTGGACCAAGTTGCCAGTGTGGCCTTCTTGCAAATATCTTCACCTCTCAATATGTATGACCAAGTCTCTTGAAGTGCCAGCTTAATGAATGACCCTTTATAGTACCAGACTCCCAAGCTCTCCCTTGCTTCTCTCTTTGGGAGAGTTGGTTGAATGCACCAGTGAGTTTGTTACTTCTTGGCAAACCTTGGGGGAGGTTATCTGAATATCTGAACCTAATTGTTGGTGTTCTCCCTCAGATTTAGGCTTTATTGCCTCTTGCTGTCAGCTGTGGGCCCTAGTTACTGATTCTGGAAAAAGTGCAAAAATGCCCCTTAACATCTTGTTAGATTATGAATAGGTATGTTTAGAAAATATTATTGCTGGTAGAAGAAAACCTAACAGGTTTTTATTTTCTGACTTTTACATTTAAGTAAAAGATCTCAATGGAATTATGCCTTTTTTTTTCAGATAGTATGTACTTAAAATTTTTTAAAATTTTGAGTAGGTTTTTCAGGAAGAGGTGGTGTTTGCTTACATGGATGAGTTCCTTAGCTGTGATTTCTGAGATTTTGGTGCACCATCATCCAACCAATATACACTGTATACAATATGTGGTCTTTTATCTCACACCTGCCTTCTGCCCTTCCCCTTAAGTCCCCACAATCCATTGTATCATTCTTATGCCTCTGAGTCCTCATACCTTAGCTCCTACTTATAAGTAAGAACATACAATGTTTGGTTTTTCCATTCCTGAGTTACTTTGCTTAGAGTAATGGTCTCCAATTCCATCTAGGTTGCTGTGAATGCCATTATTTCATTGGTTTTTATGGCTGATTAAATAAGGTGGTGTGTGTGTGTGTGTGTGTGTGTGTGTGTGTGTGTGTGTGTTTGTATATCACATTTTCTTTATCCACTCATTATTGTTGGGCATTTGGGCTGGTTCCATATTTTTGCAATTGCAAATTGTGCTGCTGTAAACATGTGTGTGCAAGTGTCTTTTTCATGTAATGACTTCTTTTCCTCTGGGTAGATACCCAGTAGTGGGATTGCTGGATCAAATGGTAGATCTACTTTTAGTTATTTAAGGAATCTCCACATTGTTTTCCACAGTTGTTGTACTAGCTTACATTCCCACCAGCAAGGTAAAAGTGTTCCCTTTTCACCATGTCCATGCTAATATCTATTATTTTTTAATTTTTAAATTATGACCATTCTCACAGGAGTAAGGTGGTATCACACTGTGGTTTTGATTTGCATTTCCCTGATAATTAGTAATGTTGAGCATTTTTTCATATGCTTGTTGGCCATTTATATATGTTCTTTTGAGAATTACTTATTCATGTCCTTAGCCCACTTTTTGATGGAATTATTTATTTTTATATTGCTGATTTGATTTCCTTGTAGATTCTGGATATTAGTCCTTTGTCAGATGTATAGTGTGCTAATATTTTCTCCCATTTTGTGGGTTGTCTGTTTACTCTGCTGATTATTTCTTTTGCTTGCAGAAGCTTTTTAGTTTAATTAAGTCCCATCTGTTTATCTTTGTTTTTGTTGCATTTGATTTTGAGTTCTTGGTCATGAAGACTTTGCTTAAGCCAATGTCTAGAAGGGGTTTTCCAATGTTATCTTACAGAATTTTTATGTTCAGGTCTTAGATTTAAGTCTTTGATCTATCTTGACCTGATTTGTGTATAAAGTGCGTATTAATCCATTTTTATGCTCCTGATAAAGGCATACCTGAGACTGGGCAATTTATAAAAGAAAGAGGTTTAATTGGACTTACAGTTCACATGGCAGGGGAAGATCTCACAATCATGGTGGAAGGCAAGGAGGAGCAAGTCATATCTTACATGGATGGCAGCAGGCAAAGAGAGAGTTTGTGCAGGGCAACTTTCATTCTTACAGCCATCAGATCTTGTGAGACTCATTCACTATCACAAGAACAGCACTGGAGAGATCCACCCCCATAATTCAGTCACCTCCCACTGGGGAACTCTCACAACATGTGGGAATTCAAGATGAGATTTGGGTGGGGACACAGTGAAACCATATTATTCCACCCCTGGCCCCTCCCAAATCTCATGTCCTCACATTTCAAAACCAATCATGCCTTCCCAACAGTCCCCCAAAATCTCAACTCATTTCAGCGTTAATTCAAAAGTTCATAGCCCAATGTCTCATCCAAGACAAGGCAAGTCTCTTCCATCTGTGAGCCTGTAAAATCAAAAGCAAGTTAGTTACTTACTAGATACAATGGGGGTGCAGGCATTGGGTAAATACAGCCATTCCAAATGGGAGAAATTGGCCAAAACAAAAGGGCTACAGGCCACATGCAAGTCCAAAATTCAGCAGGGCAGTCAAATCTTAAAGCTCTGACCCCATGTCTCATTTCCAAGTCACGCTGATGCAAGAGGTAGGTTCCCATGGTCTTGGGCAGCTCCACTCCTGTTTTGTAGGGTACAGCACCCCTCCTGGCTGCCTTCACGGGCTGGCATCAAGTGTCTGCAGCTTTTCTAGGTGAACAGTGCAAGCTGTCAGTGGACCTACCATTCTGGGGTCTGGAGGATGGTGTCCATTTTTTCACAACTACACTAGGCTGTGCCCCTTAGGAGGGACTCTGTGTGGGGGCTCCAGACTCACATTTCCCTTCTGCAGAGGTTCTCCATGAGAGTCCCACCCCTGCAGCAAACTTTTGCCTGGGCATCCAGGTGTTTCCAAACATCTTCTAAAATCTAGGCAGAGGTTCCCAAACCCCAGTTCTTGACTTCTGTGCACTGGCAGGCTTAACACCACATGGAAGCTACCAAGGCTCGCAGCTCTCTGGAGCCATGACCTAAACTCTACATTGGCCCCTTTCAGCCATGGCTGGAGTGGCTGGAATATAGGGCACTAAGTCCGTAGGCTACACATAGCACAGGGACCCTGGGCCTGGCCCCTGGAACCACTTTTTCCTCCTAGGTTTTCAGGCCTGTGGTAGGAGGGGCTGCTGTGAAGACAGCTGACATTCCTTAGAGACATTTTTTCCATTGTCTTGGGGAGTAACGTTTGGCCCCTTGTTACTTATGTAAATTTCTGCAGCCGGCTTGGATTTCTTCTCAGAAAATGGAATTTTCTTTTTTATGACATTGTCAGGCTGCACATTTTGTGAAATTTTATGTTTGCTTCCGTTACAAAACCGAATGCCTTTGACAGTACCTAAGTCACCTCTTGAATGCATTGGTGCTTAGAAATTTCTTCCGCCAGATACCCTAAATCATCTCTCTCAAGTTCAAAGTTCCACAGATCTCTAGGGCAGGGGCAACCTATTGCCAGTCTGTTTGCTAAAACATAGCAACAGACACCTTTACTCTAGTTCCCAACAAGTTCCTCATCTCTGTCTGAGACCACCTCACTCTGAATCTTATTGTTCATGTCACTTTCAGCACTTTTGTCAAAGCCATTCAAGAAGTCCTTTCTTCTCTTTTAAAATAGACAGATCATGCCATTGTTGAAGGGATGTGTTTTCTTTCTTTTTTTTTTTTTTGAGATGGAGTCTCGCTCTTTTGCTAGGCTGAAGTGCAGTGGAATGACCTCGGCTCACTGCAACCTCCGCCTCCTGGGTTTAAGCGATTCTCCTACTTCAGCCTCCCGAGTAGCTGGGACTACAGACACGTGCCACCACACTCAGCTAATTTTTGTATTTTTATTAGAGACGGGGTTTCACCATGTTGGCCAGGATGGTCTTGACCTCTTGACCTCGTGATCTGTCTGCCTTGGCCTCCCAGAGTGCTGGGATTACAGGCATAAGCCACCATGCCTGGCCGGGATATGTTTTCTTAACACTTAGCAAAGAATCTCAGTTCATATAGCTCACTGGACAATTTATAGATCCTGAGGTCAGGGATAATAGTAAGTACTGATTGTGAAAAACTTCAGTAACTCATAGATTTTAGCCAATGACATGTTACAAAGTATTTTATACTGTAATACTTTCCTATGAGACATCCCATTCCTATTATTTAAACTGTGCTGAAAATCAGTATTTATTGTTCATACCCATGACTGTATTTCAGGGTAGAATAATTCTTGAATTTTATTTATAAGATATATTATTGACTTTAAGTGAAAGCTACTCATTTAAATGGGACACTTGATATATCTTAGAAGTGGATATTTGTTTCTTTCTCTTTAATTGTTGCATTTTATATATTCATGTGGGAGTTTGCTGCATGCATAGCATGTGTAACGACTGAGTCTCTTTCATCATGAGTGCTTATATTTATGTGGTATCATTTCAAGTCTCTCTTCTAGTTACTCTGAAATATACATAATATTGTTACAAAGCATAGTCACTCTGGTCTGCTATCAAATATTAGACCTTGTTTATTCTATCTAATTATGTGTTTATACCCATAACCAACCTCTCCTGTCCTTTCCCCTTGAACCACCCTTCCGAGTCTCTTGTCTGTTGATCTATTCTTTATGTCCATGAGATCAAGTTTGTTTGTTTGTTTGTTTGTTTTTGAGACAGAGTCTCACTGTCACCCAGGCTAGAGTGCAGTGGGTTGATCTTGGCTCAATGCAACCTCTGCTGTCCTGGTTCAAGCAATTCTCCTGCCTCACTCCCCTGAGTAGCTGGGATTACAGTCTCCTGCCACTGTGCCCGGCTAATTTTCATATTTTTAGTAGAGACAGGGTTTCACCATTTTGGACAGGCTGGTCTTGAACTCCTCACTTTGTGATCCACCTGCGTTGGCCTCCCAAAGTGCTAGGATTACAGGCATGAGCCACTGCATCCAGCTGAGATCAAGTTTTTTAGCTTCCACATGTGAATGAGAACATGTGGTATTTGTCTTTCTGTGCTGGGCTTTTTTTGCTTCACATAATGCCCTGCAGTTCCATCCATGTTGCTTCAAATGACATGATTTCATTCTTTTTTATGGCTGAATATTATTTCATTGTGTGTATATATAATATATATATCACATTTTCTTTATCCACTCATCCATTGGTGAGCACTTAGGTTGATTCCATATCTTGGCTGTTGTGAATAGTTGTGATAAACATGTGAATTCAGGTATCCCTTTGATATGCTGATTTCTTTTCTTTTGGATAGATTCCCAGTATTCATACGGTTGGGTTGTATGGTAGTTTTAGTTTACTGAGCAATCTTCGTACTATTTTTCCATAGCAGTTACTAATTTGGATTTCCACCGACATGTTATTAGAGTTCCCTTTTCTCTGAATCCTCACCAGCATCTGTTGTTTTTTATGTTTTCAATAATACCCATTCTAACTGGGGTACTTTGATATCTCATTGTGGTTTGATTGGCATTTCCCTGATGGTTAGTGATGTTGAGTATTTTTTCATATCCCTGTTGGCCATTTGCATGTATTCATACATTTTTGAGAAGTGTGTATTCATATGCTCCCCCCGCCCCTTTTTAAGACAAGGTCCTGCTCTGTCAACCAGGCTGGAGTGCTGTGGCACGTTTATAGCTCATCACAACCTTGAACTTCTGGACTCAAGTGATCCTCCCTACTTAAGCCTCCTGAACAGCTGGGACTACAGGTGCATGCCACCATGCCCACCTAATTTTTTTTTTTTTTTAATTTTTGTACAGACGGGTTCTTTTTGTGTTGCCTAGCTGGTCTCAAACTCCTGACTCAAATGATCCTCCTTGGCTTCCCAAATCCCTGGAATTATAGGCGTAAGCCACTAAGCCCAGTCCCTTTCCTCATTTTTAAGTGGCATTATTGTATTTTTACCGTTGAGTTGTTTGAGTTCCTTATATATTCTGGATATTAGTCCCCTGACAGATAAGTAATTTGCAAATATATTCACCCACTCATGAGTTTGTCTCTTCGCTCTATTCTTTTGCTATGCAGAAGCTGCTTAGTTTGATATAGTGTCATTTGCCTTGTTTTGTTTTGTTGGCTGTGCTTTAGAGATCTTAGTTATAAAATCTTTGCTTAGACTTCTATGCTTTCTTCTAGTAGCTTTATATTTTTGGATCTTATGTTTAAGTCCTTAATTAATCTTGAGTTAGCTTTTGTATATGGTGATTGATAGGGGTCTAGTTTCATTCTTCTGCATAAATATATATAATACATTCAGTTTTCCTAGCATCATTTATTGAAGAGGGTATCCTTTCCTCAGTGTATATTCTTGGGGGCTTTGTCAAAGATCAATTGACTGTATATATGTGTATTTATTTCTGGGTTCTCTACTCTGTTTCATTGATCTATGTGTCTGTTTTTACACTAATTCTATGGTATTTTGGTTACTATAGCCTTGTAATATGTTTTGAAGTCAGACGGTGCGATACCTCTGGCTTTGTTCTTTTGGCTCAGGATTGCTTTGGCTATTCAGGGTCTTTTGTGATTCCATACAGATTTTAGGATTTTTTTCTATTTCTGTGAAAAATGACATTGGCATTTTGATAGAGGTTGCATTGAATCTTTAAATTGCTTTGGGCAGTATGGTCATTTTAACGATATTCTTTTGATACATGAGCGTCGGTTGTCTTTCCGCTTGTTTGTGTCCTCTTCAGTTTCTTTTTTCTTTTTTTTTTTGAGATGGTCTTGCACTATCGCCTGGGCTGGAGTGCAGTAGCGTGATCTCGGGTCACTGCAACCTCCGCCTCCTGGGCTCAAGTGTTTCTCCTGCCTCAGCCTCCCAAGTAGCTGGGATTACAGGTGACTGCCACCATGCCGAGCTAATTTTTTGTATTTTTAGTAGAGCCGGGGTTTCACTGTGTTGGCTAGGCTGGTCTTAAACTTCTGATCTCGTGATCTGCCCTCCTTGGCCTCCCAAAGTGCTGGGATTACAGGCATGAGCCACCTCGCCTGGCTGTCTTCAGTTTCTTTCATCAGTGTTTAGTAGTTTGATTTTTTTTGAAATCTTTCACCTCTATGGTTAAATTTATTTATAGGTATTATATGTATTTTTGTACTTTTCGTAAATGGGATTGCCTTCTTGCTTTCTTTTTTGACCATTTCATTATTGGTGTCTAGAAATGCTACTGCTTTTTGTATGTTTATTGTGTATTCTGTAACTTTATGGAATTTATCAATTCTAAGAGTTTTTGTTGGAGTCTTTTAGTTTTCCTAATATATAAGATCATGTTATCTGCAAAGAGGGACAATTTGATTTCCTCTTTTCCAATTTGGATGACTTTTATTTTTTACTTGCCTGATTCCTCTGCCTAGGACTTTCAGTACTATGCTGAAAATAGGAGTGGTTAAAATGGGTATCCTTATGTTGTTCTGTTTTGTAAGGGAAAGACTTTTCAACTTTTCCCCATTCAGTATGTTGTTAACTGTGGAGTTGTCATATATATAGCCTTCACTCTTTTGAGGTATGGTTCTTTTATGCCGAGTTTGTTGAGAGTTTTTATCATGAAGAAGCATTGAATATTGTCATGCTTTTTCTGCATTTATTGAGATTATTATATGATTTTTGTCCTTTATTCTGTTGATGTGATGTATCTTGTTTATTGATTTGCATATATATAGCCTTTTTTTTTTTTTTTAAGTAGCTGGTACCACAGGTGTGTGCCACCATGCCCAGCTAATTTTAAAATTTTTCTGTAGAGACAGAGTGTCCCTGTGTTACTCACGCTGGTCTTGAACTCCTGGGCCTAAGCAGTCCTCTGGCCTTGACCTCCTAAAATGCTGGGATTATAGATGTGAGCTACTGTGCTTGGCATATTTGCATATATTGAACCACCTTGCATCCTTTGGATGAATCCTGCCTGATCATGGTGTTATCTTTTTGGTGCGCTGTTGCATCTAGTTTGGTAGTATTTTGTTGAATATTTTGCCATTTATCTTCATCAGGGATATTGTTCTGTAATCTTTTTAGTTGTAGCTTTGTCTGGTTTTGGAATCAGGGTAATGCTGGCCTCATAGAATGAGTTAGGGAGAATTCCCTTCCTTTAACTTTCTGGAATAGCTTGAGGAGGATTGATACGAGTTCTTCTTTATAAATTTGGTAGAATTCAGCAGTTACTTTATTCAGTACTGGGCTTTTTTTCTTGGAGACTTTTTCTTTCGGGTTCAATCTTGATACTCATTGTGTTCAGGTTTTTTTGTTTTTCCTCATTCAATCTTACTGGGTTGTATTGATATGATTCTGATGAATGGAGGAACACCAAGATCCTTGGTCTCACGCTGATTTAGATAAAATGACATGGACACAGGTGGAGCGGTGTTAAGGAGCAGAGAGTTTTAATGAGCAAGAAAGAAGGAAGAAGCTCCCCCATACAGAGACAGAGGGAGGCGGGCTGTGAGAGAGAAACCATGTGTGCAGCAGCTAAGTAGTTGGTTGTATATTAGGAGGCTGGAGAGGGCTGTGTCTTTTTTGCATATGGCCCAGGGATTTGTTTCAGCAGGTGTGTCATTCATGTAGCCTGTGAAAAACCTGGCCCTCCCACCTGAACGCTTTAATATGCAAATGTGGGTCACCTTGATGTCCTGAACACCTGTGAGTTATCTGGAGGTGGCCAGTGACTGGAATCACCATGTTGGCCATGTTGGGTGGACCTAGTTTCTAATCACCTGAATTTGCATATCAAAACTTGCCTGGCTGGCTCTTTAAGCTGCCATTTCTGTTAGAAAAGAAATGTTTTGGCCGGGCGTGGTGGCTCAAGCCTGTAATCCAAGCACTTTGGAGGCCAAGGCGGGCGAATCACCTTAGGTCTGGAGTTCAAGACCAGCCTGACCAACATGGTGAAACCCTGTCTTTAAAAAAAAAAAGAAATGTTTTGGGAACTGCTTCTTATTACAGGAAAATTTCTACTGAGAACCTTTACCCTTTCTTCCTGCCTAAAAATTATTTCTTACTAACTACTGTGGTAGTGTGTTTCTAGGAATTACTCCATTTTCCCTAGGATTTTCACTTTGCTAGCATTTAGTTCATAATAGTCTCTGATAATCCTTTGTACTTCTCTGGTGTTGTTGCAATGTCTCCTTTTTCATTTCTGATTTTGTTTATTTGGGATGTCTCTTTTCTTTTTTTGGTTAGTCAAGTTAGTGGTTTATCAATTTTGTTTATTTTTTTCAATAACGAACATTTTGTATTGTATTTTTAGTCTCTGTTTCTTTTAGTTTTGCTCTGATGTTTATTATTTCTTTTCTTCCGCTAATTTTGGGTTTGCTTTGTTCTTGCTTTCTAGTTTTTTAAGGCGCGTGGTTAGATTGCTCATTTGAAATCTTTCTGTTTTTCTGATTTAGGTGTTTATTGCTATAAACTGTCCTCTTGGCATGCTTTTGCTGTGTCTCACAGGTTTTGGTGTGTTGTGTTTCCATTGTCTTTGTTTCAGGAAATTTAAAAATTTTTTATCTTAATTCTTTCATTGACCCAGTGGTCACTCAGGAGCATGTTGGCTAATTACTGTCAGGCCTCCATATGCAAGCCTAGAACCAGAAAGTCTGAAGTCCTGCCTGCCTCGGCCAATTCGGTGATAAAATGCATATTAAGCGTTTTTCAGGGGTGAGAGTAGAAGTAAGGATGACATGTAAGTGACTCCAGGTGAGATTATAGGACTGGGTTAAGTTTTGGAGGATTTGATGAAAAGGAGCCTAACCGTTGGCCAATTTGGGAAAGGTTGTATAAAGAGAAAGGAACGTGCACCCTAAGTATGCCTTTGGCTCCAGCCACCTCTTGAAGGGGGAATTGTTGGGCAGGGGCGGAGGTAGCTGCAGGACTACACTGTTAGCTGGGCCGCGTTTGAGGTGGGGAGGTGAGGTGAGGGGGACGGCATAAAGAGGTGGGTTGTGGGCAGAGGTAGAGGAGGAAGTCTCTGGGGCATGGGGCTAGGTCCTGGATTAGGGCCTGGTTCGGACAGATTGGGAGTAGAAAGGTCAGAAGGGTCGATAGACAAGGAGGATTCTGGGTCACTGGCAGAGGAAGGAGGGGCAGATGGAAGGAAAGAGAAGGAGTAGAGATTAGGGAGGGATTGGTGTGTAAAAAAATGCCTGGACATAGGGAATTTCAGACCATTTGCCCATTTTATGACAAAAGTTGTCTAGATCCTGCAGGATAGAAAAATTGAAGGTACCGTTTTCTGGCCATGTAGAGCCATTGTCCAATTTATATTGTAGCCTAGTGATATTGCAAAGGAAAATAATGCTTAGGTTTTAGGTTAGGTGATAGCTGGAGAGGGTTGAGATTTTTCAGAATGCAGGCTAAAGGAGTGGAGGGAGGAATGGAGGACAGACAATTGCCTGTGAGACAAGGAAAATGGGCACACAACCCAGCCACTCAATAGGCGTCCCTAGTTGAGCCTGGGTTGAACCTCCTCATTGGTGAGTGGCCAGAGATTGTCCTCTACATTGACCTGTCACTAATATTGGCCATGAGCCTGGTGACCGAGTGACTAGGGTGAACATCTCCACAATAATCAAACCCCTGGGGAAAACTGGGTCCCTGGATCTGTGACCTACGTAGGATTTTTCTGGTCCTGAACCACACGGAAGAACCTTGTTTACCTGATTTCCCTTGACTTTGCGGTGGAGAAAGGACAAAACTGAAAAGGGTAGGAAGTGGAAAGGAAAAGACAAAAGAATGGCAAAGCAAAAAGAGAGACTGCTTACCAAAATAGCTGGTGGTGTGCATCTGTGGGCTGGGCTGATGACCCCAGGACAGTAAGTAGATCTCTATGAAAGTTGGAACTAATCTCCCATGGGAGTTCCCCTTTCCTGGGTTTCGGCACCAAGTGTTATTCGTGTCCAGTAGTCCGAATATTAAACGCATTTAATAAGGAGATCTTCCAAACAGGCTTTGTGTGGGCAACAAGGCTGTTTTATTTTGCTCTTGGGTGCAAGCAAAAGCAGAGGAAATTCATCACCGCTAGACTAGCTCTTCAAGAAATGCTCAAGGGAGTGGAAAAAAAAAAAGTACACATATAAAATATACATGCAAAAATATGAAACTCACTGGTAAAACAATACACAAATGAAAAAGACAAAAAACTCAAATGGCACCATCATAGAAAACCAGAAAACAATTAACAATATAAAGGAACAAAACCTCAATAATAACCTTGAAAACAAATGGATTAAATGCTCCACTTAAAAGATATGGACTCTCTGAATTGATTTTTGTAAAAAATGACCTAACTATATGCTGCCTACAATCAATGCACCTTACCTGTAAAGACAGAGATAGACTGAAAATAAATAAATGAAAAAAGATATTCTATACAAACAGAAACCAAAAGTAAGCAGAAATACCTATACTATGATAAAACAGACATTAAGTCAAAAACAATAATAAAAGACAAAGAAGCTGGGCCTGATGGCTTCTCTCTATAATCCCAGCTACTCAGGAGGCAGAAATGGGAGGATCACTTGAGGCCAGGAGCTCGAGACTAGCTTAGAAAATACACTGAGACCCTATGTCTTAAAAAAAAAAAAAGACACAGAAAGAAAAACAAGGTCATTATATAATGATAAAGGGATCAGTCCAGCAAGTAGATATGCATAAAGCAAATATTACTAGATCTAAAGAAAAATATAGGCTCTAATACAACAATAGTGGGGGACTTCAACATCTCAACCTTAGCATTAAAGAGGTCATCTAGACAGAAAATAAGCATTGGACTTAAACGGTACTTTAGACCAAATGGACCTACCAGACATGTACAGAAAATGTTATCCAACATATTCCTACCTCCCTCCTACCTCATGTATTTTCCAGTGTCTGTTGTTCCCATTTTTATGTCCAGGTGTACCCAATGTTTAGCTCCCGGTTTTGGATTTCTTTCATAGGAGATGCCATCAGTGGTGCTACTTGGGTAGGGCTCTTTGGCTTTGATTCTGGATGCATTCAGTTGTGCAGTCTCTGTATGATTTCTTTAGATATAAACCACATCTGTAGTATCTGTGATTTCCTCCATGGTTTATGGTGTGGTTATTAGTGGAGCTTATAGTGAAGTTTGGTGGGACAGGGATGCTAGGCAGGCCACTTTTTGGGCCCCATTGGTGGCAGCAGTAGGCTGAGCATACCTGTTCCTAGGCCCCAGGACAGTGTGCAGTGTCACTAGTTTTAGTGGGACCAAGAGGTTCAATTCTTGGGTCTCCAGGTGGCTTGCTCAGATGCTGAGGTGATGGTGGCAGAGGTAGGCTGGGCAGGTGAGCAAGTTCTTGGGTTCTGGGAATTTGGTATGGTGTGGGCAGTGGCAGCAGCAGTAATGAGAAGACCCTCTGGGTCCTGAGCAGTATTTACTAATGTTGATGGTGGCTGTGATGCAGGGTCACCATCTACAGTCCTAGACACACAGCTCTTAGACTTGTCGACTCTTGGTGGCAACAGTACTATACTACTATGCCGAGGAGGGGAGGGACCCCATGTTCACGTATGAGTCTAAGCATGGAGGCCATACCACAAGTGGGGGCACGGTTACTACTTACAGCCACAGACAGCTAGCCCTCTGGCTTGTCTACCCCAGCCCCTGGCAACAGCAGCAGTGGCTGAGGCTATAGGAGTATGCAGAGGAGGAGAGAGGCTCCTGCTGTATATGTGCAAACCTGAGCACAGAGGCCAGTCCGCTGGTGCAGGCAGGGTCACTGCTTCCAGCTCCAGACAGCTATCATGCTTATCCACCTGGGTTCCTAGTGACAGCTAGTGTGATGGCAGTGTGCAGAGAGCAGGAGGAGACCTCTCCACTTGTGAGCTTGAGCACAGAATTTGTGCTGCCTTTCTGGTACAATGCACCTTTGGTACACTGTAACTTTTTGGTACACTGCACCATTCCCTGAGATGTAGTGTTCCCTATGGATTAGAATACTGGGGACCCTGCAACACCTTTGAGCCCAGCCGATGCTATGCTGCTGTAGCCATTTGGGTCAACACTGGGGTTGTTAGTGGGAGATCCCAGAATGTGGAGATATGGGAGCTTGGATTTCCAGGTCAGGATGTAGTCCTATGACAGCTGTGCTCTCACAGTGGTGCTCTGCAGTAGCAGCTTAGACCTTGGGAGTGTGACTGACCCAGCATGAGTTCTTTGTCTGGTGCAGTGCCCTTGCAGGTCTCCAGATCACCACCCTTGCTAGTGTCAGTGTTTGTGTGGGTAGAGGAGCTCTCCCATGGTTTGGATTGCAGTAGTCCACAGTGGGGACATAGATTGTTAAGCTTCTCTCACTTATCCTGTGATAGTGGGTCTGTTGGGGCTCATAGCTGATCTTGGCTGAGTTGGTCACTTGTTTCCTTCTCCTTCTTTGCCTCAGGTGTTTCCTGTGGCTAGAGCTTGTTGGACTCTAGTGTTCTCTTCTAGATGTTCTATTCAAGGTGTGATTATTTTGATTATCTACTAGTAATTTTTGTTCTTTCTGGAGAGGGTGAATGTCCAATCTTTCTAGTCAGCTACCTTGAACACACCTCTGCTGAGGAGCTCAGGAAGAGCAGAAGCTGCCTCTGTGCTCCTGCCGAGTCAGGCAATGCCTATACCTTTAAGTCTACCGGAATTGAAGTAACATAATTTGTCAACTTTAGGGTATAATAAAGTCAATATACACCTGACTACAAAGCTTTGTGAGCTGTCAACATCAGTTACGTCTGACAGCTTGGTTGTAGATGTGAAAGGAAAAGGGTTCACTATATCTGATGCTGCCATAAGACCAAGCTGGCACCATGGAAGAACTGGAATTTGTTAATACTGCTTAACTTTCAGGTTTCCTGGTACCATCGGGATGAGGGGAACTGTAACCACTAGGTGGCGCTTTTTAATTAGAAAACTATGAGCACTCCATTGCTCACTAGGATCCTTGTGGCTTGCTTAGCAAAGCAGCTGTCGGTGAGAACAGTTGGTGGCAGTCTTTAAGATGCAGATTTCAAATAGGAGAGAAAGGAAGAGGTAAAGATAAAAAGAGAGGAAAGAAGTGGGAGGGCAAGAAAAGAGAAAGGGAGAAAGTAAACAGGAGTGAAGGAAGTAGTAAAATGCCATGAATAATTACCCCAGGGAAGTGGTATTTATGGCATTTGTTGCTTACTGTTGTTTCATTTATTTGTTTATTCATTTGACACATATTTAATGAGAATTAGGAATTCTGGCTGAGGATACAAGATGCTGTTTCTACCATAAAAGAGTTGATAGGTAAAGGGAGCTTAAAATGTCTGAACTAAAATTTTGACCCCCCTTCCTGTAGAGTATGTTAAAAAATGTGTGGAAGAATGCCTTTTATTTTTAGTTTTATTTGTTTCATATTCTCTATTTCACCCCCCTATCAGAGAAAGGAGTTTCTGGAGTGAAAAAAAAAAAAAAGCTCTAGTTGACATACTTTGAAAATATCCACTTGAGGGCAGGGAGTGTATATTATTGAGGAATCTGGAGCATGTTGTTCAATCCCTGGCTCTTATTGATGGGGGGAATGTCCATATGTTGAATGAATGGTAGGATCAGACTGGAAACCTCAGCAAGGCGTCTCCTGGTTATAGTCCACATACTTCCTGGTTCGTTGTAGAATTTAGACTTCTGACTTTGAATGCTTTCCTGATGGCACCATGCCCTCTCCTGTCCTGTATAGCACACCATCATATTGCCTGTTTACAAGGCATTTGTGTTTCTCCACAGTGATGAATTTTTTTTTATGATAGAGTCTGTTTCTAATTTATTTATGTAGTTTCAGTGTTTAGCAGGTGAGTAAATTTTGGTTAAATGAATGAATAAATCTGACTAGTTAAAGTGTACTTGGTATAAGATAGATTTGTATAGGAATCCTTTCAGAGACAGTTAATTTTTGGATATATCAGAAAGACCATCTTTAACATTTTTTTTTTTACATATATAGGGATGATTAGGCAATTACTCTGAGTGTAAGATGTGGTGCACTTTCAAAGATAACAAGAAGGTATACCAGTTGTATGCTAGAAATGGATTTGTAGTGCCAATTCTGCAAATACAGCTCTTAAAATTTTTTGTTTTTTCAGAGACAAAGTCTTGCTCTCTTGCCCAAATAAGAGTGCAATAGCTTGATTATAGCTCACTGCAGCCTTAAACTCCTGGGCTGGGTGATCTTTCTGCCTCAGTGTCCCATGAAGCTAGGACTATGGGCACATACCACCATGCCATGCTAATTTTAACAATTTTTTGTGGAGATGGGGGTCTTGCTATGTTGCCCAGGCTGGTCGTAAATCCTTGGCCTCAAGGTATCCTTCTGCTTTGGTCTCCCAAAGTGTTGGGTGGGATTATAAGTGTGAGCCACTGCCCTTGGCCAACTCTTTTAAATTTTAAAGTGGATTCTCTTGCATTGTCTTAGATAAATAGCCCAGCTGAAGTCTTCTTATTTCTAAGATAATAACTGATCACATCCATTATTTGCTCCTTCAGGATCTAGGGTATGCCGAGGACTTCATCTTATAAAGATAAATATGAGAACTAAACAAGGTCAAGTAGAATAGTAAAAGATGGGCAGAGAGGGATTTCACTATGGCAGAATTCTACTACACCAGAGGATAATGTCAGTAGGCCAACGTCTATTTGTTGAATGCCAGAACTGTCATATTCAAGAATGCATATTAGAAAATATCCTATTTTATTAATAGACCTTTTTACAAAGGTTTATTTTATAAAGGACGCATTACAAAAAGCCTTCAAAAAACAGAAAAATTTTAACAGCTTTTTGAGACGTAATTTATATACCATACGATTCACCCTTTCAAAGTATACAATTTAGGGCTCTTTTTTTTTTTTAAGCATATTCACAGATTGTGCAACTATCACCACAGTCTAATTCCAAAACATTTCACCACCCCAAGAAGAAACCCTGAACCCAGTAGCAGCCACTCTCTCACTCTGCATTTCCACCTTCCCCCAGCCCTTGGAAATCACTATTTTTCTATCTCTATAGATTTGCCTATTCTGGAAATTTTATAAAAGTGGAGCCATATAATATGTGTCCTTTTGTGACTGGCTTATTTCATATAGTGTAGTGTTTTCAAATTTTGTGTAGCAGCATGTTATCCAGTATTCTTCATTCCTTTTCATTGCCAATAATGTGCTGTTGTATAAATATAGCTTATTTTGTTTATCCATTTATTAGTTGATAGACATTTGGTTTATTTTTGCATTATGGGTATTATGAATAAGGCAGTAATGAGCATCCACGTACAAGCTTTTGTTTGGACATATGTTTTTATTTCTCTTGGTTGTATCCTCAGGAGTAGAATTGCTGGATCATGTGGGAACTCTGTGTTTAATATTTTGAGGAACTGTGAAGCCACTTTTCCAAAGTCCTGCCAGAAATGAGTTAGGGTTCCAGTTTCTGCACATTCTCACTAATACTTGTCATCTTTTTCTTAAAAATTACAATCATCTTAGTGATTGTAGGGTGTGAAGTGGTTATATCATTGTGGTTTTTATTTGCATTTTCTAATGGCTAATGATGTTGAGAATTTTCAAGTGCTTACTGACCATTTATATATCTCTTTTGGAGAAATGTCTATTTAAATCTCTTGCACAATTTTAGTGAGCTGTTCATCTATTATTTATTTATTTATTTGTTTGTTTGTTTGTTTTTGAGATGGAATCTTGCTCTGTCACCCAGGCTGGAGTGCAGTGGCGTGATCTCGGCTCACTGCAAACTCCGCCTCCTGGGTTCAAGTGATTCTCCTGCCTCAACCTTCTGAGTAGCTGGGACTACAGGCACACACCACCATGCTCAGCTAATTTTTGTATTTTTAGTAGAGGTGGGGTTTCACCATGTTGGTTAGGATGGTCTTGATCTCCTGCCCTTGTGATCCACCTGCCTCAGCCTCTCAAAGTGCTGAGATTACAGGTGTGAGCCACTGTCCCTGGCCTGTTATTGTGTTTTAAAGAGCTCATTTTATATGTTGGATTCAAGACCCTTAATAGATATTTGATTTTCAAATTTTTTTCCCATTCTGTCCTGTTACTTTCTTGATGATCTTCTTTGAAGCAGAATTATGTTATCATCTTCTGAGAAATATGTCCACCTTCTCAAGGTTTTTCTGTAGAATGACTTATCAGTATGGATTCTTGACCAAGGCTTTTCAGCTGGATTATGTGAAAAGGTATGAGTTTCGTAATGAAGTCTAGCATGTGCTCCAGTGAGTTTCAATTTTTAAAATTTTCATTTTTTACAATGTGAGAATGATTTCCAGACTAAGAACATTTATGTGAATAGTTCTCTAAGCTTTGCTTCCTAAAGTGTTAACTGTTAAGCCTTCTGGAATAACAATGCAGTTGTCCCTTAAGAAAGATTCTTTATACTGATGTCTTGCAACTGGCTTAAATTCTTCAGGCACTTACTTTCCTGGTTCCTCTCCACACCCAGAGAGAGATTTTAGATAATCTTGTGCATTGAGTAGAATCAAGAGATGAGTCAGGGAAGTTTTCTAACAAATAATACTTTTGACAGAGGCCACACAACTTAATTTCGATCCTGAAGTGACAGTAACTGTCAGTTTTGCTCCTTCAAGTTGATGGACAAATTTGTAATCATGAGCATGTTGCATAATGGTGACATAATTGAGGGCGTAGGCCTATCCTTTAGAACATAGCACCCAAGAGAATTGTGTTCAGTACATAACGTAAAGATAATGTTAAGGTGGTTGTGAAACTCCTTGCTGTCAAATAGCAGGAACTTCTCAGTCATAGTGTGTATAGTTTGCTTTGTAGATGATGCTATTCTTCAGTAGAAAACAGTTGATGTCTCCATGTCATATTGGCATCTATGGTTTAGAATAGCTTAAATACTATTAAATTAAACTTCTGTGTGAGATAGTGTGCTTGCCCAGACGGACTCCTTAGCACTGTATGACTCTTGAGAAAATGGTCTCACTTGACAATTTCATTGCCACCTAAGATTTTTATTTAGTGTGAGGAAGTGATTTTAGTGACTTACACAATTTGCCATCTAGGGAGATAATTGGTAAACTTGGGCCTGAGAAATGAAGAGATCTGTTATGTAAGAAAAACACTGATCAAAAGAATAATATTTGTTGTTGTTGTTAACCATCTCTGACTGTGTGCATCTGGGCTCTAATTTGAGAGATTAATTGAAAAATAATTATTTGACATTTAGCACCCTGCTAGGTATTAGGAAATTAGAGCAAGTAAGAGAGAATTTCATATCTTGAGTTACTTAAAATGAGAGGAAGACAGATATACAGGTAGATACTTTTTTCTGATACATTAGATAAAGGCTTTACTATTTTCCCCCCTCTAATGTGGAAACACACACAAACAAGAGCAAAAAAGGGAATACCAAATTCATTTTAAATACATGTGTGTACCCGATATGTAATGTGTGTCATCTCACTCTAGGATGTTAACCTTAAAAAGGTGGAAGCCAAATTATGCATGCTTTTGTATAGATTCTTGCAAAGCTAGATAGTGTATATAAAATTGACAGTAGTAAGTGAAATACTTAATTCCTTTAAAGAAAGAAAACTCCAACAGTTATGGTAAGAACTTTATTAAAAAAAAAAAGACAAGAATGAAAAAAATGCGCAATTCAGAATAGTGATGATCATTGCAGGGAGGCAGGAAGATGGTTTTTGGTAGAGGCCCATGTGTAGCTTCACTGGGATTGTGTTTTAGTTAGTTTGGACTGCTGTAGCAAATTACCATATAGATTAGGTAGCTCAAATAACCAACATTTATTTCTCATAGTTCTGAAGGCTGGAAGTCTGAGATCAGGGTGGAAGCATGGTTGGGTGGCCTCTTCCTGGTTATGTCCTCACATGGCTGTTCCCATCATAGGGACTCCAACTTCAAGACTTAATCTAACCTTAATTACCTCCCTAAAGGCCCTATATCTAAATACCATTACATTGGGGATTAGGGTTTTAATACATTAATTTTGGGAGGACACAAACATTTAGTCCATAGCAGATTGGAAATATTCTAATTCATAAATTCAGCGCTGGGTTCATTAGGTATATATTCTTTAATTATGCTTCATAACCTCATTATATATATATGAACAAAAGTTATATATGTAAAACTATGTAACTATATATGTAAAACAAAAGTTATATATATAAAACTATGTAACAGTTATATATATAAAACTATGTAACATATAAAACAAGTTATATATATTAAACTGTGTATCATTTGACAAAGCTTTTCTCTCTTTAAATGTAGAATATATATGTGTAAAATATATATATGCATCTGTCAAGTGTTACATCTGTCAAATGTTATGTCTGTTTTACATATATGTGCATCTGTCAAATGTTACGTAGTTTTTTTTTTTTTTTTTAAAAGATATTTCAGTAACTAAACATTTCCCAGTCTGGATTTCTTGAAACTTTTGCTTAGGTTAAGTTGTGGGAGAAAAACTGAACTCACCCAGTTAGCCATACTATCTGTCTGCTGTCTTTCTACTTTATCCATCTTATTTTTCACTTTTTTTGGAAACGCAATAACAATAGTGGAGAGGTCTTTTCACACTGCCTGACTCTCCTGGTCTGTCCCGTAAGGTTCCATGTACTCTGTCCAGAACTCAGCTTATATGTCAGAAGATTCTGTCTGGTCTGCTCAGTCAGAGATGTAAGTTCTCATTACCTCAGTGTGTGTGTTTGTATCTGTATTTAGTGATGTTTGTGCTTGGCTTTGGCTGGGAATTTTGAAATCTTTGCAGAGTTTCCCAATTTAGTGGGCAGTTTTAGAAATGAGAGTGTCAGGAGGGGAAAAAAAAGCACAGAAAAATACAGTTTCCTCTTTCATCTGTGTCCCATATTATAAAAATGTTCACTGAAAACAGCAGCAATTTTCTGGGAAAGGTTTTGACTAAGACTTTTCTCACCCTTTACCCCTACTCTTCAATTCATGGTTCCTTCTTACAACGTGGTCATGTGCTTGCCCAAGCCTGGCTTATGAACCGTGCAGAATATTTGTGGGGTTTTGTTTTTTAAGCCTTAAACTGTGCACATGATGCAGTATTTAATTTGGAATGAGCTCTAAGTTTAGTCACATGTGCTTCTTGTGGTGTTTATCTTGGAATCCACAAGTAGGAGGGAAGTATTTTTGCATTTTATACATCTGGACATTGTTCATGGTCCTTCTGTAACTTGGGAATTCTGTGTGGAGCAAAATCCAAAGAACGGTATTAAAAATAACATGGAGTTATAATGACATCTGATTCAAAACCCTTGAGAATACCCTTCTGATCCCCGCAGAGTTTGTTTTTGAGGTGGTGAACTTTTTCAATTGTGTGTGGTTCACTGCTGGCCTGAGGAGAATGCTGGGATTATAAGGTTACCTGACACCCTTGCATGTAGGCTAATGGGTTTCTAGACATTCTGGAAGTCTATTGCAGATTTGGCATGGGGGAAGATTTTGCCTTTTGGCTTAGGGGGAGGATTTTGCCTTAATTTTGCATGGGGTATGATAGGTAAAGTGAATTCTGCTCCCTGCTGCTATGCCTCTGTCACAAGCATTGTAAGAGACCTGTGAGACTCTCCCTATAGCTCTCTTAAACTTGCCTAATTCCAGCCAGTTTAGAGCTAAAAGTTGACCCTGAGAATGCCTCAGCCTCCCTGTCAGGACTGGGGGTTTAGTAACCTTATCCTTCCCCTGATTTCATATAAGAAGTTGTTTTCAACAGGATGGGACATATAGATATAGCACAGTACCTCCTCCTTTTGGCTAGGGGTCTGCTAAAATGGAAGCAGTGGGAAGGGATGTACAGAAACCTCTGCTCTTTGAGTGAGTTTGCATATGGACAGTATTGGTTTTTGGCCCCAGCCTAGTTTTCTTTTATTCCCATGTCTCATCTTTTATGCACTTGCAGAGAGCAGGCTGGGAAAGCAGAATGAAAGCTTCAAACAGATTTGCACTTGAATAAAAGAAAGAGTGATTTCTCTTGTTCAGAGTACAGACCAGTTTGGGTAGAAAACTGTTTGCTTTTTTACTTTCTGGGTAAGGACTGTTTGCTTTTCTCTCTTTAAACGTAGTAAAGAAAGGAAAAGCTAATAAAGTAGTTGGACGTGCTGGTTATAATTCACAGAGAATTTTCAAATGTGTTTAATAAAGTCTCTCATATAATTATAACAGAAATAAGTAATTGGAGGGGAAAGGTTAAAATCCTGTCGAGGTTTACGAATCAGTTAAATACGAGGCAGTATGCTTGGATGAGACAATTCAACTAGGAGCTGCTTCTCTTTGCTGATTTCTCTGGCCTTTGGGATTTTTTCCCCTTTACTTTCATAATGCATTTTGCAACTTTCATTTAAAAAATCCAACAGTGTGTACATTTCTAGCAAATAAACACATCCTGGTCCTATTTTGGAAATCACAATGTAGCAGAGAATAGCTTGACTTCAGCTGGAGTGAAGTTAATGATAGGAAACCCAAGGATTGGTATCAACCATGATACCAAGATCATGCTTGTTTAGTGTTTTAATGACTCCAGAAGGAAATGGTGAAATCTGCTGATGACACCAAATTGTTTTTGCTGATCCAAACAAGGATTTCCGGGAAGCTGCTTCAGAGCATTTGGAATAGTAGAAGAATTGAGCAATATGGTGGCAGACACACTGAACTTAAAGTGAAGGTTTACGTGAAGTAGCAGGAGTAATGTCAATGCGTTGAAGTTTCAAAGCCTGCCAAGTCCTCCAAGAAGACTACAGAGTCTTTACAGTTTTATGAAAGGAAGACTTAAGACAGAGAACATTTATATATATAACAAATGAAAACTATTATGGGAATAGTTGCAGTTATAAAATTCAGTGACTTAAAAATATGATGCCTGAGTTTCTTTCTTTTTAAATGTCAGCAGTAGTGTATCCAAATGGACGTTGTTTCTCTCAAAATGGTCATAGAAGTTATATACCCATTTTATGCATACTCCTTTCTTGGTAAGTTCTTTTGTCAGTTTTCTGTGGTGGCAGGTCTTTCTTTTGTAGGCTGTTTTGAATTTTGAAACAGTCAACTGTCATTTAGAGCTGAGTGTGATGAATAAGATGGGTGGTCAAACTAAGTAATAGATTAAAATATATTAAATATAATAAATAAAATATAAAGTAGTAAAACATATTTTCTTTTATTGCATTCAAAACAGATTCTAAAGGAAATTACCAATGAGAAATTGCAAAAAATGTTTGTGTACTAGTAGTATTAAATTAAGTTCTTGGTTGATACATTTCACAAACATCACTTATTTAGATACGTAAGTTATGAGGCTTGTACTAATACACATTTTCTTATATTGGAGACAAACCATGTTTATAAGTGACCTTTAAAAATTTTTTTCTTTGTGCTCCCTAAATATACACTTAGGGAGGAAGAAGGAGGTTTTAAAGGCTACATCTTTGTAACGAAAAAGACCCTGTGGGTTAAAAAACATGATAGACACTGTCACAGGAGCTGTGGGCTGGCCATCTATATCCATCCATCTGTCTATCTATTATTCCACCCATCCCTCCATCCATCCATCATTCAATTAAATCATTTTTTACCATAGGCTGTGGAGTTGACATCCATTTATTTTAAAAGAACAGTGAATCACAGCTCTTTTCCTCAAGGTGCTTGGTTTTATTTGCATGGTAGTATATCCATGTAAAACAAATAAACAGCAGTCATTTTCACTCATGTGAGTGGAGTAAATGGTTTTCAAGCTTTATCTCTGGAATCTTTATTTTGCTTAAGCACTTAGAATACTATTTGTCATACAGTAAGCCCTCAATAAAGGTTTGTTATTATTACTGTACCTCTTTCCTCTAATGTACAGAGGTAAACATTTTGGTTCCTGTTATGATACTTGGGTTATAATGAATTCAGGCCCACTTAAGAAGAAAGTGGAAAGCAAGCAGGTAAATTGTTGCTCAGATACTAACATATGGGTGGAGATACAGATATAGATATAGATATAGATATAGATAGTGTGTGTAGGTAGGTATTTACATCTAAGTATATTGTATAAAGTGACAGATTCTAAATTTGCTATATTTCTCGTTTCTTTTGCTGGATAAAACCAGCAAACGTGATGTGATTTGAGCAGACACAGTAGATGGCACTATAGGACTTAGTTTTAAAAGAAAACAGTGCAGGCAGGGGGAGTGGGGGTGTGGAGGGGGAAGAAAACTAAAGCGCATTTTAATAGGCGCTTTTGTACCACCAAGAAAATTTTGTTTTAGAGTACGTGCCTTTAAGAAGTAAAGATTTTTTTTTTTTTTTTTGACAGAGCTGGAGAATAATTTTAGGAAAGCTAAATCTCCCAATTGCTATGTTTGTGCCAGCTTTGTCACTTGGAAAGTATTAGTTGTGTTTTAAGCCACAAATATATAAGGAAGTTATTTTCTTTCAAAACATTGTCTTATTTATGAGGTTTTTTTGGTTTTTGTTTTTTTAGCTGTCTTTGTCTCTGTATTTTAATATTTTTGCTCCTAGCTTTTTTGGCCCTTTATTGTTTTTGTTTTTGTTTTTTGTAAGAATGTGGTTGTAAAGTTAATTTGAACCATATCAATATGACTATAGTGTCATATTTTAAAATTCAGCTATATTTTAACAGGCCTTAAAAATATAGATTTACATTAAAGAATAATATAGTGTTTTTGATACTACAGTAGTGTGCTTTATGTACTTGATCTTATTTAATCTTAGTACTAATTGTATGAATATCATTATTCACTTTTTTTAGGTAAATAAATGATCTCAGAGATACTTAGTAACTTGCCAAGCTCATATACGTAGTGGTTGAACTGGTAGTTGCTGCAAGAGTATGATCAGCATATTAAAGTTGTATTTTCTGAGCACTTACTGTGTGCCAGGTAGTTAATCACTAGGCATACCATAGTGACCAAAGGGTACCTGGACCTTGCCCTTATGAACTTTATAGTTATTAGATACCCAATAGATATTTTTTGAAATCTGCTGGATTAAGAGTGAGTCAAGAAGATGCAAAGATGAATTTGAGGCATTGTGATTGTTAGATAAGCCAGGGAGCCCTTTCACCAAAAAGAAAGAAAAAATCATAGCTACCTTGAATGTACATATTACTATATTAAAATATTTTTTTAGTTGTACTCCTTGAAGCCAAGGAAAAAGAAAGACCCCTCTTGGCTGCAATGAGTGGCTAAACTGTCTTCTAGATAAGAATCAGTAATAGTAAGGAAAATCTGGCCATACTACTATGTCAAAATTTCCACTGATTAAATGCTATTAAAACATCTAAAGCAAGAAGATATTAGTCAGCAGTGGAAGTCTGAGATATTAATGTGGTTTGTGCACAGTCTAAGACCTTGTTAACTTCTAGATGGCTTCTCTAGTGTTGTCTGGTGAGACCTTTTGGAGTACAGCCAGCTTAGTGATACCCCAAATTGCCAGCTACCCCTTTCATCTTGGGACATTAAACATTTTTCTTTCAATGGATTTTTCTTCAAAAAGCTTCACTTTATTATTTTCACACATAATACCAAGTTCCTGAGATATTGAAAGGTATGTGACTGGTGAATAAACAGACCAAGAGTTGTTTTTTGTTTGTTTAGTTTTTGCAACAGAGTCTTGCTTTGTCACCCAGGCTGGAGTGCAGTGGCACGATCTCAGCTCCTGGGTTCAAGCAATGCTCGCGCCTCAGCCTCCTGAGTAGCTGGGATTACAGGCATGTGCCACCATGTCCAGCTAATTTTTGTATTTTTAGTAGAGATGGCGTTTCACCATGTTGGCCAGGCTGCTCTCGAACTCCCGACCTCAGGTGATCCACCCTCCTCAGCCTCCCAAAGTGCTGGGATTACAGGCGTGAGCCCCCGCCTCCGGCCCAGACCAAGAGTTTTAAAATGAGGTCTATGATTGGGTTTCAGTAAGTGTGTGGATTGCCTAAAATTATATAAAATTTTATGTGTATGTACTTATAATTATTCTGGGAAGGAAGTCCATAGCCTTCACAAGTTTCTCAGTGAGTTTCATAGCTCTTAAATGGTTAAAAATTGTTGTAATTAAGACTTTATCAAAAGGGGTGTTCAACATTCACTCCAGTTCAGGATTGCGGAAAGATAACTCTTTTCTCAAACAGGCATCTTAGAGGAAGGGCTGTTTCAGTTCCTTTTAATAACTGTAATCTTGAGATTTGGAATGAATTTGGGATTTAAAAATCCCAAAATAGAGTTTTGGAACTCTCAGCAATTAGTGCTATATCCTGTTTTGAATTGAGGGATAACTTTTGGGGAATTTGAAAATACTTTTCTCTAATTCAACCTTTAATCAGATAAATGATTATTTTTGAAAAATGAAACAGAAGGGAGTAGGAAAGGGGGAAAAGTTGTTACATTTCTCTCTGTCACTTTTTTTTTTTGAGATGGAGTTTTGCTCTTGTTGCCCAGGCTGGAGTGCAATGGCACGATCTTGGCTCACTGCAACCTCTGCGTCCTGGGTTCAAGTGATTCTTGTGCTTCAGCCTCCCGAGTAGCTGGGGTTACAGGCATGTGCCACCACGCCCGGCTAATTTTGTATTTTTAGTAGAGACAGGGTTTCACCATGCTGGTCAGACTGGTCTCGAACTCCTGACCTTGGGTGATCCGCCCGCCTCTGCCTCCTAAAGTGCTGGGATTACAGGTGTGAGCCACCACGCCCAGCCTAGAAATTAATTTATAAATTTTATTTTATTGCTGGTTAAAAGAGTTCTTTCAGATAAAACAAAAGTCTTTGGTGTAAGCAATATGATCATACAAATGGATATTGTACTTTTTAAAAAAACAAAAGAAAACGCAGGTTTAAGGAGAGAAGGGATGGATATACTACTTCTGTCTTTCCTATCTTCTGCCATATTCTGAGCTTTGTGTATATTCCCCTGAGGAGCAGGCTAGTGATAACTTAAACTTGCAGTTATATATTTCTGATTAAGTTGTTACTTATGATTCTAGATAGAAGAATAAAGAAGTAAAATTAGATTTCTTAATTTGATATATTTAAGTCCTTTATTTTGATCTATTTGATAAAACAGTAATCTTTCAGTACTAGCCCTGTTACACATACTAATAATATCTATCAAATAGGGTTGTGGTGAGGATTAGAACAAATAATAAATGTTAAGTGTTTAGTGCCATGCCCTGAACTTAACACATGCTTATTAAATATTAACTATTGCTGTTACCATTATCACCATCATTAATAAACATCTATATTATATATCCCCATGACCGAATGTACAGCATAAAGCATAAATAGTAAAATTACCCAAAGACAAAGAGGAATGGGAAGGTCCAGTTGATTAGCCTCTTGTTTAAAGACAGAGTGGAATGGGAAGGTCCAGTTGATTAACCTCTTGTTTAGAGGAGCAGATTATTCCAGGGGTTAGGAAATACTTTCCTGTAAGGCATGTTTAACTTTCATTTATGGATTGATGGCAATATAAATACCGCTTTTGACATGAGAAAGATATAATAATGGCATTACATCAATTATAAATTTCATGAGGGCAGGGACTGTGTTTGATTTACCTTATGTCCTTAGTTCCCATTTTAATGTCTGGCTCATGGAAGGCACTCCATTAAGTATTTGTTGTCATCTGTCTATGTTTTCTTCTTTGTCTTTCTTTAGCTTCTAAAAAGAGTTATTGTTTTTATATTCATAATTTCTTATTTCATCAGTAATGTGACTCCCCTAGAATTATTAGTTAAAATACAGATCTTTCTTGGAAAGAGACTGTTTGAAGCAAATGACTTGGGAGAAAACTTAACATTCAGGTTTAAGGTGTTTCTGTACAAAGACTCATATTTGATCCTAAAAAACAAAATAACTTATTTTCATTTGTATATATGTTAGAAAATTCCTAATGTTTAACACTTAAGTTGCGTTGTGTTCTGGTGTATATATTATAATGGAAAAATCTGTAGCCTAAAAGGCACTGCTTTCAATTAGATATTTAAGAAACACTTTTTACTCTCCTATTTTAAAGGAAAACTTTACATAGCCCATTTATCTTCATGTCTTTTTGAGCCAGCAAAACATTTACAACTATTGAAAATAAGGTGTTTTTCAGAAATCAATACTGATCAAAAAGAAGTATAGCTACTGTGACAAACTTAGGTAAATAGTTTTATTTGTTAAGGAAAAAGTCTGTCTTATGGAGTTGTATATAAAGTACTAAATTGAATATATAGTTATATGTTTGTGTTCCTATTGCATACTAGAGTCTGGATGTACATAGACTCAGCATAATTCGTTATGGTCCAGAGGAATATATATTTTAAGATGGACTCTTAGTCCTAAGAGTGAGAGGTGATCCTACAACCAGTGGCTTGCTTGGTTGTAGGATCAGATGCGATTAAGTTCAGATAGGAGACATTTTGAACTTCTCTGGTTGTAGAGATGCTGCCTCTTTATTTCCTACAAATATACAGTGTACTTTGGATGTCTTCTGAGGCAGAGTAGAACTAGAGCGACCTCTTGCAACAGGAATTGGGGTCTGGAGATATATCCTACCCAGCAGCACTATTATAAGTATTTTGGTTTTGGTAGTAAATTTCCTTACAGTACACAGCCATACCTTGAATATATCGTGGGTTTGGCATCAGACTACCACAATAAAGTAACTATTGCAATAATGTGAGTCATACATTTTTTTGATTTCCCAGTGCGTATAAAGGTTATGTTTATACTATACAGTAGTCTATTAAGTGTGCAATAATATTATGCCTAAGAAAGCAATGTACATACCTTAACTTAAATTTTTTTATTGCTAAAAATGCTAATGATCATCTGAGCCTTCAGTGAGTCATAAGCTTTTTGTTGGTAGAGGGTCCTCTCTCAGTGTTGATTGCTGCTGACTGCTCAGGATGGTGGTTGCTAAAAGTTGGAGTGGCTGTATCAATTTCTTAAAATAAGACAACAATAAAGTTCATTGATTGATGCTTGAATCAGTTTACTCTTCCTTTCAAGAAAGATTTCTCTGTAGAATATCATGCTACTTAATAGCATTTTACTCACAGTAGAACTTCTTTTAAAATTGGGATCAGTCCTCTGAAACCCTGCTACTGCTTTATCAACTAAGTTTATGAAATATTCTAAATCCTTTGTTGTCATTTCAACAATGTTCTTAGCATCCTCAACAGGAGTAGTTTCCATCTCAAGAAAATAACTCCTTTGCTCATTCATCATTACCTAGCTCATACCTTATCCCTCATTTGTTCAAGTTTGGTCATGAGATTGTAACAATTCAGTCACATCTTTAGGTTCCACAACTAACTCTAGTTTTCTTGCTATTTGTGTCATATCTACAGTTACTTCCTCCACTGAAGTCTTAAAATCTTCAAAGTAATCTATGAGGGTTAGAATCTTCTTCACCCCTGTCAGTGTTGATGTTTGGACCTCCTACCATGAATCAGAAATATTCTCAATGGCATCTAGAATGGTAAATTATTTCCAGAAAGATTTCAGTTTCCTTTATCCAGATCCATCAAAGGAATCACAATCTATGACAGAAATAGCTGTACGAAATGTATTTCTTAAATAGTGAGACCTGAAAGTTGAAATTATTCCTTGATCTGTGGGCTGCAGACTGGATGCTGTATTAATAGGCATGAAAACAACATTAATCTCCTTGTACATCTTCACCAGAGCTCTTGGGTGGCCAGGGGCTTTGTCAATGAACAGTAATATTTTTAAAGGAATCTTTTCTTCTGAGCAGTAGTTCTTAACAGAGGGCTTAAAATATTCAGTAAGCCATGCTATAAACAGATGTGCTATCATCCAGACCTGTTGGTCCATTTCTAGAGCACAGGCAGAGTAGATTAAGCATAACTTTTGAGGGTCCCAGGATTTTCAGAATGGCCAGTGAGCACTGGCTTCAACTTAGAAAGTTGCCAGCTGCATTAGCCCCTACCAAGAGACGCAGCCTGTCCTTTGAAGCTTTGAAACCAGGCACTGACTTCTGCTCTTTAGCTATGAAAGTCTGATGTGCCATTTCCCCCACACCCAGTATGAGGCTGTTTTGTCTACATGGAAAATCTGTTGTTCAGGGTAGCCACCTTAATCAGTGATCTTAGGTAGATCTTCTGAGTAACTTGCTGTAGCATCTTGCTGTGCTTGCTGCTTCACTTGCACTTTTATGGAATAGCTTCTTTCCTTATACCTCATGAAGCCACCTTTGCGAGCTTCCAACTTTTCTTCTACAGCTTTCTCTCCTCTCTCTGCCTTCATAGAATTGAAGAGAGTTGGGGCCTTGCTCTGGATTAGGATTCGACTTTAAGGTAATGTTGTGGCTGGTTTGGTCTTCTGTCCAGACATTTGGTCTCCTTATCAGCAATAAGGCTGTTTTGCTTTGTTAGCATTCGTGTGTTCACTGGGGTGGCACATTTAATTTCCTTCAAGAATTTTTCTTTGTATTCACAGCTTGACTGTTTGGTGCAAGAGGCCTAGTTTTCGGCCTGATTCAGCTTTTGATATGCCTTCCACATTAAGCTTAATCATTTGTAGCTTTTGATTTAAAGTGAAAGATGTGTGACTGTTCTTTCTTGAACATTTAGAAGCCATTGTAGGGTTATTTCTTTTTATTTCCATTTTTTTCTCTAACCTGATTCAGAGAAATCTAGAGTTATTAACTTTCATATTTTTGTGTATCAGGGAATAAGGAGTCCAGAGACAGGCAGAAAGACAGGGGAATGGCTGTCGTGGTGAAACAGTCAGAATACATAGATTTATCTATTAGGTTTGACATCTTATAGGACTGCAGTTTGTGGTGCCTAAATAGTAATGTCAAAGACTGCTGATCATAGATCA
Source organism: Sapajus apella (assembly GCF_009761245.1). Lineage (NCBI taxonomy): Eukaryota > Metazoa > Chordata > Mammalia > Primates > Cebidae > Sapajus > Sapajus apella. Next base: position 5,121,786 of record NW_022436999.1, on the reverse strand, counting down.
CCATAGCAGGTATGATAATAATGAAAAAGCTTGAAATATTGTGAGAATGACCAAAATGTGACACAGACACAAAATGAGCACACGCTGTTGGAAAAACGGCACTGATAGTCTTGCTCAATGCATGGTTGCCACAAACCCTCAATGTGTAAAACACCACAATATATGTGAAGTACAAGCAGGTATGCCTGTACGTAGTTGGTGCCTGTGGTTTTGTATCCATTGAAATATACTGTCACTCATTGGGTCTGCAACTGGGTGTAATAATAATATCACCTGGTTGTCAGTGGACTTTGAGTCATCTTCTTTCTTTTGTGATGGTTTGCTATTGTCAAGTTAAATTTTTATGAGCTTTTTTCAGAGCAGAAATTGAACATTAAATGGTTTATTAACCAAAATAAGGCAACTGCCTTTAGACTTTAATGCAGTCCCACTTTTTTTTTTTTTTTCCTGTAGCTTATTGTCTTCCTGGTTTAAAATGCTTAAACAGAGAATAGTAACAGTATGGTTAAAAGTTTTGAAGTTAGAAAGTTGGAACTTGCCTTTTTTTTTGATTATATGATCCTAAGAGTCACAAGAGAATAGGCAGAAAAATTACTATTTTATCAATAGGTGAAAGTTCAGGTTTATCTGAATTTAGAATATTAAATTGTATTTTAACCATGCTGCATGTTTTTATAACATATAAATCATAATTGACTTTATACTATTCTGTTTTTTTATAAGGTGATCTGTTGTGGCTGCAAAGTTGTTAAAATTAGCTTTGAAGGAATCTCCTGTAGCTTAGTGTTCATTTGCAAAATCAATCACATTTTTTCTTCTGCCCTGTTAAACTGATGGAATCATTTTCTAGCATATGGAAACATTTCTGGATCTCATGCTCTTTTGTGTAAATAACCCCATGTGACTCACAAATGTTGAAAAAGCAATAGATATTTCCAAATGCTATTAGAACCATCAAACTAATATACCCTACAGGTATTGAACAAAAAGTTCTTCATTGGGATAAATGAAAACCAGAATGAAGTCTAAGTCACCGTTTGCAGTGAAGATTAGTTACTCTTTCCACTCTAATTCCAGAATTTCTTTAATTTTTGTTGCTTATGCTAGCAGTAGTATTGTCACAAAAGATTCAAGAGTCATCTCCTCAGGTAACCTATTGCTACATAAACCATTTGTAGAAAATGCTCCCTGACTTCATTTATAGAAAAAATGATGAAGTTAAAAACAGTTGTCCAAGGTTTTGAACTATAATAAGCTTATAATAAGCTATTTTGAAGTATCACTGTCAATACAAAGTACATACCAGTGTGAGATTTTAAGCAGTAATAAAATCTATGCATGGAAAGTAAATGAAGTGTTTCTGCAATGTTTATGAAGGGACAGATATATGGGAAGAAGTGATATTAAACCTTGTCATACATTCTGACAATGTACATGGACAGAGCTAGAGTGCTTATAAAGATTAGTAACGTATCATTGCAATAAGATGTGCATCCCGTGGTCTAAACTTGTTCCTAAATGACATCTTGAAGTTTGGCTTGTCCAAAAACATCTTTTGAAGAAGGACAGATGCTGTAGCTGCTTTAAGGGGGGGAAAAAAAAAAAGTGACATCACCTTGTGTTAAACTTAATGAGGTAAATTAAGGATGTCTTCTGAAAAATTGGCCAGAAATAGGAGTAGTAGGAGGGGGAAGAAAAGGAGAAGGAAGAGGGAAAGAAGCTTTTTAAGAAATAGAAATAGTTGAAAATGTTCATATCTAATATTGTTAGGAACACAACATATAAAAGATTATTGGCAGAGTGTGACTTCAGGACTACCCGAGGATTCTAAAGGCAGAGGAAAAAAGTGTTTTGTTTTTTTTTTTTTCCTTTTAAAATGTTTACTACTTCTGAATCAGATGTTCTTTGGCATCTTAAACTGAATGTCTGTAATTACATCAGCTATTTTGTGAGGCTTACTTACATATATTCTAGTCCTGTCTAGTATAGAACACTATGCTAAGCACTGCAGAAAGAGTAACATGGATAAGATATTGCTTCTGTCCTCAGAGAACTTATCTAGGAAGAGGCAGAATATAAATATTCAAACATCTGTAGAAAAAGCAGAATCAACCATCCAAGAGGACTGTGTAGACAAGACAGATCTAATCCTTTAATTAACATAATTGCTTCATGAAGGAGGTGGATGTGAACTGGATATTGTAGTATGTGTTGAATTTGGACAGTTTAAGATGGGATTGGGGTAGGAGTTAGGCAAAGAAAATAGCATGGACAAAGAGGGAGCAGAGGTGGAGATGTAGGGCATATTTGGAAACAGGAAGCCTGATTTAGAGTGAAGTATAGCTTTTGTAGAAGAGAATGGTGGGAGATGAAATGACAAATATAGCTTGGAGCCAGGTCATGGAGGGTTTTAAAAATGAGAATGAAGATTTGGACTTTATTCTTTAGCAGTGGGGAATCCATGAAAGCATTTTAGCAAGGTCATGGTAGGAGCTAGTAGCTGTGCTTTAGAATGATTAATGGGAAGGATATAATGGAGTCGGGAGAGGTTAGAATCAAGAATTAAAATTAAGGGGCCATTGCAGAGATCCAGGTGAGAGAGAATAAGGGCCTGACATAGGTGTGGCAGTGGAAATGGAAAAGAAAAGTGAAGCATTTGGTAGATAGAATTGGCAGAACTTAGCCATGATTATATGTGGGAAGTGAGAGAGAAGAGAATTGGAGCAAGGTTTGCATCTGGGTAACTAGGGCACTGCTTGTACCATTAACAGAAAGAAGAAAATTAAGAAGAGGAGTTGATTTGGGGAATTAAGAAGATGTATTGAGTGTTTGAGGTGAATAGGTAGGGTCTATGAGAATTGCAAAGAGAAAGAGACAGGAAGAAAAGATTGAAGACAAAGCTTTGAGAAATACACACATTTTTGAGTTTGAAAAGAAGAAAAGGTGGCAAAAGTGGTCAAAGAGGTGAGAAAGAAATCAGGACAATCAGGACAGCATATTATTAGGAAGTCCCTCTTAAGGTGTGTGACCCTGTTTTACTGCTGCGGTTTTCATTGTCCTGAAGACTCTTCTGTTCTCTATGGTTAGAGTAGCGCTCTAACTCAAGTTAATTCTATTGTTCTTTCTGTTGAATCATCACAGAAGCTGTTAGGACTGATAATCCCCAGAATGATATGAGGGCTCAGAGGCTTACATTCTCAACGTTAAGATTAGATATACTATTCCTGACCTTACCTGATAGGTAAGTTTCTTTTTCTTCTTTATTTTTAAAATTTTTTTTGAGATGGAGTCTTGCTGTGTTGCCCAGGCTGGAGTGCAGTGATGTGAACTCAGCTCACCGCAACCTCTACTTCCCGGTTTCATGCAATTCTCCTGCCTCAGCCTCCTGAGTAACCGAGATTACAGGCATGTGCTACCACGCCCGGCTAATTTTTTGTATTTTTAGTAGATAACGGGGTTTCTCCATGTTGGCTAGGCTGAGATCCACTTGCCTCCGCTTCCCAAAGAGCTGGGGTTACAGGCATGAGCCACCAACCTGGCCTATAAGATTCTTTGTGCTTAATTCCCCACTCAGGACAGACTCAGTGAGTCTGTTGCTTATTTTCCTGTATCTTATGAGTGAGGGAAATAATATTAGCCATTTTGTAAGTTTAGATGCTGGCTCCCATGTTTGCTTTCTAAATCAGCACATGACATGGAAACCAAGAGATGAAAGAATTTTTGTGAGAGGCTAGTCAGTGGTATCATATGCTCAACTCTCCAGCGGAGAAGACAGATGGAGATGAAGAAGACTCCACTAGGTTTGGTGGCTTTGAGGTCACTGATGGCCTTTAAGAAGATAGTTTTAATACTATGATGTGGGTGAATGAACCCAGGAAGTTAAAGAATAGGTGCATGTTAAAGAATAACCTTTCCAATATAGACTACTCTTTCAAGGATTTTGGAGATGAATGGGAGGATAGAGATGAAATGTTAGCTATAGGATCACTAGGGTCAAGGGAAGACTTCTTTAAATTGAAAAAAATAAGTGTATTTGTAGGCAGAGGTAAAGGAGTATTTGGAGAAGAAGAGAAAGAAGGTACTAGGGAGTAGGCGGTTAATTGTTGGCTGATAGATCTTGGAGGAATCTGGAAAGAATGATATGAAGTTTTTAGGTTGAGTTATTGACCTTGGGAAGGAATATTTAGAGATCAGAGGAGTAAGAGGATAGGAGATGGGTGGACGTGTAGCGAGAGGACAGATGCTGGGGGAGCATATACCAGACCTCAGGCATCTCATTGAAGAAGATAAGGCCATTGGCCAAGAATGAGGAAAAATGAGATAGGAGAAAAGGTGTAGAATAGTCGCAGTGGGAAATAGTTAAAATGAGGTAAGCTGCTGAGTGTCAGTGAGAACTCAGTTAAGGATAGATGATTTAATTTCTTGCCTTTCTCTAGTAAAATGCAGTTTTACTAGAATTTGTTTTTGCTTAAAAGTACAGAAGAAAGTTCCATGGAAGGCTGTGTTCAGAAGTATGAGGAATTTTGTTGTCAGCGAATTCATGCTGATACACATATCCTAGATCCAGAAATATAAATGATGATAGTACTCTTACTCCTTATGGCTGGATCACAAAAAGCCAATATGCACTTAGGATTTGAAGGTACTTTCAAATCTTGTAAGGAACCGGTTTCATCAGGGAGTAGTTCTAGGAATGTAGTTTGGGATTTTGTCAAGCATATCTTTTCTATCAGTCAAAGGCATCATTTTGTATGACACAGTGTCTGACTCTTGCTTCTGATTTCTTCTGTTTATATGAAAGATATTTCTCTAGGTTTGGAAATATACTGAATTATATGCCTAATGTGTAAAAGATGTTTGACTTAATTCAAGAAGATCTTAATTTTCAGAATTGGTGATGATAAAAATGAAATACTACATATATCAATTGCTGATAGTTCAGAAAAGTAAAAGGTATTAGATTCTATGTAGCTAAAATTAATTCTATGTAATGAACTTGACAAGCCCTATAGAACAAAACAGAATTAACCGACTTAGAGGACTGCGTAGACAAGACAGATCCAATACTTTTGTTAACATGAATGCTTTATTAAGAAGCAACATGTGAACTGGAAATTGAAGTACATGTAGAATTTGGACAGATGAAGATGGGATTGGGACAGGAGTTTGGCTTTTAGCAATGAAAATAATGTGGGCAAAGGTGGAACAGACGTAGAGATGCAGGAGATATGTGGGAACATTCTTGGCCATAGTTCCTTTTCTGATTGACACTGTGGTGGATACTCAGTCCAGGTAACATCTTTTTTTGTTTTACTTTAACTTGGTTATCTGTTTTTTAGTTTTCACCTTTTATACTTAAACTAGGAAGAAAATTAAATAAACAGAGACACCAGATTATTTAAATTTTGAGAGTCAGTGTTCCCATTCAGTTTAACTGAATGTTAAATGTTTTAAAATGTTAAGTATCTGGCTGGGCATGGTGGCTCATGCCTGTAATCCCAGCACTTTGGGAGACTGAGGTGGGTGGATGGATCACTTGAGGTCAGGAGTTTGAGACCAGCCTGACCAACAAGGTGAAACCCGTCTCTACTAAAAATTTAAAAATTAGCTGGGCGCGGTGGTGGGTGCCTGTAATCCCAGCTGCTTGAGAGGCTGAGGCAGGAGAATCACTTGAACCCAGGAGGTGGAGGTTGTAGTGAGCCAAAATTGTGCCACTGCACTCCAGCCTGGGTGACAGAGCAAGACTCTGTCTCAAAATAAAATAAAATAAAGTAAAGCAAAATAAAAATAAATAAAATGCCAAGTATCTACTATATATAAGATGATGATTAGCAAGATAAAATTCCTGTCCTTGAATATTATGTAATCTGTTAAGAGACATTTCACGTAGGAAATCTGAATTATTTCAGTAAACCATATTTTAAAATGTGATCTATATATTAAACCATATAATCAAACCAAATCATGTATATTATATTTCTATTGTAACCCTAGAGCTGCAGTGTCCAGTATGTTAACCACTAACTGTATATGGCTATTAAAATGAATGAAAATTAAATAAAACTGAAAATTTATTTATTCAACTAGTTTCACTAGTTACATTTCAAGCATTCAATAGCCATATGTGACTAGTGACCAGTGTAGTGGACAGCATAGATATTGAGCATTTCTGTTATTGTAGAAACTTCTGTTGGGTAGTGCAGCTCTAGAGCTATAGAACATATTTTAATTGTTTTGGTCAGGCTTGTTCTTCATCTCTTCAACAAACCATCGTTAAATGCCTACCATATGCCAGGTGTTGTGATAGGACGAGATGGTAAAGTCCTAGTTCCTCCTCACACAAAGCTTTCAATCTTCTGGGGCATCAAGTCAATGAATGGGTGAACAAGCTGTGAAAACACATAAGGAAAAGTAGAGAAGCAAAACTTAAGGTTTGCTTTTGTAGAAAGGTGAGTAGGTGTTGGGGTGGTTAAATTGGAGATAAAGCATAATCCAACTATAGGAAATGCTTGGATATAAAAGAATGTGGCACATTTGAGGGACTGAAAGATGTTCACTGTGTCTGGAGCCCAGATAATCGCTAAGGTCTCTTAGTTCACAATCATTATTATGATATGTCTAAACTATCTAAAAAACAGACTCCTTCCTTTTTCTAAACCAAAGGGAGAAGGGTCTCCATGTTCCTTCCATCTATTTAGGGAGCTTTTTATTTTTATATTTGTGGATCCTACAGTCAGAGGAGGGCAAAAGAAAGTGAAAAGAAGCAATTTGAAAAAGAAGGACCAAAGAGATGAAGATGGCCAGAGGAAATTTTGGGAAATAAAACAGGTAATATTTGATGGAGAATGATAGTACCATTTATAACACTCAGAATCCCTGTCTCTAATCAAATGTTAGCACCAACCATTCCAAAAGTTAGTGCCCCCAAATAGTTTACTTGGTATGTGAAGTATATCATGTGAGAATATTTTTTGATAAGGCATTTAAAAATTGAATTTCTGCCCTGGTTCATTCCATCAGAAATCATAGTAGAATTTTCTATACTGTATTTTCATGAGTCTATACCTTTGTAGTGTATACAATATGGAATAAATTTAAATGCTATTATTTTGTTTTTGTAGAATACAAAATAATCACTGTCAGGTTAAAACTTGCATAAGAAGTCAGAGAGAGAGTAGGATCAGGAAACAAAAGAATTGTACCTTCATTCAGTCCTCACCAATTACAGAGACTATTATCTGTATTATACAAAATACATTGCACATAATAAATCTCTCACATTTTGTAAATATTTAGCTGTTGTTGATTTATTTCTGCACTAGTGGCAGCCGTCATGTCTCTGGTCTGTGTTGGGAATGTCTGTTTAGATATCTGTGTCACATCATCTGCTCTAGCATGGAGGCTTCATGGAAAACAGGAATCATGTCTGTTTATTTTATGTGATAGTAACACAGAGCTGTATATATGAAGCTTTATTTTTATTTGATGATGATGATGATGGTGATGATTTTCTTTATGAATTTCTTTCCTGGCTTCAGATTGATTGAGTCTTCTGATCACTATTAATCCAGTAGAACTCAGAAGTGGAATTTACTTTTGAGTGTTTAGCCTGGCTGGATAGCAGTCTTTCTCACACAGCAATATGAGATCTTATGCCACCACAAAGAGGCACCCTCTTGAAAAAAGATGAAAAATACAGAGAAGCCACCCACATTGGTTTTCATCAAGGAAAAGTTTAGTGTCTAGTCTTACCACCAAGTGCTTGTCAAATAAACTTGGTTTGAAGTCAAGACTGAATACAGTAAACAAAAAACTCAGATAAAAGCAATAGTAAAAAAAATATATTTCTCTTTATTTTCATTCCTATTCTTACTTGGGACAACCTTTTAAATAGTGTTCGATGGTTGAATGTAAATTTGATGAGGTGAAACTGTAGCCAAAGTGAAGAAGGTCTCAGTTCTTTTTAAAGATGCTCTAGCTCTAAACAAATGTTACTATTGTATCCTCCCTTTAAAACATTTGTCTTTGTAAACTTGCATCACTAAATTATAAAACTGGGCATCCAAAGTCATTCATGTGGACACAACTATTAAGTTTAGTTTTATTTGTTAGGATGTTCCAGATACAAGACTGATAAGGGGCCAGGCACGGTGGCTCACGCCTGTAATCCCAGCACTTTGGGAGGCCGAGGTGGGTGGATCATGAGGTCAAGAGATCAAGACCATCCTGGTCAACATGGTGAAACCCTGTCTCTACTAAAATACAAAACTTAGCTGGGCGTGATGGCACACGCCTGTGACCCCAGCTACTTGGGAGGCTGAGGCAGGAGAATTGCATGAACCTGGGAGGCAGAGATTGCAGTGAGCTGAGATTGCACCACTGCACTCTAGGCTGACACCTGGTGACAGAGCAAGACGTTGTCTCCGAAAAAAAAAAAAAAAAGCCTGATAAGTAAGCTTTTAATTGTTTCCTTGAAAAATCTTTCCTTCCCCTTTTCCCTTACCTCTATTGCTCTTTCTCTAGATTGACCATGAATTTTTCTATTATATTTCAATGAATCTTTAGTTTACTTGCCACATCTTTTATTGTAGTCAGTGTTTCACATCACATTTTTTTGTGTTAACTCATCTTAAGTGATACAACTTCTTGTATTACTTGATTTTCTATGTTCTTCATTTTTATGTTTTATTCTGTAACCTATTGAGGTTTATACATGTAAAATAATAATCACCTGCTAATGTTACCAATCCTGAAATTTAGATTATGACTTTTGAATTTTTAAAATGTTTATGTTTGGTTCTTCTGAATTCCTTTGGTCAATATTTTCTTCTGAAATTTATGTTAGCCTTGAAAACTAATGATAAGCCAGGTATAAATATGCTGATGTATCTCTAAGTGTTATTAGGTGACATAATTAAAGTTGAAAAAACAGTCAAAATTTACCATGCTGTCTTATTTCTAGCATTTCTATATTTTGACAATTTTTTGTTTTTGTAGAGGCAGAATCTTGCTCTGTTGCCCAGGCTGGTCTCAAACTTCTGGGCTCAAGCAATACTCCTACCTTTGCTTCCCAGTGTTGGGATTACAGACATAAGCCACCATGCCCCGTTGGAATTTCCTTCTTTAGATACAGTTTTGATAAAGAAATTTTCGAGGCCTCTACTTGCTCAGTCTGAAAACAGAAGAACAAAATTGGTCACTAAGAAAGTAGGAGAGGTTTTCATTCACATCCACTGTGTATCTGTGTCTCAGACACAGATTATATGCTGGCTATCTGAATGCTAATACAGCTTACTTTACTATTTTTCAAAGACAACAATGTGCACATAGCTTGAGAAAGGATATTATTCTTGGAAAGTTATCCATTTTACATGACTGACATAAAGATGTTTAGTCCTTGGCTGGATATTTCAGTTCTCTGAAAATGTGTAGCTATCCTGTGAGAAGCAAACATCTTGGAAACAGCATAGTTGAAGGAAACAATCCTAACAACTGATTTGCTTAGACAAATTGTTTCACAATATTTTCTATGAAAATATTTATTTTTTTGTTCTCAATTTTTTTTTTCTGGAAATCCACTCTTTTTCTAGAAATACATATACAACATTTACATTTGCATATGTGTGTCTATAAACATTAGTGTGTAAGCATATTTCATTCACTATGAAAAAATTTAGGAAATTCAGATAGGCGAAAAGGAAAAGAAATCATTGACTACAGCATAAAACTATTAACATTTTGGTAAAGTAGTTAAAAGCCTTTTGGACTTTTATAGTACATGTATATGTACATATACATATAGACAAACACATGTACATACAAATAACATCTTAAAATGGATTCATATTGTTGAAAAGTGAGTTTGTAGAGCTAAGGAAGCACATTTGAGGACAAGAACACCTCTAGTGCAAAACTAATAAATGATATAGAACAAGTTTGGAATAGAATAGAGGTTACTAAAAATTTAATAGTTTGGAGTGAAAGCTTAAAATACAGTAAACACAGGAATAAGAAACAAAGATGAAAGCAATTTGGTTAACAATGATCTGATACGAAGTTGAAAGGATTACTGGTGTCTATGAGGAAGAGGACCCAACAAATCAAACTAAAAAAGTATTTGGAGAAGTGATACAGCAAAACTTCACTGAAAGAAGAACTAAGCCTGCAGATCAAAAGATAAATTGAATCCTGAAAATTGGTAGAGAAAGTTCAACATCAAGTCATATCCTGATTGTTGTCAAACAAAAGAAATATTTCTTCAGTCATGTAAGGAAAAGCAAAAGTTATCTGTAAGAAAGAAGTTCAGACTGGTCCCAGACTTCATAACAATGTGGAATACTACAAGAGTTATGTCAACACAGTTCTGGTAAAAGAAATGATGGCCCAAGAACAGTGTACCCAGCTAAGACGTTATTGACATATAAAGGCCACAGGCCTATGTTCTCAAATGTGAAAGAACCCAGAGAATATAGCATCTGTGAGACCTTTCTAAAAAAGAACTACTTGTTAAAATTTAGCCAACCAAGAGAAGAATCAAACCAAAAACTGGTTGTGATATTAAATACCTTCATATATAAATGTAAGATTTAGACACCGTAGAAACTGTGGCAGTAGAACAGACTGTAAACACTCTACATCATGGCAAAGTAAAACAAATATATACAACAACAATCGGAAGGTAGGTAGAAGGGAAATGGGAATAAGATTATTAATCTTATCATTCATGGCAGCAGTTCAGTTAGAACTGTTGAAAATTTAAAGTAGCTTAAAAGTAAATCTATTCTTTGTGGTTTTTATCATTTTTCTTAAACTTAGAGGGATTTTTTTCACAATGTTTCTTGAGTGAAGAAACATTTGTCTAAGATTTAAAATTTCTTCAGTTTCATTTTGGCTTCTGTTAATTGCAGGTAACATTAGAATTGTTATTTTTTATTTTTAATAGTGACTATAATCTCATCCCAGAAAGAATACATTTATTTCTGTCATTTATTTCCATTTTCTATCTGTATATATGAATAGTTGTCTGTAATAATGGTCACTAAATGCTAATACAGACTACTTCTCAATGGTGAGATTTTGGATGATTTATTGCATTTTTTCTTTGTATTTTTTGTATTATTCAAATTTATATAATGAGAATGTTTTAAAGAAAGTGATACAATGAGTTTATTACTCTGAAAAATGTATATATACTCAAACAGTTTTATATCCTCATTTCTTTTTTAGCTTATCTTGACCTCTTTTCTCTTACCATCATTTTAAATAGTTGTGCAGCATTTTATGGATGTGTTATATTTCTTCTTTCATTCCTGATCTCAGTTTCTTCATCTGTAATGACAGAGCTGAACTAGATTAGCCGGTTGCAATCTTTCTCTTTAAACTATGGAATCCTTCCAAGAAATAAATAGTTTATAACTCTCGGCTTAGGCATTTCCCTTAGAATGTAGTTTCAAAGCTCTACAGATTAGATAATTTCTGAGGCTTATTCCATTTTACTGCCAAAAATTAGGGCTTTTTTTAAGGTATTTTTTTTTGAGTGACTTTTTTATGTGTTTTAAAAAAATTGGTAATAGACATCTTATGAATCAGAATTTAAAAATGAAAGGGACTTTGAAAACCGTCTAGTATATTTGCCTAACTTTTATGCATAGGGAAACCAAATTAAAGTTTTTAAACTAATGTCATACAGCCAACTGAAATGAATGAGACTTGGGCTCAGATTTTCTGATTTTCTATGCTGTTCTTTTCCCTACAGTACACACACACACAATTTTAAATGATGAGTAGAGAAGATGACAATTTTATCATACCCATTTCACACTTTAACTAACATGTAAATGTCAGGAAATATGCCTAATTTATAATGTATTTATTTTCTTGTTCATGAAAAGAGATCAGTAGTGCAGCCATTATTGAACTCCTAAGCTCTAGGAGTTAGGAAAGTGGTGGGAAGAAAGCATTTACTTGTCAAAGATTTGGAATTTACTGTGGTTACTAAGATTAAAATAAAACTAAAACTTGACTTGGCAGAGGATTAAAAACAAAGCAGCTCCAAAGTGTGTGCACCTCATGGAGAAGATCCCATTATTCCTTCAGGCAGCCAAAGGGGAAGGGAATCTCGTTTCTTTGTGTTGCCGGAGCTGATTTATTTAGTTATGATTTCAACATGCCTACAAGGCAAACCCCAGAAAACATTGCACAACATTAACCAGAACAAATGGTGCTTTTTTTTTTTCTGTACCTCCCTAAAGTTTTTTTTTTAACAGTGTTGCGATTTGTTGTTTTTTTTTCCCATAGTGTTACAATGGCTCTGATTATGTTTGACTATTGGGTGTGGCAGGTTTTAGAATGTTAAGTGGTAGTACAGGTTCCTGAACAAGAAGGAGAATTAGAGGTGATGTGACTTGATTATTGGAATGTGTAGAATGTAAAGTTGTGAGACCTACGATGGTCTACCGCAGGTTGCTCTTAGTAATGGACCTTCTTGTTAAAAGCCCTGTTATTATTGGGAATTTATTTTGGAAATGACTACAGAAGAAATTTGACAGAAAAGTAAAACAAACCACCTTGTCTCATATTTCCTTTCTACATAGGCACTTTGAAGAGATATATTAAATATTGTCAAGTCTCAATTATCCTGGCATACATTAGCATTATCACCATTTTCATAAACTTGAATTAAATGCACATGGCATTGCAGTAGGTGCAACACAGAGAAAATTAGCAAACAAAGATCCTTATCCTTTGGGAGCGCAGTAAGAGTTGCTATCCTAGTAAGTAGTTTAGTCAATCCCAAACCCATTTTTCTGGACACATTCCAAATACCCTACCTCCTTTCCTATACTCTCTATCTTCATTAATGTCCTCTCCATCCTCTTAGCTGGAAACGTCACATTCATCTTGAGTATTTATGTTCCCTCTGTCTTCACAACCAATCTATCAACCAGTCCTGTCTCTTCTATCACTAAAATTGCTTTTTGACTTTGTTCTTACTCTTCTTTCCATTCTCCTAGCCATTGCCCTGTTTAGGCCCTTTTCATCTTCCATTTTTGGAGAACTGCTTATCTACTTTTAACCTTTCCATTTTCTAATCCATCCACCATACTCCTGTCAGATCTCTTTCGTTAAAGACAGCTCTAATCATATATTACTCTCTGGTTTAAAAACCTTTGATGGGTCCCCATTAACACGCAAGGGATAAAGTCTAAATTCCTTAGCTTGTCATGCCAGGGTTTCAGAGTCTGGCTCTGATCTACTTATTCTCATCTCATTGTCTGCCGTAATTTCCCTTTCTCCCACTCCCCGTTGCCAGACATACATATACATTTATTCTAGTCCCACCAGCTTCCTCATAATTCCCTGAGCTTGCTGTATACTTGTGCTTTTGATCATGTCTTTCCTTGCCCCATACATGCAGAACACTCTTCTCTGACAAACTCCTGTTTGTATGGAGGAACTGAGGAAGCCAAGATTTTATAAAGAGTTCTCTTGACAAAAGAAATAAACCATATGCATAGACCTAGCAGTAGGACCACCATTAGAGCAGATTTCAGATTAGTGGCTGCAGACTAATTTCTCTTGGGCAAACCAGGAAGAAGGACTTGATTCCAAAAGGTACTGGAGTTATAGCAGTGATGAAACTGGTTTGTAACAGTTTGAAATGAATGCCTCCCTCCTATTTATACAGCCAAAAGCTAGCACTTACTTTTATAGCTAAAGGATAGAGAAAAATAACCACAGCAGATTTCTGGTATAGTAGTTAGTTTCAAGAATTAAAAGAAAACTCATTACCCTCATCTACCAACTACTCCTACCTTATCTCATGTTCCAAAGGAGTAAAGAATGGTTAGAAACTCATAGGACCATGAGCCTTCACATTCACATTGGTGCTTTTAAAAAATCACCAGGATAGAGCCAGAGATGATGGGTTTAAGGAGTAAATTGAATGAAGGAAAATAGCAGCTCTTTACCTTAAGTTACTGATGAAGCAGAGGCTTCTCATGCTGTGCCTAGTCATGCTTCTCCCTAACCATTGCATATTCCTGCTTAACTTTGTCCTTTTTATCCACATCTGATTCTTTTTAAAAATTAGTTCTTATTAAATAATATATTAACATATTATTTTCAAAACATTTGGAATATTTGGAATACTCTGACATTCGCTCACCACTGTCATTCCCAATCCCAGCTGCCTACCTACCAATGCCAGAAAATGACAAGCATTTTCAGTTTGGTTTTCTGTTCCTTCAGATCTTTTTCTATGCACTGGGTTAGAGATACATGTTATGGATAGGTAAATGGGCTTATGACATGTAGTATTGCTCTGTGTGTGTGTGTGTGTGTGTGTGTGTGTGTGTGTGTGTTTGCTTTCCTCACAGAATTAGTATCATACTTACTCTGCTTCTCAGTCTACAAACTTACTTTTTTGACTCTGCAGTAGATCTTGGATATCTTTTCCTATTAGTATGTAGACATAATTTATCACAGGTTTTTCAGCTTCTCACATACAGTATTATCTTTAGGGCTAGCTTAACCCTTTCCTCTTCTCATAGCAATCTGATATGGACAATTAGAAGAGAAAAAAATTTTAGTAACTGTATTAGTCTGTTTTCATGCAGCTGATGGAGACATACCTGAGACTGGGAAGAAAAAGAGGTTTAATTGGACTTACAGTTCCATGGGGCTGAGGAGGCCTCAGAATCATGGTGGAAGACAAAAGATACTTCTTACATGGTGGCAGCAAGAGGAAAAAGGAGAATGCAAAAGTGGAAACCCCTGATAAAACCATCAGATCTTGTGAGACTTATTCACTACCAAGAAAACAGTATGGGGGATACTGCCCCCATGATTCAAACTATCTTCCACCGGGTCCCTCCCACAACAAGTAAGAATTATGGGAGTACAATTCAAGATGAGATTTGGGTGGGGACACCGACCCAAACCATATCATTCTGCCCCTGGCCCCTCCCAAATCTCATGTCCTCACATTTCAAAACCAATCATGCCTTCCCAACAGTCCCCGAAAGTCTTAAGTCATTTCAGCATTAGCTCAAAAGTCCACAGTCCAAAGTCTCATACGAGACAAGGCAAGTCCCTTTCATCTGTGAGACTATAAAATCAAAAGCAAGCTAGTTATTTCCTAGATACAATGAGGGTACAGGCATTGGGTAAATACAGCCATTCCAGATGGGAGACGTTGGCCAAAACAAAGGGGTTACAGGACACATGCAAGTCTGAAATCCAGTGGGGCAGTTTAAAGCTCCAAAATGATCTCCTTTGACTCCATTTCTTATATTCAGGTCACGCAGATAAAGAGGTAGATTCCCATAGTCTTGGGCAGCTCTGCCCCTGTGGCTTTGCAGGGTATAGCTTTCTGGCTGCTTTCACAGGCTGGTGTTGAGTGTCTGAGGCTTTTCCAGGTACATGGTGAAACCTGTCAGTGTATCTACCGTTCTGGGGTCTGGAGGATGGTGACTCTTCTTCTCACAGCTCCACTAGACAGTGCCCCAGAAGGGACTCTGTGTGGGGACTCCAGCCCCACATTTCCTTTCCACACTGCCCTAGCAGAGATTCTCCATGAGGGCCCTGTCCCTGCAGCAAACTTCTGCCTGGGCATCCAGGCATTTCCATACTTCTGAAATCTAGGCGGAGGTTCCCAAACCTCAGTTCTTGACTTCTGTGCACCTGCAGGTTCAACACCATGTGGAAGCTGGCAAGGTTTGGGGCTTGCACCCTCTGAAACCATGGGCCAAGCTATACCTTGACCCCTTTTAGCAATTGCTGGAGCAGTGGGGATGCAGGGCACTAAGTCCCTAGGCTGCACATAGCATGGGGACCCTGGGCCCAGCCCACAAAACCATTTTCTCCTCTTAGGCTTCTGGGTCTGTGATGGTAGGGGCTGCCATGAAGACCTATGACCTGCCCCGGGGATATTTTCCTCATTGTCTTTGGGATTAGCATTCGGCTCCTTGTGCAAATTTCTGCAGCCAGCTTGAATTTCTCCCCTCAAAATGGGTTTTTCTTTTCTACTGCATCGTCAGGCTGCAAATTTTCTGAACTTTTATGCTGTTTCCTTTTTAAAATGGAATGCTTTTAACAGTGCCCAAGTCACCTTTTGAATGCTTTGCTCTTAGAAATTTCTTCCACCAAATACTCTAAATCATCTCTCTCAAGTTCAAAGTTCCACAAATCTCTAGGGCAGGGACAAAATGCTGCCGTCTTTTTGCTAAAACATAACAAGAATTACCTTTGCTCCAGTTCCAGCAATCTTCTTCATCTTCATCTGAGACCACCTCAGCCTGTACCTTATTGTTTATATCGCTATCAGCAGTTTGTCAAAGCCATTCAACAAGTCTCTAGGAAGTTCCAAACCTTCCCATATTTTCTTGTCTTCCCGTCTTCTTCTGAGCCCCTCAAACTGTTCTAACCTCTGTCTGTTACCAAGTTCCAAAGTCACTTCCACATTTTCAGCTACACTGTACTCTACTGGTACCAATTTACTGTATTAGTTCGTTTTCACGCAGCTGATAAAGACATACCCCAGACTGGGAAGAAAAAGAGGGTTAATTGGACTTCCAGTTCCCTGTGGCTGGGGAGCTTTGGAATCCTGGTGGGAGGTGAAAGGCACTTCTTACATGCCAGTGCCAAGAGAAAAAATGGAGGAGGATGCAAAGGCCAAAACACCTGATAAAGCCATAAGCGCTTGTGAGACTTATTCATTATCACGAGAACAGTGTGGGGAAAATTGCCCACATGATTCAAACTATCTCCCACTGGGACCCTCCCACAACACGTGGGAATTATGGGAGTATAATTCAAGATGAGATTTGGGTGGGAGACACAGAACCAAACCATATCAGTAACCAATTATTGGTTCTGATTAAATGTAAAGAAAGTTGCAATTGTTGGTTTCGGGAGGAATGTTATCCTTAAAAATTAGACTGTCTTAGAAATACTTGTTGGACCCAGTTCAGAGGACTTCACTAGCATTAACACTGTCTCTCCCCTTTCTTTCTCCTTAACCCACTTCCACCCAATTACTACATTGATGGGAATTAAATGTAACCAGGACTCTTTGCTGTATATATATCTGGTTTTCTCTTTTCCATATGCCTAAGTCCTCCCTTCATTGCTTCTGTTTAACACTTAATTTAAATTTCCAAATTAAAGAAGCAAATTTGAAATACATAAAATGAAGGCATTAGGTGACTTTGAGGGCTTTTACAGCTCTAGCATTCTATTAGGTAATTAATTTATTTTCAGAGGATACATTCTGATAAACTAAGAACCTTTCTGTGCTTGATTTAGGTTATACTTAATTAGGACTGTAAATAAATAATATTTAAATAGATAAAACTTATGCTGCTACTTATCACTTTTCCTTGAAGGATATTTATAATGATCAATTAATGTTCAAAGTAAACCTCCAAAAGTATTTGATAACTGCCAAACATTATAACCACAAAACTATAGACAATCAATTTAGACCACTAGTATTTGAAATTTTTTTTACTGTATAAAACTAAGAAACGTAGGACTGAGTCAAAGTGAATGGGAGCTTTGGATAAAATACTTGCAAGATGTTTGCACTTTATGCTTTTGAATTTTCAGATATTTAAGAGGTACCGTCATATACCAGGAACAAGAGGTTGGCAGTCAGGAATTGGGGAATTAGTCTGTCTCATAACCGTCTCACTTTGTGATTGCAGGTCATGCTTTGCTCTTAAATTTTCCCATCTTTAACGTGGTAGATTAGTTCTGACTCTTACCCAGGGATGTTTTGTGAAATAATAAAGATAACCACTGCCAGTTATTTTGTGCTGCTCAATAAAGATACTACACAAATTGCTGTTGTTTTTTTTTTTTGTTTGTTTTGTTTTTTTTTTTTGTTTTTTGTTTTTTTTTGAGACGGAGTTTCGCTCTTGTTACCCAGGCTGGAGTGCAATGGCGCGATCTCGGCTCACCGCAACCTCCGCCTCCTGGGTTCAGGCAATTCTGCTGCCTCAGCCTCCTGAGTAGCTGGGATTACAGGCACGCGCCACCATGCCCAGCTGATTTTTTGTATTTTTAGTAGAGACGGGGTTTCACCATGTTGACCAGGATGGTCTCGATCTCTTGACCTGGTGATCCACCCGCCTCGGCCTCCCAAAGTGCTGGGATTACAGGCTTGAGCCACCGCGCCCGGCCAATTGCTGTTTCTTAATGACCGGGTCCTGTGCTTAGGTGCAGACAGGTAAGCGGAGCCAGAATGCCGGTGGCCCAGAGCTGGGTTTGTTACAAAACTTATGTGACTCCGCGGAGACTCTTCGAGAAATCTCATTTGGATCAAGAGCTGAAGCTGATCAGCGAGTATGGGCTCTGGAACAAACGTGAGGTCTGGAGGGTCAAATTTACCCTGGCCAAGATCCACAAGGCCGCGCAGGAGCTGCTGACGCTTGACGAGAAGGACCCACGGCGTCTGTTGGAAGGCAACGCCCTGCTGCGGCGGCTGGTCGGCATTGGAGTGCTGGATGAGCGCAAGATGAAGCTGGATTACATCCTGGGCCTGAAGATTGAGGATTTCTTAGACGCCTGCAGACCCAGGTCTTCAAGCTGGGCTTGGCTAAGTCCATCCACCACACTCGCGTGCTGATCCGCCAGTGCCATATCAGGGTCCGCAAGCAGGTGGTGAACCTCCCGTTCTTCATTGTCCGCTTGGATTCCCAAAAGCACACGGACTTCCTCCTCCGCTCTCCCTACGGGGGTGGCCTCCCGCGCCGCGTGGAGAGGAAGAATGCCAAGAAGGGTCAGGGCGGGGCTGGAGCTAGAGATGATGAGGAGGAGGATTAAACCCACCTGTCCCCTCCTGGGCTGGTGGAGTTTTCCTGCCGAATAAACAGGGTCAGCATTTAAAAAAAAAAAAAAAGATACAAATTAATGGTAGCAGTAGGGTGGTTATTTCATATTTAAGGAAGTTCTTCAAAGTTAGAGAAGTACCCAGAGTAGGTCATTTAGAATTTGTTTATTATTTCTTTTAGGCCAGCAAAAAGTGTTCCACGTTAGGTAGAACAGTGCTAAAAACTTATATAAAAGCAAAGGTCTGTAAGTTGTAGGGGCCCCTCCTTGGTGAATCTAGCTCTTTCTGATTCTAATGTTTTTAGTCATTTGCCTTTATAGAAGTGAGTGGCCTACCTTTTAGTTTTTTTTCCTTAAGGTATATTTTTATTTTTATGTTTATTCAAATATTCTCTGAGTTCTGTCATCCTGATAAACCTTGGAATGGAAAGTCGTATGTAAAATTTGCCACTTTACTTGAATTCTAACACTTTTTGTGATGTTATCCTGTTAGATTCTCATTCTAAATTCCACTCTTACCTTCTTGTGATTGGTTGCTGTTTGTTAGGAAAACATGTAACAGATTTTAGCCTCTGTGAAAAGTCACTCTTGTTCTTTTTGTTGATGCAGAACAGCAGTAATTTTTCCTCTTTAAAGGAAGAACAATTTAGACAAAGGAGATACTTGAGAGAACAGTTTAAAGAAATTTACTGTTTTCTCAGCATACTTTTCAAAATGATGTCACTCCAAGTGTTATGATAATTCTTTCAAAGCTTAGTATCCAACTGGTGAACAAAACTAACACTTGATTGCCGCAAGTTCAGCAGTGTTTGCTGTATACTTTCTACATCTGTGGACTATTCTGTTATGATGTTAAAACTATTAAAGATTATAATTTTAAAACTATTCCTAAAGTATTTATAAACACATATGAAACTTGTTCTAAGTATAACCTGTACTGAAATGAACTGTTCATATTTATAGCTCAGTAGGTAAATTGCTCTGGAGGGCTTCAGACCAGGCTCAGCTGAGGCAAAGCATTTTGGATTGATATTGTAAGGAAAGGTCTGTTTCCTTATTCAGCAGTTTCATATGAATTTAAAAAGATTACTTGTGCTTGGCTAGTTCTAAATTTAAATTTGTTACTCTTCTTGTACTAGTAGACTATGTTTTCTATCTGCACATTTGAGAGTTGGTCTTGGAATGTGGCTTTGCAGGTTAAAAAAAAGGTTACTTTTAAAATTTCTCTTAAACTTTATAATTCAAATTAGTCAAGTAACCAAGAAGAAAAATTAGAGAGGATACCACTGACTTGCTTTGTATCTGTTATTTTTCATTTCCTTGTCTGCGAAAGTAAACTGAATTGCAGCTTTGTACTTAGAAGTAAATTACTGTTAAAATAAAGACAGTTTAATAGTATTTTAGAAAATCTGGAAAATGGAAAGATGGAATGAACTATAAAATATAGAATTTGAGCCCAGTCTTGAAGAATACGTAGTTCTTGATGTATTCCAGACTTCCTCTTGGACAATTTTTATTCTTTGTGACTGTTGTGTGTTATATTACTGCTTAGTTCATCCTCCCTCAGGGAATAGTTGGACGTTTATTCTGCAACTGGTATGTAAGCACAATCTTAATATTTGCCCTTTGATGATTCACACCACTCTGCTATGCCTTAATTTTCCCATCTGTAAAATGATAATGGCTATATAATTTTAGATTTATTGAGGCAAAGCTTTAAAGTATAGATACGGCTTTCACTGTGAGTGAATTTAAGATAGAAGCTAGCATTGCCACAGTAGTACATTCTTCTACCTGTAACACAAATGTTACCACATTTTTGGGGAGAAACAAAAACAAGAATTTGGCATCCAAAATCATTTGAGTGCCTTGTGCGTGTTCTGACTGGCAATAATCTTAACCATCTTGTACTCAGCATCTGGTTTATTCAGGAGACCCCTGTAATTAACCAGTAGTACTTCTCTGTCTTGTCTCTTAGGAAGATTTATGGCATACCTCAGGTCGTGTCAGATAACAGGGAGAAGACAGATGAGTAGCTAGTTCTCTTAGTTTAGAAAAAAAATTCTGTCTCCTTGACATCAATATTGTTAAATAAGATATGATTTCTAAAAAGCCATTTTCCCTCTTTATTTGACATGATTGACAGCTATACTATCTGAACAACCTAAGAAGCTTAAGTTTCTTGGGTGTGGTTTTAAAGTCTTAGGAAAGCTGGGACGGGCCTCGACTTTAGAGGGGATAGGCTCATGGTATGTCCTGGAATGTTATACAAGGAAGAATTATTAGGCCAGGTGCCTTTCATGTCTGTATCTGCCAAAGTAAAAAATGCAGAGGCAAGAGTTTGCCTCAATAATAGTTTCATACATTATCTACACAGAGAAAAGTGACTTTTACATATGGCAAGAATTCAAATACTTTCTACGTAATCAATATTAAAAGAGGGTAAGTTTGATTTTTGATTGGTTATCAGGTTGATACACAGTCCTATTGCTGTGGTCTGCCTAACCTGTAATTATCAGAGAAATCTTGTTAAACAAGATTTTCTGAAATGAAGCCTGTTAATTACATCAGATCCTTTGGGTTTATGTGGAACTATTATCGTGTCATGCATTGAGAGGTGCTTGAACAAAATACTCATTTGGAAAACTCATTATCTCAAATTTTGCTTCAAACCCATGAATTCTAATGGAAAGGGCATGGTGAGAAGCAACGCTAAATTTCTAAGCTGAACTCTTTCCTAAACGTCCTTCAGTGATCATTCTCTTATATGAGTAGATCCCAACAAGGGTAGGGATTGGTTATTTTCAGGACATCTTATCTAAACATTCTTCTAGGGGCAGGTCTATGCTGGCTAGACATATAGAAATCAAAATTAACACAGTGATGACAATGTAATCAGCCATATCTATCCGCAACTTATAATCAACCGTATCTAAGGCTGCTGAAAGGTACATTCTAGTCAAAATTCTGGCTCTACCCTTGACTTTCATTAATGAAAGGATTTTGGACTAAAGTCTATAAGTGAGCTTGAATTCAAGCTGGATTCTGCTTTGTACTTCTAGGTAAATAGTGTGCAAAGTTAGGAAATTAGATCAAAATAAAATTTACTTTACAGCTAGGTTAAATTGTGATAAAATGAGAAATTGGCAGCAAGAAGTATTAGTGAATAGGACCCTCAAAGGAAATTCAAACAAGTGTTTGCTGCCATCACACTTAAAACACACACAGACACACAAACTTGGTTTAAACTGTTAAAGTGGATTTTATGTAAATTGTTCATGATAAACATTTGCATTATATATTCCTATTCCTTTGTACTTCCCATTTGATGTAGTTTTCAAACTGTGGTTTGCTGGAGGGGAAAAAGAAAACCCAAATCCAAACCACATAGGACAAATTGAATTACAAACCTGGTGTGGTCCTTTAACTCAATTAAATCTAATTTGTGTTATTTTAAAAAGTCATCCTGGGTGGCAGCTGTTCTGAGTAAATGCCCACAAACATTTTCAGTGTAAGAATTTGTCCTGATTACAGCTCTTTAAGATCAGTAGTAGCCTATTTATATTTTAAGTGGCAAAGTTTTAGATTAATTTGGTGTATCAGGACCATTTTAAAAATTGAATATTTAGTTGTTTCGCAAATGGACATTTAAAAATTAAGCATCCAGTGTTTATTTTAAATGTTAAGCTTTATAACTTCACCTCATTTTCTTATTTCTTATGTTTCTACTTAAGTTTCTTCTAAATATAGCCACTTAATGACTTTTTTCAGGCAATTATCAACTTGTGTACACAAGGGAATATGGAATTTTAGATTCAAATAAATATTTTGACATTCCAAGTCAAAATTTGAGATGATCTGGGAAGAAAAACATGAAAGAATATGGATTCAGGACTGTTCAGTTCAATATAATTGAAATGAAAGTTTGTATTATAACTGTTAGGATTGAATATTAAATACAGCAGAAGTGAAGACCTTGAAACTCATGAAAGTCTTGCAGCAGGACCTTGACTACTGTTCTAAGGTAGACAAATCGGACAAGGCTAAATTTTAGGGAATTACAATGGAGAGATACTATTGAGCAGAGACAGAAATGGTAGAAAACTCCTAATACCTCAAAAATGATAGCTGGTACGTGAATATGTTTAGAAATCCCTTGTGTTTTTACTAAATACAGTAACTTTCAATTAGCAACTGAGTATCTTTTATGGGCTAGATATTGGTCTATGTACTCAGATTTCAAATATGAATAAACTAAAGGTTCCTACTTTGGAGGAACTTATAATGTAGTTAGGATAGGGAATATGTAAATCATTTATAGATTTATTACATATTACCATATGGCAGATGATAGAATAAAGGTTTCAATAAATTCAAAGCTGCTTCTTTTGTTGTAAGGAGAGTATAGGCCTAAAGTTAGGGTATTAGATCAAAACAGAAGGGAAGTTTTTGTTTAAACTCACTACCATACATGAGACTTATACTATATCAGTTAATGGTTGACCCATAGACGTAGGAATATAAATTGTTTACATTGAGGTGCTTATCAGCTGTGTACACTTTTTCCCTACTCATTCTCTTTTTAAGGAAAAAAAAATTTGGTCATCAATTATGGTAAGTACTTGTATATCTCTTGTAACTTTTAGTTAGTTGTGAACTATATCAACTTTAATAACATTTTAAAAAATGTTCATCATCCTATATATATCTTTTTTTTAAAAAATTATACTTTAAGTTCTGGGATACATGTGCAGAACGTGCAGGTTTATTACATAGGTACACACGTGCCATGGTGGTTTTCCTCTTTTATATCTGATACTGACTACCAGTCTACTATACATTGAAACTTTTAATTTTTGGTCTTCAATGGTAGTATGCTTTTTTGGTTTCTCTCCTGCTTTTCTGACCTTATTTGGTATTTCCTTTACTGTTTTCACATCTGTATTAGTTATCTATTGCCATAACAAATTACCCTAAAACTTAGGAACTTACAACAATGAACATTTGTTACCTAATGGTTTCTGTGGGCTAGTAATATCATATCTGTCTTGTTCACATGTGAATGATGAACATTCAGACATTCAATAAATATTATTGAATGGTGCACAAATGAATGCTGTTATTCAAGTTCAGGTTCTTATCACTTTGCACCTAACAGGCTCCATCATCTGTTTTGCTGGCTTCCAATCCTTACCTGCATGCTGTTTGTAAAACCACCCTTTCAAAAGAAATTTATGCATCTGCTTCCCTTAGTAATAACCAGTTGTGATTCTCATTGGCCTAATCAAGTTTCTATTGGTTTCTTTGGCATTCAAAGCCTTCCATAAACCAGCCTCACCATACTTATTCAACCATAAACCTTAACAAACATACCTATTTTACTTAAACTGGTTGTTTACACCTTAGATCTGTTAAAAGAAAATCCTTAACCAAATTAAATTTAACAGAGTTTAATTGAACAAATTGGGCAGCTTCTTGAACCAGAGTAGGCTCAGAGAGACTCCAGTGCAGCCATGTACTGAAAGATTGATGGACAGAAAAAGGAAAGTGACATACGGAAGTACAGAAGTGAGGTACAAGAAACAGCTGGATTTGTTATAGCTGCACATTTGCCTTATCTGAACATGATTTGAACAGTTGGCACCCTTTGTCCCAAACTCAGTGATTGCCACAAGGGCAGGTTACATTCTGTTTATACATCCTTTTAGATTATAGTTCACATCGTATAGAGAAACCTTTAGGCTGAACTGAAAATATGTAAGAAGGCAGCTATAGGGTAAATGTGATTTAACAGACCAAACCTTATCCCCATCCCTAATACCATGTTCAGTTTTACTTTCTTACCTTTATTAATGCTTTATTCTCTCACCTGTAATGCTTATATTACTTGCTTTTTCAAATCTTACTGATTCTTGTTCTTTACTGAAATCTCTTTAAGTTCCCTCCACTTCTTTCATAAACACAATTTAGACATCTATGGCCCACTCCAGTTGTTTTTGTTTTTGCTTAATTTTTGTTGTTGTTGTTTGTTTTTGAGACAAGCTCTCACTCTGTTGCCCAGGCTGGAGTGCAGTGGCATGATTATAGCTTACTGCAGCCTGGACCTCCTGGGCTCAAGCAGTCCTCCTGCCTCAGCCTCTGGAGTAGCTGGGATCACAGGTGCATGTCACCTTGCCCAGATGGTTTTTAAAAATTTTTTGTAGTAGTGGGGTCTCCCTGTGTTGCCCAGACTGATCTTGAACTCCTGGGCTCAAGTGATCCTCCCATGTTGGCCTCCCAATGTGCTGGAATTATAGGTGTGAGCCACTCTACTTGACTCAACTCTAGTTTTTAATCTTTGAATTCTCATTGTATTAACACTCAGTACCAAACAGTACCTTTCTTTATTTTTAATTAGTTTAAGTGGGTGAATATGTCTTTCCAACTAGAATTCCAATTTTCTGAGAGCAAAATCCTTTTACTTCTTATATCTTTATTGTAGTATGCTATGAATGTATGCTGGATGATTGAAAAACTAGAAATCTTGACTCAGCTGTAAAAAATCCTTTTTGAATGAATTTTAACTGCCAGAGACGTTCATGAGGATGAACTGGGACTGCAGGACAGTTGGAAACTACATTTTGTTATTTTCCTGAAGAAACATTGCTGTATGAAGAGATTAATTTTAAAAAGTTCCCTCTGGCCAACTATCAGAATTGGCTTTTAGCCTTGAACTATCAAAGCAAAACTTTCAGAGTTGCCTAGAGCAGAACAGGTATTAAGTAGCAAGCAATTCAAGGTCTCTGATCC
Source organism: Sapajus apella (assembly GCF_009761245.1). Taxonomy (NCBI): domain Eukaryota; kingdom Metazoa; phylum Chordata; class Mammalia; order Primates; family Cebidae; genus Sapajus; species Sapajus apella. The sequence goes on along the minus strand of NW_022436999.1, from coordinate 5,096,163 downwards.
TTAGCCTGCTTCAGCTATGGGCCTGGCCAAGCCCTTTGGCAAAGATAAGTCGAATAAGGAATTTACTTTTATCTTCTCCCTCTTGAAAGTTTTATGGATTTGATTCACAAAGAAAGGGCAATAATTGAAATTTTGTGTTAGCTTCTTCTTGTTATTCACCAAGAAGAGTTAAAATCAGGTAATGATATTAATCAAAATATAAGTACACATAGTGCCTAAAAATAACGTTATGGTTAATTGTGTTCCATCATATTCTTGGCACACTTTGTGCAAGCCCTAGAGAACAAAGCCTGAGAGCCCATGGGAATTAAAGCTCCAGTTCTTTCGACCAGTTTAAATTTAGTTCTGTGATCTTGATAAGATAGAATTATATTTACATTATTAGTTTCTACCAGTATTCCCTTGTATTTTCTTTTATGGCTTTTTCTATTTCTGTGCCTTTTTGTACTGCTTCCTTATTTTCCCCCTAAAGCCATAAGTAGAATGTTTGGTCATAGAGTTTAATAAGAGGAGCATTTGACTTTTCCTTATAGCTATCTCAAATTCCATTAAGTTTGTGTTTTAGGATGATTTATGATATCAGTCTATGATTTGGGCTGTTATTTTCACATTTTTTGTTTTCTTGTGCTAACGTACTGGTGTTATATGAAAAAGAGTTTTTATTTGTGTATGTAGGGGTTTCAGCCAAGATTCCTGTCTTTAGTACTGGAATATTTGAATTAGAGAAATTAAGAAAGTGAAAAGGCTAAAGCTCTTAGTTCTTACCTTTTATCCTTATAGGTAATGACATATAAATATATTTCTTTGAGAAAATAAAGAATGTCAATTGAATAACACCTCAGTTAATCCCTCCAGCCTGTGTGTTTCTTCCTCTAGATGACTTCTAAGGGCCTGCTCATAAAGCCAGTGTGATGATATTAGCTCTGTTGCATCTTTTAGTTTTCTTCTTTACTCATCCCATACTTCCCATACATATTCTACTTTTCTTCCCTGGTGAGTTTAAAGGTGAAAGATGTAAAGAAGTGGGAGGAGAGACAGTGTGAAGGAGGTGCAGAGGCAGACATGAGAAAGTGTCAGGAAGAAATCTGAGTGTAGCTCTCAAAAGACTGTTGCTTTCTCTAGCCACTGCCCTATTCTACTTTGTTCCTGTTGCCACTACTATTTTTAAAAGGAGTTTAAAATAAAAATTATTTGAATTTCAGTCTTGGACACTCAAATAAAAGTGCTTTTCTGAAAATCTACAATGTTTTTAAGACACCTTCCTTGATCACCCTGCTGTATTAATGCAAATCTGAGCATTTCCTTCTTGAAAAAAGGAAGAGACTTACTGAATACAACTTTTGCCACATGAAACTGTCTAATCAGCCTCATTTGAAAGTGCACATTTCATTTGATGGCATTTGCAAATTGTTCCTTCCCCCCACCACCAGAACTTGCAATGTGAAAATGCTTCCATATGCTAAAAGCTAGTCTACTAATTTTGCTGAAGGAGAAAAAAAGAAAGTATGGCTAGCCATTTTATAAACATGAAGCTACAATGTGGGCAGATTTGGCAATGGGAGTCTCTCAGAGTTCACTGTAAACAACTCTGCAACCCCCAAGCCTCACTACTATTCAAGATGAGTATAGAAAGTTGTTTTTGTCCTACAAAAGTAAATTTTTAAAAATGCAATTGTAATTTGTATATGGTTTAAAAATATCCAAATGCAGTTAAAATATAGTATTAAACTATGATTTCTAATAGATCTGAACATTTTAAGTGAAGAAATACTTTTGCTTTCAGATTCTTTGTGTATCACAAGACATTTTAATAGCCACTACTCTGGGTGGTGGGCCCCCAACCCCTAATGTGTGGATTATAGCAATAGTTTTCTCCCTGATTTCTCTAAATTAGTAACTTTCCCTTTTAACACTGTGCTACTGCTGCTACTAAGGTAATATTTCTTAAATAACATTATGCCTTTTCCTACGCTCAACTGATCTCATTTACCCTAATCTCACCAGTATTTCTCCCAAATCTGATTTATAATTTTCTTTAAGGAGTCGTTGTGGTAATCCCATCCCATCAGGCCCCATTGTTCCACAGTACTTTTGAACCAAGCTTCTACTATTATTATTTTCATGTTGATTTATTAAAGTTTTTTAAAAATTGTACTGTTTGCTCTCTTTTTCCCAAGTAGATATCAGTGTGATAGAAACATTATCTTCTATTTCTTTTGACTGGAGTCTGTTATACTTCTGAGTACATCATAGATGTTAAATATATACTCTGTAAATACATATTATCAAGTTTAAAATGGTGGCTGTTTGTTTAAACCACAAATTATTAAACAAAAGAGCTGAGTGATGGTACCTGCACAATGCTTAATAGGTAGTAGAGATGATAAATTCTACTGAAGTCTGCACTTTGTCTTTTTAAGATTTATTGCTTAGCTTTTAAAATTAATGGTTTTATCTTTGAAATAGAGAAATAGGTCTAGGGTTCATGCAGTTATAAATAAAAAATTCCTTAATTTTATTTCTATTACTGTAGCATCTTATGTCAAAAGAAAATATTGCAAAGAGGAAGAAGTGGTGGGCACTGTGGCTCATGCCTGTAATCCCAGCACTTTGGGAGGCCGAGGTGGGTGGATCACCTGAGGTCATGAGTTTGAGACCAGCCTGGCCAACATAGTGAAACCCTGTCTCTACTAAAAGTACAAAAATTAGCCGGGTATGGTGATGGGCGCCTGTAATCCCAGCTACTGGGGAAGCTGAGGCAGGAGAATTGCTTGAACCCGGGAGGCAGAGGTTGCAGTGAGCCAAGATCATGCCATTGCCCTCCAGCCTTGGCAACAAGAGCCAAACTTGGCCTCAATTAAAAAAAAAAAAGGAAAAAGAGGACTAATATTACCTGATTTTAAGACTTAAAAAGCTAGAGTGATCAAGGCAGAGTATTACCATAAAGTTAGAGAAATAGATCAGTGGGAAAGAACAGAGTCCAGAAACAGTTTCATACATACATGGGCAACTGATTTTTCACAAAGATATAAGGGCAATTCTCGGGTGAAAGGCCAACAGATGGTGCTAAAACAATTGGATATTCATGTGAAAAAATTTATTTATATCACATACCTTATAAAAACTAACTCAAAACAGATCATAGACCAAAATGTAAAACCTAAAACAATAAAACTCCTTAAAGAATACATAGGGAGAAAATCTTTGTTATCTTGACATAGGAAAAGATTTCTTACATATGCCTCTGAAAGCACAACCCATAAAAGAACAAATTGATAACTTCAACATCATCAAAATTTAAAATTTCTGATCTTGAAAAGAGAATGAGAAGGCAAGCCACAGATTTATGGAGATGATATTTGCAAAATATATCATGATAAAGGACTTATATTCAAAATATAAGAAACTCTCACAATTCGATAAGGATTCAAATAACCCAGCAACAACAAAAAACAGACATTGGGCAGAGCATGGTGGATTACACCTGTAGTCCCAGCACTTTGGGAAGCTGAGGTGAGAGGATTGCCTAAGCTCAGAAGTTGGAGACCATACGCACATGAAAAGCTCAGTGTTATTGTTAGGGAAATGAAAAGTGCACTGCAATACCACACCAAATATTACTTCTTATTCTACAAATATGTACAATATTAGTTGTCAACTAAAAATAAAAGGAAAAAATTAAGAAGACTGACCATATGAAATGTTGGTGCATATGTGGAGGAACTAACTCTTAAACCCTGCAGGTGGGAATGTAAAATGGTACAACCACTTTAAGAAATAGTTTGGCAGTTTCTTGGCCAGACGTGGTGGCTCATGCCTGTAATCCCACCACTCTGGGAGGCTGAGGTGGGCAGAACACGAGGTCAGGAGATCAAGACCATCCCGGCCAACATGATGAAACCCCGTCTCTACTAAAAATACAAAACTTAGCCGAGTGTGGTGGCACATGCCTGTAATCCTGGCTACTCAGGAGGCCAAGGCAAGAGAATTGCTTGAACCAGGGAGTCGGAGGTTACAGGGAGCCAAGATCGTGCCACTGCACTCCAGCCTGGTGACAGAGCAAGACTCTGTCTCAAAAAAAAAAAAAAAAAGAAAGAAGTAGTTTGGGTGTTTCTTAAAATGTTAACCATATACCCACCATATTCTTCAGCCATTTCATTGAGCTTTTTTACCCAAAATAATTGAAAGCATATGTCAATGCAAGGGCTTGTACATAAATATCATAGCAGCTTTATTTATAATAGCCAAAAGTGAAGTCACCAACATGTCCATCAACAATTGAATGGATAAACAAACTGTAGTATATTGGTGTAATGGAATACTGTTCACAATAAAATGAATTAATTATTAGTACATGTATCAACATGGATGGCACTTAAAATAATCATGCCGAGAGAAATAAGTCAGTCAAAAAAGAATACACACTGTGTGATTTCACTTATATAACATTCTGGAAAATGAAAAACAATTCATAATGATAGCAGATGAGTGGTTACCTAGAGATGTGGAGTAGAGGAGGAGAAAGGAATTACAAAGAGGCACAAGGAAACTTTAGGAGGTTAAGGATGTTTTAGCTATCTTAACTGTGATGATAGTTTTGCAGGTATATATATATATAATCCAAAGGTTATCCAATTGTACATTTTATTGCATTTATTTATTTATTTATTTTTGAGATGGAGTCTCACTCTGTCACCCAAGCTGGAGTGCAGTGGCACAATCTTGGCTCACTGCAGCCTCTGCCTCCCAGGTTCAGGCAATTCTCCTGCCCCAGCCTCCCAAGTAGCTGGGATTGCCGATACACACCACTGTGCCCAGCTAATTTTTGTATTTTTAGTAGAGATGGGGTTTCACCATGTTGACTAGCCTGGTCTTGAACTCCTGACCGCAGGTGATCCACCCGCCTTGGCCTCTCAAAGTGCTGGTATTACAGACATGAGCCACCACGCCTGGCCCCAATTGTACACTTTAAATATTTGCAGCTTTTTATAGCTCAAGGAAATTATACCTCAATTTAAAAAAAGAAACAATTGTAAAGAGGTGTTAAACACCCAGTTCACCATCAAAAGCAATATTATTTAACATGCACTTGCATATTATAATAAATGTAAATATAATTTATATATTTACAAACATAAATATAACAATGAACATATACATTATTGAAGAGCCCCCTATGTCACCTATTATCTTGGGTTTTACAGAGTTACTAGGATGTTATCAAAGGGGAAGACCATTTCATAAAGGAAATTATTACACCTTGACCATCCAGTACTTCAGTTTTTCATAGAGGTTCTGTATCCACTACAAAAGCCATTTTTTGAGAACAGCAATCTTTGTTTATACTAAAATTATCATAGACCATCTCAATTTTTATCAATATTTCCTTCTTTCACTTTCTTGATAAAGCCCCATATTTTGCTTCTGCTTCTGTGTTTTTTTAAACCAAATGATTACTAAACAGGGAGTGGAGGGCCAGGTATAGTGGCTTATGCCTTTAATCCCAGATCTTTGGGAGGCTGAGGCAGGAGGATCACTTGAACCCAGGAGTTTGAGACCAGCCCAGGCAACATAGTGAGACGACATACCTACAAAAATTTTAAAAATTAGCCAGGTGTGGCACGAGCCTATAGTCTCAGCACTTTGGAGGCACTGGTGAGAACTGCTTGAGTCCAGGAATTTCAGGCTGCAGTGAGTATAACTGTCTAATACTATTACTACTGTATTGGTTAAGTGACACATTTATAACATAATTTGGGAAAGGAAATTCTTGGATTTTATCACAAGTGAGGACCCAGAACTAAGTGATAAAGTGGTTAAAATAAGGGTCTCAGCCAACTCAAGGGTTAGAATTTTCTTGGTATTTAATGTATTGTGCTTAATTTATCCATTATGTAAGTAAACTCAAATCTCATTTGTCTCTTTATATAAAAAGGAAAAAGAGAAAAAAAAATAAAGCCCCATATTTTGCTGTTTCTGTTTTGCTAATATAGACATCTTATGTCAATGTTAATGTAGTCCTATGTAGGCCTTCTTATGTCAGTATCAGTCTGAGTAAGAGCAAATAATAAATTTATGCTGAGGTACAAAGATACCATTTGGACAGCTTTATATTAACATGTGACAATGTACAAAAGTTATACAAATTTGTTAGCATTTTCTCACTGCAAAATATTATCAAATTAGGAAATAGCAGACACTAGGGATTGGTTTTTACTACATATAATGATGTTTAAGAGATACTTAAACTTGATTTAAAAGCTCAGCAATGATTTGTCTAAGATGAACCTACAAAGCTAATAGTCTTTAGTTTTTTTTTTTTTTTTTTTTTTTTTTAATTTCTCATTTATAGCAACAAGCACATCAACCATTTGATTTTCTTATATTTTGGGAGAAAGTTGTGACCAGCTGGCAGTTTGGATTTGAAATAACAATGGCAAATAAGTGGCCTGTGCTGAAAATTGTTAGGTATATCTCTTTATGGAAAACTACCTTGGTGATGTAAAACCACCCAGGTCTGTAGTTATATAATATAGGCAAGTAGAAAAATCAGGCAGGGCTGGGTTTTTAATAAAGATTTAGCTTGGTTCTTAGAAGCTATGGCAGTTTCTGATGAGTAATCTAGTAATACCTATCTTTCTGAATTAATTCTGCAAAACACTGCCACATATTGATTATTGCAGACATTGTTGGTTTCAAGACACGTTCTTATTTTAACCCTCCTAACCCGTCAAAGATTCCTTGTTACCTATCGTTCAAGAAATTCCGCCTTGGTTTTTATATTCAAGACCTTTCATAGTTCATCACTGAGCTATCTGTTAATCCTCTGTGTCACTGCTTTTCAGTATGAATTGTCAACGTTTCTATGATTTTTCTGTTTCTTTGCCTTTTGTCAATCTTTGTTTAGTCTGGATTCTCTGTCCCTTTCCCATCTCTATCTACTCTTCTAAGCCCTAGAATGCTTCAGGTACCACATAAATCACATCAGCATAAAATCTTCCATGACATTCTATTCACACATGTTATAAATGCCTCTTTTGTGCTGAGCTATCAGTGATCACGAAGGTAAGGGTGGGAGGAAAGGATGCTCCATGGTACTCCACTCTGATGCAAGAAGAAAAATTAGAAATTTACAAATATTTTTATCTCATCCTGTATACATTTTACTTTTTGTGTATGTCTTATAACATACACAATAAATTGGTACCCAAATAGAAAACATAAATAATTAAAATACATATGTTGAGGGAGTGCATGCCCAAAATGTTTCACTGATGGGGTAAAGAATAAAAAGCTAAGAAAGCACTGATCTAATTGTCAGGTCTGTTTCCGCAACTGTAAAGTTAGGTCGAGAATTGGACTAGATAGATTTCCAAGGTTTTTTTTTTTTTTTTAAGCTTAAATGTTCATGGAGTTAAAAAATTTATTTTGAAAAATTTTAAGCATACAGAAAAGTTGCCAGTATCGTACAGCCAGCTCCCATCAGCCATTCATATGGTTTTATCCACTGTTAACATTTTGCTATATTTCCTCCTTGTCTTCTAATACACATGTATACATATTACTATACTTTTGTTCTGAACTGTTTGTTAGTAAATTGCAGAGGTTGCAATCCTTTAAGCTAAATACTATAGTATGTGTCTCTTACGAACAAAGACATTCTCTTATGTAAATAAGAGGCATATATAACATGTATGAAGAGAATAACTAACTGATCAAGTGCAGCATATCATAGTTTAATGTAGAATCCACATTCAAATTTGCCTATTATCCCTGTATGACCTTTATAGTTGTTTTTTCACTAATCTAAGGATTGGGGGAATAGGAATTTTCTTTCCATGTCTATTTAGTTTCCTTTAATATAGCAGCTTTTTAACTTTTCCTTGGCTTTTGTGACACAGACAGCTTTGAAAAGTAAAGGCCCAACTAGAAACAGGGGCTCATGCCTGTTGTCCTAACACATTAGGAAACCAAGGTTGGCTGCATTGTTTGAGTTTCAGACCAGCCTGGACAACCTGGTGAAACCCCGTCTCTACAAAAAAAAAAAAAAAAAAAAAAAATTTAGCTGGGTGTGGTGGTGCGTCCCTATAGTCCCAGCTATTCGGGAGGCTGAGGCAGGAAGATGGCTTGAGCCCAGGAGATGGAGGTTGTAGTGAGCTGAGGTCATGCCACTGCACTCCAGCCTGGGTAATAGAGCCAGATCTTGTCTTGAAAAAAAAAAAAAAAGAAAAGGCCCTTAATTTTGTATAATGACCCTTTTGGGTTTACATAACTGTTTCTTCTGTACCTTGATTTTTTTTTTGTAGTTTAATTCTGTGTGTGTATGTGCATTTGGGTGCACACAGTGTGCACCTACATGCTATGGTGCTGTGTGTGAGTGTTGAGTCCTCTTTTCCAAACTAGATTGTAAATTCCTTAGAGATGATTTATCTTGGTAATTTTTATTCCCCACACTCCTAAGCACATAATACTTAGCCTGTGATACAAATTAAAAATATTCATAAGTAAAAGCTCTTACATATCCCATGGGTTATGAAGATGATTTAAAACAAACAGAGAAGGACATATCAGATTAATTAACTCTCAGTAATTAAGGATGTCAAAGAATACCATAGTAACAATAGAAGCATTATGTTTTATTTTATTGAATCTTGAAGGAAATTGGATACTCCAAAGCATAATATAATATGGAGCATGCACTGTGAATCCTGTATTAATTGACAAGTGTAATTTCTTTTCATTGTTTCTCTGAGGAAACCCTTTGCAATAATGTTCGATCTCTTTTCCATATACAGAGTCCCAAATAGTTTTTTCATCTGACATGGTATTTTAGTGGGCAGTTAGCATACATGATCTTTGTCTTTTAAAAGCATGTTTCTCAAGATTGGAAATATCTTAGGTTGTCAAGAAAAAGTCTCTTATTATCCTTTTATTATCAAATAAGCATAGTTGTTAGAAAGTGACTAATCCAGAGATTTGCTATGGCTTCTTCTATTATTATTATTTTTTTTGAGATGGAGTTTCACTCTATTGCCCAGGCTGGAATGCAGTGGCAAGATCTTGGCTCACTGCCTGCAACGTCTGCCTCTGGGGTTCAATTGGTTCTCCTGCCTCAGCCTCCCAAGCAGCTGTGACTACAGGCACACACTACCATGCCTGGCTAATGTTTGTAGCCAGGAAGCCCAGCCCCCTTCTATCTATTTTTTATTTTTGTGGGTACAAAGTCAGTGTATATACTTATGAGGTACATGATACGTTTTGATATAGACATACAATGTATAATAATCACGTCTTGGAGAAAGGGATATCTATCTCTTCAAGCATTTATCCTTTGTATTACAAACAATGCAATTATACTCTTAGTTATTTTGAAATGTACAATTAAGTTATTATTGACTGTAGTTACCCTGTTTTGCTATGAAGTAGTAGGTCTTATTCATTTCTAACTATTTTGTTTTTTTGTATCCATTAACCATCTCCACTTCCTGCTAAGTCCCCAGTACCTTTCCCAGCCTCTGGTAAACATCCTTTTACTCTCTATGCCCCTAAGTTCAAATGTTTGGTTTTTAGTAGTTAATACAAGTAAGAAGCTTTTCCTTTTAAAGTCAGCATGTGAAAAGGTACATTGTAGCCTTTTAGAGGCTCTGATTTCCTTGAAGTCTGCTACTTATTTGTAAAGGTCCATGGTAAGATTCAACTTATTACAGTATTTAGAATTTTAAATTGGTAGCTTCAAGAATGCTTAGAAGATCGTTTGTTTCCTCTTTTAATGAAGAACATTTAATATACAGGTTTTCTTAGTATTGACTTTCATAAGTATTATCTGGGGGCAATTGCTGTCTCAGTTGATTATTTATCTCTGAAGGCCTATTTTAACTCTACATTTATCTGAACTTAACTGAATAACTCCTCATTAGTCAGCACATATTTTAGTGAAGAGGTTCTTAGGAGTAACTCTGACATTCACCATATTGTGGTTTGTCTGTGTGTATGTGCCTGTGCATAACTTGGCAATCGCTTCCTCAGCGAAGTAACAGCCAGTGTGGTTCAGCCAAAGTTTAGAGGAATAAAATAACTGAAACGGGAAGTTTTCATGTAATGCCAAGTGATATTATTCTTGGTTATTTCTTATTGAATTGCTCATTTAGCGTTTGTCATTGTAGATATTAAAACCAAACCAAGCAAACAAACAGTAAAAACCCAATAATAACCAACAAACAGGAAATACCAGGTAAGTCAGATTATCTAGTTACTTGCCATATTTGAAACCAAGAACTCTTCCTGTAACTCAAAAATAAATGTATGCTTAGGTCAGAATCTGATTTAGAAATAAAAAAAAAAGCCGAGCGCAGTGGCTTACCCTTGTAATCCCAGCACTTTGGGAGGCCCAGGAGGGTGGATCATGAGGTCAGTAGTTTGAGACCAGCCTGGCCAACATAGTGAAAGCCCATTTCTACTAAAAATATAAAACTTAGCTGGGCATGGTGGCGGGCACCTGTAGTCCCAGCTATTCGGGATGCTGACGCAGGAGAATCGCATGAACCCGGGAAGCTGAAGTTGCAGTGAGCCGAGATTGCACCACTGCACTCCAGGCTAGGTGACAAAGTGAGACTCTGTCTCAAAAAAAAAAAAAAAAAAAAAAAGAAAAAGAAAGAAAGAAATGAAAACAACACCTTGTCTGTTTTTTCCAGGATCAGATTTAATAGAAAATTGGTGATGCATTAAGTTTTTCACAGATTAGCTTGAGAATATTTTATATTTTATATGCTTGCTATTTTTTAAAAAAAATAGGATTCATTGGGAGCTTATTTCCACTATAGCAGGAAGAGGCACTGTGATTCACTGAATTGTGTGAATTAAAGGCATGATCAAGGAACAGGCCCATTGAAAATGATGGCCCTGCAGTATTAAAAGTGCTTTGATCTTCTGTTTTGACACATTGAATTTATCTTTAATTATATGTGATGACATTTGATTACTCTACACTTAGACTATTATAATGTGGTTTGTAAAATATAGTTTGTAGTGTATAACAACTTCAGCACCGATTTTTCTGTAGATATGAATTTACAGAGTGATGTTTTAGTTTTGTTTAAGAGGAAACTATTAGATTTCTAAATTAACAGACATTTAAAATGTAAATATTTAATAGACAAAGTATAATTTTTATAGAATAAGTATTAGGACTGTACCCTGTGGGACTCAGTGCCTTATTTTAATAGATGGTAATATAATTGTATGTGGTGGTTTCCTGATCTATCCACTGCTGGCTGCTTTAGTACAGGTAAATCACTTAAGTTCTCTGAAACTTTGAAAAATGAAAGCCTTAGAATACTGAATATTCAGGATTTCAATTATGAAATTCTTCGAATCTACTATTCTAAGATGTCTTTGATGGACATATGCAGAATTCCATATTAATTCTTGACACATTTTCTAAAAGAAAGACATTTTAAAAATATTGTGTGAATTAATGGTTTTTGACCTTGCATTTAAATATTAAAATGAAGTACTTTAAAAATGCACTATGACTTTTTCATCTTGTGGGAGGGGCAGTGAGTTGGGGGGTAACCCCCTGTAGGCCACAACGGTAGAGAGAACTTTCATTTGGAATTTCCTGTATTATGCCAGTACCGTAGCCTTGAGGATATGAGTGTTTCTTTGAAATTATCTGCTTTGCTTGCATTTACATGCTCAACCTTGGATTTTTCCCAATTTAGGCAGTTAGAAGAGGTCCTTAAGAGTTTGAACCTGATCCTAATTCTCTAGGGGAAATTACTAATTATTCTTTCTTTTAAAATGGTAGCCATATACAGTGATTTTACTTTTAACATCATTTAATCAATTTTGTCAGTGTCCCTAATGGATAGCCAGGCACAAACAAAAGCAAAAACAAACTAACAATATTCTACAAGAAAAGTGGCTAATTATAGATTATCATTGGGAAGCATAATATTCCATGTGTTTTTATACTGAATTTTGCTTCTTTTTGCCATACAACCAGTTCCTTACTTTGTAGGGAGGGCTTTTATTGTAAAAAAAGATCTGTCCCATGCAATTATTGGTTATGACCATTTATTGCCTGAGAGCTAAACAGTGGAGCTTTCATTTGAGTTTGTTTATTAGAGAGGCAGAGTATGTTTTACCTGTAAGTTCTTTGGGATTTTTTTTTTTGAACTAAAAACATACAAATACAATTATTGGTTATGACTATTTATTGCTGAAGAACTAAACAGTGGTGCTTGATTTGAGTTTGTTTACTAGAGAGGCATAGTATGTTTTATCTGTAAGTACTTTGGGATTTTTTTTTTATTAAAAATATACAAATATGTATATTTGTGATAAGTAGGTGACAGCATGAAAAGCAAAACTGGAAAGGTATGATCCTACAGCTGCATATCAAGCTACTGTTTTTTTTCCTCACAGACTATTAGTGTGTTAAGAACTTATCATAGCATTTGTTTCTTTTTAGAGAGAGTAGAATGGTGAAGCCTTACTAGAAACCATTTCAGAGTAGTTACCTCCAGACTATATATGAATGGAAAAGAAGAGTAATACAGATAAGTTAAACATTAAATAATGATTGCTTTTTATTGCATTAAAAAAACATGGGGAAAAGCAGTTGGAAATAGGAGCCAGGCACTTAAATCTGGGAAACTCATTTTTGGTATTTTTTTTCCCACTGCTTCAGCAGCTTGGGAAGGATCCCTAGAGACAGAGCCTTCAGGCAGAAAGATGGAGGAGAGAAAGCAGATCATAGACCCTAAGCATCTGTAGGTTCTCTTTCTTTCTTGTTCCAGACAGCTGGTGAATCTGAATTGAATCCTTAGTAAAGTTTCATATTAGGTGATTTAGTAGATAGTAGTTAAGGAAAAATGATGATCTCCAAGAATTAGCCTGATTTTATACTTTCATGGAGATTAACCTAATTTCTTTCTTCTTTGGAAGGCTATTAGACTGTTGATCACAGCAGACAGGGATCTGAATTTCAGGAAGCTTTTTGACATGGTCCATCATGATATCACTGTGGGCAGGATGGATAAGAGTGATATGATATAATGATATGGTTATGTTGTTATGCAGTTGGCTGAACAGCCATCTGAAAGAGCGATATTTAATGATCTGTGTTAACCTGGAAGGAGAACTCTGGGATACCACAGGAATCTGTCTTCAGCTTCATTATATATATCAACAAAGAGTTAAAAGAAAATATAGCTGGCATACTGATTAAATTTTTAGATAATACACAGTTGAGGAAGGATGGCTAAATTATTAGGTGTTATAGACAGGAGTCAAAAAAGCTCTAAAAATACCAGGATGATGGGCTTAACCAGTGAGATAAAATTTACTGAGGACACGTTTGTAATATAATATATAATACTATGTATTACAAAATAGAGGAGAAACGACTTAGATGTAGGGGTAGAAAAAAAAACTTAACATTCCTGAGTTAACACTTAATATGATCAACTTTGTCATGTTCCTTTCGAAAAATGCATTGTGATCTTAGGAATGTCTAGATCATTAATAGAATGTCTAGAATAAGATTAGTAGTAGTCCTGCTTTATTCTTTGCATCCCACTATTTTGTTCTGATTATCATACCCTAAGAGTGATAAACTTCAAGCACATCCAGAAGAAAATGGCTAAAATTTTTCACATAACAAAGCTACAAAAAGAAGCCTATAAGGAGTCATAATAGCTATCTCCTAGTATTTGATGGGCAACCCTTTGGAAGGAAGGTTAGAATGAGACTGTGAAGCTCCAGAAGGCAAAGTGACAACCAATTGTGACATGAAGATGGATTTTGACTCTATGTAAAGAATAGTTGTCTGGTCCTTAAAGTTGTCCAAAAAATGAAATAGACTGTGCTGGGAGTTAAATAGTGAATTTTCCAGGGTGTTGCCAGACTACCTTCCAGGCATGTGGTAATAGAAGAAATTTATTCATCAGAAAGTGGGTAAAACTAGTTGATATTTAGATTCAGTCTGATTCTTTTTGGTGGTGTGTTTCCTACTTGTTTATACCAATTTACTCTCTGTCATTTGGCTAAGAGGCAGAGAATGTCTTTGACCATAAATTGATAAACAGGATTCATCTGTGTATGTTATTATCAAAACATGTCTGTGACTTTTATAAGAAGCTTTATTCTTATCTACTCCTAAAATATCTTTCTGAAGTTAAAAGGACTTAAGTGTTTAGAAGAAAACATTTTTTTCTAGGAAGCATTATTTATATTTGCCACTTTTTAAATTGGCATCAAAAACAAGGTGATCAGACTGCAGCTATCAGAAGATAGTGCTATGAAATGAATGTGTGCAGATACATCAGAGTAACCAAGTTAATTGGTTTGTTCACACATTTGTTCTTTTACTCATTCATTAATTTATAAATATTTTTTCAGATACCTGGTAAGTACTGGTTGCTCTGCTAGGTACTAGGAAATTGATACATACTACAATTTATCTGGCCATTTATTTACCTAAAAATCTGTTAATAGGCATCTAATACTCCAAGAAACATATTTTTAAAAATTTTAATTTTTGTGGGTACATAGTAGGTGTATTATTATACATTGTGTATCTGTATCAAAATATCTTATGTACTCCATAAATATATATACCTACTATATAGCAGCTATAAGAAGAAATATATACACCTAGGTGTATATATGTTTATTGGAGTACATGAGATATTTTGATACAGATACACAGTATATAATCACATCAGGGCAATCATGCTTCAGAGGATGGATACCCCATCTTTTAGTTATTTTAAAATGTACTGGGCCGGGCGCGGTGGCTCAAGCCTGTAATCCCAGCACTTTGGGAGGCCGACGCGGGTGGATCACGAGGTCAAGAGATCGAGACCATCCTGGTCAACATGGTGAAACCCCGTCTCTATTAAAAATACAAAAAATTAGCTGGGCATGGTGGCACGTGCCTGTAATCCCAGGTACCCAGGAGGCTGAGGCAGGAGAATTGCCTGAACCCAGGAGATGGAGGTTGCGGTGAGCCGAGATCGCGCCATTGCACTCCAGCCTGGGTAACAAGAGCGAGACTCCGTCTCAAAAAAAAAAAAAGTACAAAAAATTATTGTGGACTGTAGTCATCCTGTTATGCTATTCAACACTAGATTTTATTAGTTCTATCTAATTATATTTTTGTAGCCACTAACTATCCCACCTTCCCTCCAGCCTGCTACCCTTCCCAGTCTGTGGTCACCATCATTCTACTCTCTATTTCCATGAGTTCAATTGTTTTAATTTTTAGCTCCCTCAAACAAGCGATAACATGCAAAGTTTGTCTTTCTGTGTCTGGCTTATTTCACTTGACCTAATGACCACCAGTTCCACTTATGTTCTCACAAATGACAGGATTTCATTCTTTTTTATGGCTGAATAGTACTCCATTTTGTATATATGTACCATATTTTCTTCATCCGTTCATCTGTTGATGGATACTTAGGTTGCGTCCAAATCATGGCTATTGTGACTAGGGCTCCAATAAACATGGGAGTTCAGATATCTCTTTGATATACTGATTTCCTTTTTGTAGATCTATACCTAGCAGTGGAATTGCTAGATCATACTGTGACTCTATTTTTGGTATTTTGAAGACCCTCCAATCTGTTCTCCATAGTGGTGGTAATCATTTACCTTCCTGTCAACAGTGTATGAGGATTCTCTAGTGAACAATTATTACTTTATTTTTTATGATGTAACCTCTAAAGACAAGTATAAAAGAAACCCTGGAAAATTCTGATTTTTAACACTGTATTCTAACAGTGTTAAATATTAAACAGTGCTAACTATTCTAACAACTATATGTTAATAACTTAACTATTAGTATATATAGTATTAAGTATATTATAACTATTAAGTATCCATAAAAAAATCATACCTTTATGTACTTCAATATTAACATTGCTTTGAAACTGAATACTGAGGTAGATTTTTTTTTCAGGTTTTTGTTCTTTCTTTTCCTTTTTTGGACTGTTATTAATTTCCATATTGCTTTTTTGAAAGTAGAAATAAGATATCGTGTAAGGGGTTCAAAAATACACACTAACCAATGTTTTTTTTCAAGAAGAAAAGCCATTTTTATTCTCCTGGATAAATATATTTTTAGCTGGTTTTAAATTTAATGTGCATCATTGCTACGTAGGCAAGACTGATCTTGAAAAAGAAAGGTTTTGTAATACTAAGCCAACAAAGACATTGCCTGCAGGATAAGTGAATAGTTGAACATATTCACTGGTTACATGGTCAAGTTTTATCTTTAACTTATTTTAATATAAGATGGTTAATATGTTTCATATTAAGAGTATACCCTTTTAACAGTACCTTATAAACAATTATTAAGCCCAGGTAGGTTACGTTAGAATTATCTAGTTTTACAGTTAGAAATATGAAATGAGAAGTCAGTGCTCCTTTGTATGACTAAGCTCAAGCAGAATTTAAGGCATGGAGGCGTCCCCACTGGTTGATCTTCAAATCTTATCATATCTAAGACTGTTGCTACTGCCATTTGTCTTTCTCTGGTTTCCTAGGATTCTTTGGCAAAATGTTAGCTCCTTTTCATCAATCTTCCCATCCGCATCTCATGATTTTCTGTAGCATTTCCCATAGTCATCTCAAGATTGCAGAGAAATAGAAGAGATATTTGTAAAGTCATGTTTATAGCAGTGTTATACACAATAACCAAAAGGTGGAATTAACCCAAATGTCATCAATTGGTAAATGGATAAACAAAATGTAGTATGTAAATATAATTGAATATTCAGCTTGTAAAAGGAAAAACATTCTGACACGTATACAACATGATGACCTTGAGGACATTATGCTAAGTGAAATAAGCCAGTCACAAAAAGACAAATAATGTATGATTCCATTTATATGTGATACCTAGACTGCTTAGCAGATTAGGGGATCTTTAGGATTTGTAGCTCACAATAGGATATAACTAAGTCATCTACTCCACATGTCCCAAACTGTGAACTTAGTATCTTTTTCTCACAAATTTATCTTTGCTCCTTCCATCCCAAGTTAGAAATATGGATGTCAACCCATACTTCTTTTTTCTCCCTCTGAATACTAATGGAGACCAAGCCCTGCTGATGTTATATTCTTCATTTTAAAAAAAATCTGACTTCTCTACATTGCCTGTAAAATTTATTCATTCAAGGAGTACTTAATTATATAGTATTCCAGATGGTGTCAGTGCTGTGAAAAAAGAAAAAGTAGTGTGGGATGGGGGTTTGAGAGTGTGGGAGTGGGGAGAGGGTTGCAATTTTTAAAATGGTAATGATGGTCCAGGCCTGGTGCTGTGGTTCATGCCTGTAATCCCAGCACTTTGGGAGGCGGAGGTGGGAGAATCACTTGAGTCCAGGAGCTCAAGACCAGCCTGGGCAACAAAGTGAGACCCGGCCTCTACACAAAATTTAAAAATTAGCTGGGTGTGGTGGTGTGTGCCTGTGGTCCCAGCTACATGGGATGCTGAGGTAGGAACATTGTTTGAGACCAGGAGATCGAGGCTACAGTGAGCCAAGATTGTGACATTGCACTCCAGCCTGTGTTGACAGAGTGATATTCTGTCTCCAAAAAAAAAAGATGGTCCATATCGATGAAATCTCAGCAAAAACCTGAAGGAAGTAAGCCATGAGAATATTTGCAAAAAGGGCTTTCCAAATAGGTAGAACAGTCAGTGTAAAGACTTTAAGATGAGAGCATGCTTGGTGAGTTCAAGGAACTCCAAGGAAGTCAGTAGATCTGAAGTGCAGAAAGGTGTTGGGGTAACAGTGGTCCACTCATGTAGGGCTTTTGTGAGGCACTGAATGAATAGATACATTGAGCAGAGTAGAGACACCTAATTTATATTTTTAAAAGACCACTGGCTGCTGGTTGATACTAGATTATATGAGCAAGGCATAAATTAGACAAGCTGGGAGGTTGTTGTAATATTTCAATCAGCAGGTGAAGGTAGCTTAGACATAGTTGTCAGTGACAGTGGAGGCAGTGAGCTGTGGATTCTAGAATTTGGAAGATAGAGCCAACATGAGTTTCTAATAGATTAGCTGTAGGATATAAGAGAAAGAGTTGAGATAAATCTATGTGTTTTTTTTCCTCCCCCTACCCCCTCAAGTAAGTGCATTTTCCATCAACTTAGATGGGAGGAATGGCTGTGGGTAGAGCAGGTTTAGGAGGGAAGAACAGGGCTTGTTAACTTTGATATGTCTGTTAGGTATCTAAGTGGAGGTATTGAGTAGGCAGTCAGATATATGAGTTCAGAATTTCATTGGAAGTAAATTTGGGAGTCATATGAAAATAAATAGTATTTGAAATAAAAACCTAGATAAATCCCCCAAGAGAATGAATAGATGGAGAAAAGGAACAAGAACTTAGCCCAGGGCATTTCAACATTAAGAATCTGGATTCTGGGCCGGGCACGGTGGCTCAAGCCTGTAATCCCAGCACTTTGGGAGGCCGAGGTGGGTGGATCACGAGGTCAAGAGATCGAAACCATCCTGGTCAACACGGTGAAACCCCGTCTCTACTAAAAATACAAAAAATTAACTGGGCATGGTGGCGTGTGCCTGTAATCCCAGCTACTTAGGAGGCTGAGGCAGGAGAATTGCCTGAACCCGGGAGGCGGAGGTTGCGGTGAGCCGAGATCGCACCATTGCACTCCAGGCTGGGTAACAAGAGTGAAACTCCGTCCCCCACCCCAAAAAAAAAATTAAAGAATCTGGATTCTGGCAGAGTAGAGGAAGAGAGGGAATCAACAAAGGAGACCGAGAAGAAGCAACCAGTGAGATAAGGGAGAAATCAAGAGTATAGTGTTCTGGAAGCCAGTGAATGAAGAGCATCGAGGAGAAGGAGAGAGTGATTCATTACTGCCTTAGTTTAGGTGCTACTCACAGTCACTTCCTAAACTAGGACAGTTAACTTTGGTCTTTGTGCCTCTAGCTCTATCGCCAACCCCTTCTCTATACTTCATTTTTTTCCTATTGTCTGTTATCAAAATGTTCTTTAAAACAAACAAAAAAAACCACTAGGCACAAAAACACACAGAAAATGTAATTCTGCAGTTAAAAATTTGTCAGGTACTTCCAGTTATCGATGAAATCCATATTCTTTTTTATGATGTGGATCTTCATGATTTACCACGTCTGTTTTTCCAGTCTCTTTCTATCTTCTGCTTCTACCTTATTGAATTATTTATTGACTCTCATACTATCTCATGTCTCTTCTTTCCTGGAATTGTGTTTGCTATTATTTACTTGTCTGTATCCCTCATAAGTTTTTTGAAGGCAAATAGTATTTCTAGTTCATTTCTATATCCCTGCACAATATGTGAAACATAGTTGTACAAGTTGTACATCCTTAATCTGGAAATCTAAAATCCAAAATATTCCAAAATTGAAAACATTTGAGCATTAGCATGAGGCCACTAGTGGAAAATTCCACATCTAACCTTATCTGACAGGTTATCATCAAAACACACGTGTACAGCTTTTTTTTTTTTTTTTGAGATGGAGTCTCACTGTGTCACCCAGGCTGAAGTACAGTGGCTCACTATAACCTCTGCCTCCTAGGTTCAAGCAATTCTTCTGGCTTAGCCTCCCAAGTAGCGGGGGCTACAGGCACCCGCCACCAAGCTCAGCTAATTTTTATGTTTTTGGTAGAGATAGGGTTTCACTGTGTTGGCCAGGCTTGTCTGGAACTCCTGACTTCGTGATCTGCCTGCCTCAGCCTCACAGAGTACTGGGTTTACAGGTGTGAGCCAACGTGCCTGGCCCTTATTCAGCGTTTTTAAGGGAAAAAAGACCTTTTTAGCCTATCTTGAGCTGTGGTATATCTTCCCTGTGTACATCCCTGTGCACAACCCTGTGCACACTCAGATTCCCTTTCAACAAGCATGTCCACAAAGGGTAATAAAATGGCACATGTACAGGTTGGAAAAATGGCAGGTTCCTCACCATGCCTCACATGAGGCTAAGGTCTGTGAGCATTACTTACTGTGTTTTTTTGCTTGTTTTTTGCTCTGTGGTGTAAAGATACTGTTGCAAATGTTAAAAAAAAAAAAAAAAAGCTTGCAGATACCCCCATGGTAACAGTGATAAGAAAAAGAGGAAGCATTTGTTTATCTATAGACAGAAAGCCGAGCTGTTAGAGAAAATGGACAGCAGTATAAGCGTGAAATGCCTTACAGAAGAGTATGGTATTGGAATGACCTAAAGAAACAGAAGGATAAACTGTTGACATTCTATGCTGAAAGTGATGAAGTTAGTGCAAAATAGATAAACAGTGCATAAAGTTAAAAGTGAAGATCTTGATCACGTACTGAAAAGAAAGGACCCATCAGTATTGCAGTGAATACACATCACTTAATTTTATGCTGATCGTGAAACAAAATTGATTACAATGAATTGAAAATTGAAGAGAACTGTGAATATTCAACAGGCAAGTCACAGAAATTTTAAAAAAGACAAAGCATTACATTTTTGAAGATTTGTACAAATTGTCCACTGATCATGAAACAGCAGAGAAATGTATTGATAAATTTGCCAGGGTCATTGCTGATGAAAATATTATGCCAGAACAAATCTGTAATGCTGATGAAACATCACTGTTTTGGCATTACTGCCCCAGAAAGATACTGACTACAATTCGTGAGACAGCCCTTATGGAATTAAGGATGCAAAGGACAAAATAACAGTGTTGATATGTGTTAATGTAGTAGGCACACGTAAGTATAAACTTGCTGTGATAGCAAAAGCTTGCTTACTATTTTCAAGGAATGATTTTTTAACCAGTCCACTATTATGCTAACAAAAAGGCATGGATCACCAGGGACATCTTTTCTGATTGGTTTTGTAAACAGCACTTACCAGTGGCTTGTGCTCACTGCTGGAAAGCTGGATCAGATGACAACTGCCAGATTTTATTGTTTCATTAAAACTGTTCTGCTGATCCTCCAGCTGAAATTCTCATCAAAAATCATGTTTATGTCATGTACTTTTCCCCAAATATGACTTCATTAATTCAGCCATGTGACCAGGGTTTCCTTTAGATCAATGAAGAATAAATATAAAAACACTTTCTTGAATAGCATGCTGACAGCTGTAAACGGAGGTGTGTGTGAAATGTTTTCAGAAGGAGTTTAGCATGAAGGATGGTGCATATGCTGTTGCCAATGCTTGGAATACAGTGACTAAAGACACAGTGCATGTCTGGCACAGACTCTGGCCTGCCTCTGTTGGCAATGATGATGAACAAGGTGATGACTTTGAAGGGTTCTGTATGTCAAGTGAGAAAAAACAATGTCTGACCCCACATATGCAAAAAATATGTCTTCAGAGTTCATCAGTAAGCTAGAAGAAGTAGATGTCAAAGGAGCTTTTAATATCGATAATGATGCTTTGGTTGTTCTTTCATTGACTAATGGTGAAATAGCCGAAATAGTTCTGAATCAAGGTGATAGTGACAATGAAGATGACGGTATTAACATTGCAGAAAAAGAGCCCATAGACATAGTGAAAATGTGTGATAGGGCACATTGAAGGACTACAGCAGTGTACGTTCATCAGAGAACAAGAAATTATGTCAGTTTATAAAATCAAAGATAGACTTTTAAGACAAAAACCATTGTTAATGAGGCAGATGACTCTGGAGGAAGTTTTTAAAAAGCCATGCAACAGAATACCTTCTCCTCCCTGTGAGGAACACTCTCTGGTGCCTTGACTGCTGTTTCTTCTCACCGAAAAAAATAAAATAGAGTGTACAGTAGTAATCTTTTAATCAGAACACAATATCCTAGGTGGAGACCAAAATCCTACCATTGTTTGTTGTTCCTGTTGCTCAGTAGCTGACCTAAGTATTCTGGTGATGCTACTGTGCTTAGTTGCTCTGAACACATTATTTTTCAATTTATATAATATTTTTACTCAAGTATTTATGTGTGAATGTAAGAAAATGATTCCTTATTGGTTGCATATAGATTCAATCAGGAGTGAGGACGATGGCAAATAACCAGATTGTCCACATGGTGGCTGAGACTGAATGTACACACACCTTGTTTTATGCACAAAATTATTTAAACTGTTGTATATAACTACCTTTAGGCTGTGTATATAAAGTATATGTGAAACATAAATGAATTTTGTGTTTAGACTTGGATCTCGTCCCAGAGAGATCTCATTGTGTATATGAAAAATTTTCACAATCAGAAGTTGAAAAGCCAAAATACTTCTAATTCCAAGCATTTCAGATAAGGACTACCCAAGTTTTACCAAACAAATGCTTGTTAAAATATTATTTTTTGTTGCTCGGGCTGAACTCAGCTTCCTGGGCTCAAGCTGTCTCCTTCCTGAGGATCTGAGTTGCTGAGACTACACACATGTTCAACCACACTCAGCTAAACTTTGTTATCTTTAAAGGAATTAAATAAATGAGGAAAAAAGTATTTTATATTTAATTTAATACCAAGTGTCAATATTTCAATTTAAGTTAAATTTATTAAAATTAATTTCAAAATATTTACTACAATATTAAATATAAATGAAATAATTTATAAATAATATCCATAGGTAAATAATGAAACTAAATATCAATGTTAAATGCCACGTATTTACCGTTCTGGTATTCTTCATTACTATATGTAGATCCAGGCTTTCATCTGGAATCATTTAACTTCATCCTGAAGAATGTTCTTTGTATTTCTTATATTGCAGATGTGCTTGTAATGAATTCTTTCAGCCTTTGGTTTTCTGAAAGTTTTTATTTGTCCTTTAATTTTGAAGGACATATTTGCTAGAAATAGAATTCTAGGTTGACAATGTTTTGTGTTTTTTTCCTTTTTGTACTTTAAGGTTGTCATTCCATTGTATTCTGGCTTGTGTTGTTTCTGATGAGAAGTCATGCTATTCTTAGCTATGTTCTGTTCTATATAATGCCATTTTTTTTTTTTTACTGCTTTTAAACTTTTTCCTTGTTTCTTTATAACTGTTTGTTTTTAGCATTTTGATTATGATGTGTCTTTGTGTGTTTTTCTTTATGTTTATCCCGTTTGTCATTTGTATAGATTCTTTTGTCTGTTTTTTGATATTTTGTCAAATATCGTAAATTTTGGCCATTCATTTATCAGATACTGTCCTGCCCCTCTCATCCCAGCCATGGTACTCTATTTGCATGTAAGTTAAACCAGTGAAACCAGTAAGTTAATACCATTCCACAGATCAGTGAATCTTTGCTAATTTTGTCTTTTTTCTTTTTGTGCTTCAGTGTGGATATTATTGTTGTGCTTTATTAATATTAATATGGAAATTGTTAATGTGATGTTGATGAATGCAGAACTTTATTATCTTTCTATAAAGAATGTTGGGCTTTGTTCTAGGATGTAGTTTGAGTGAATTGTGGATTGGTACAACTCTTTTTTTTTTTTTTTTTTTTTTATTACTTTAAGTTCAGGGGTACCTGTGCAGATCATGCAGGATTCTTACATAGGTATACACATGTCATAGTGGTTTGCTACATCCATGCCCCTGTCACCTACATTAGGTATTTTTGCTGTTATCCCTCCCCAATCTCCCTACCCCCTGCTGTCTCTCACCTAGCTCTCCCATCTCCCAACAGGCCCCAGTGTGGGATGTTCCCCTCACTGTGTTCATGTGTTCTTATTGTTCAGAACCCACTTATGAGTGAGAACATGCGGTATTTGGTTTTCTGTTCTTGTGTCAGTTTGCTGAGAATGATGGTTTCCAGCTTCATCCATGTGCCTGCAAAGGACATGAACTCATCCTTTTTTATGGCTGAATAGTATTCCATGGTGTATATGTGCCACATTTTCTTTATCCAGTCTATCATTAAAGGTCATTTGGGTTGGTTCCAACTCTTTTCTATTGTAAATAGTGCTGCAGTGAGCATACGTGTGCATGTATCTTTATAATAGAACGATTTATAATCCTTTAGGTATATACGCAGTTATGGGATTGCTGGGTCAAATGGAATTTCTAATTTCTATTTCTAGGTCCTTGAGGAATCGCCACACTGTCTTCCACAATGGTTGAACTAATTTACACTCCCGCCAACAGTGTAAAAGTGTTCCTATTTCTCCACATCCTCTCTAGCATCTGTTGTCTCCAGATTTTTTAATGATCGCCATTCTAACTGGCATGAGATGGTATCTCAGTGTGGTTTTGATTTGCATTTCTCTAATGAGCAGTGGTGATGAGCACTTTTTCACAAGTTTGTTTGCTGTATAAATGTCTTCTTTTGAGAGTGTTTGTTTATATCTTTTGCCCACTTTTTGATGGGGTTGTTTTCTTCATGTAAATTTGTTCAAGTTCTTTGTAGATTCTGTATAATAGCTTTTGTCAGATGGGTAGATTGCAGAAATGTTTTCCCATTCTGTTGGTTGGCCATTCACTCTAATGATAGTTTCTTTTGCTGTACAGAAGCTCTTAAGTTTGATTAGATCCCATTTGTCTAATTTGGCTTTTGTTGCCATCGCTTTTGGTGTTTTAGTCATGAAATCCTTGCCTTTGCTTATGTCCTGAATGTTATTGCCTAGGTTTTTCTTCTAGGGTTTTTATGGTGTTAGCTCTTATGTTTAAATCTTTAATCCATCTGGAGTTAATTTTTGTATAAAGTATAAGGAAGGCATCTAGTTTCAGCTTTCTGCACATTGCTAGCCAGTTTTCCCAACGCCATTTATTAAACAGGGAATCCTTTCCCCCATTGCTTGTTTTTGTCATGTTTGTCAAAGTTCAGATGGTTGTTGATGTGTGGTATTACCTCCGAGGCCTCTGTTCTGTTCCATTGGTCTATATTTCTGTTTTGGTACCAGTACCATGCTGTTTTGATTACTGTAGCCTTGTAGTATAATTTGAAGTCAGGTAGTGTGATACCTCCAGACTTTTTTTTTTTTTTTTTTTTTTGCTCAGGATTGTCTTGGCTATGCAAGCTCTTTTTTGGTTCCATATGAGGTTTAAGGTGTTTTTTCCAGTTCTGTGAAGAAGGTCAATGGTAGTTTAATGGGGATAGCATTGAATCTATAAATTACTTTGGGCTGTATGGCCATTTTCATGATATTGATTCTTCCTAACCAGGAGCATGGAATGTTTTTCCATTTGTTTGTGTTCTCTTTTATCTCCTTGAGCAGTGGTTTGTACTCCTTGAAGAGGTCCTTCATGTTCCTTGTTAGTTGTATTCCTAGGTATTTTATTCTCTTTGTAGCAATTGTGAATGGGAGTTTGATCATGATTTGGCTGTTATTGGTATATAGGAATGCTTGTGATTTTTGCATATTGAAGGTGTTTATTATCTTAAGATAATTGGGCTGAGACAATGGGGTCTTCTAAATATACAATCATGTCATCTGCAAATAGAGACAATTTGAATTCCCCTTTTCCTAATTCAATACACTTTATTTCTTTTTCTTGCCTGATTTCTCTGGCGAGAACTTCCAATACTATGTTGAATAGGAGTGGTAAGAGAGGGCACCCTTGTCTAGTGCCAGTTTTCAAAGGGAATGCTTCTAGTTTTTGTCCCTTCAGTATGATATTGGCTGTGGGTTTGTTATAAATAGCTTTTATTATTTTGAGGTACGTTCCATTGCTACCTAGTTTATTGAGAATTTTTAGCATAAAGGGCTGTTGAATATTGTTGAAAGCCTTCTCTGCATCTATTGTGATAATCATGTAGTTTTGGTCTTTGGTTCTGTTTATGTGATGGATTACGTTTATAGCTTTGCATGTGTTAAACCAGCCTTGCATCCCTGGGATGAGGCTGACTTGATTGTGATGGCTAAACTTTTTGATGTGCTGTTGGATTTGGTTTGCCAGTATTTTATTGAAGATTTTCGTATCAATGTTCATCATGGATATTAGCCTGAAATTTTCTTTTTTCATTGTGTCTCTTCCAGGTTTTGGTATCAGAATGATGTTGGTCTCATAAAATGAGTTAGGGAGAATTCCCTCTTTTTGTATTGTTTGGAATAGTTTCAGAAGGAATGGTACCAGCTCCTCTTTGTACGTTTGGTAGAATTTGGCTGTGAACCTGTCTGGTCCTGGACTTTTTTTGGTTGGTAGGCTATTAATTGCTGCCTCAACTTCAGACCTTATTATTGGTCTATTCAGGGATTCTACTTCTTCCTGGTTTAGTCTTGGGAGGGTGTAACTGTCCATTTCTTCTAGATTTATTGGTTTATGTGCATAGAGGTGTTTGTAGTAATCTCTGATGGTAGTTTGCATTTCTGTGGAATCAGTAGTGATATCCCCTTTATCATTTTTTTTATTGCATCTATTTGATTCTTCTCTGCTTTTTATTAGTCTGGCTAGTGGTCTATCTATTTTGTTGATCTTTTCAAAAAACCAGCTCTTGGATTTATTGATTTTTTGAAGGGTTTTTTTGTGTCTCTATATCCTTCAGTTCTGCTCTGTTCTTAGTTATTTCTTGGCTTCTGCTAGCTTTTGGATTTGTTTGATGTTACTCCTCTAGTTCTTTTAATTGTGATGATAGGGTGTCAATTTTAGATCTTTCCTTGCTTCTCATATGGGCATTTATTGCTATAAATTTCCCTCTAGACACTGCTTTAAATATGTCCCAGAGATTCTGGTACGTTGTATCTTCATTCTCATTGGTTTTTAAGAACATCTTTGTTTCTGCCCTCATTTCATTATTTATACAGTAGTCATTCAGGAGCAGGTTGTTCAGTTTCCATGTAGTTGTATGGTTTTGAGTGAGTTTCTTAATCCTGAGTTCTAATTTGATTGCACTGTGGTCTGAGAGACTGTTATGATCTCTGTTCTTTTCCATTTGCTGAGGAGTGATTTATTTCCAATTACGTGGCCAATTTTAGATTAAGTGTGATGTGGTGCTGAGAAGAATGTATATTCTGTGGATTTGGGGTGGAGAGTTCTGTAGATGTCTATTAGGTCTGCTTGGTCCAGATCTGAGTTCAAGTCCTGGATATTCTTGTTTATTTTCTGTCTCGTTGATCTGTCTAATATTGACAGTGAAGTGTTAACATCTCCCACTAATATTGTATGGGAGTCTAAGTCTCTTTGTAGGTCATTAAGAACTTACTTTATGTATCTAGATGTCCCTCCTGTATTTGGTGCATATATATTTGGGAAAGTTAGCTCTTCTTGTTGCATTGATCCCTTTACCATTATGTGGTGCCCTTCTTTGTCTCTTTATCTTTGTTGGTTTAAAGTCTATTTTGTAAGAGACCAGGATCACAATCCCCGCTTTTTTTTGCTCTCCATTTGCTTGGTAAATCTTCCTCCATCCCTTTATTTTGAGCCTATGTGTGTCTTTGCATGTGAGATGGGTTTCCTGGATATAGCACACCAATGGATCTTGACTCTTAATCCAATTTGCCAGTCTGTGTCTTTTGATTGGGGCATTTAGCCCATTTACATTTAAGGTTAATATTGTTATGTATGAATTTGATCCCGCCATTTTGTTACTGGCTGGTTGTTTTGCCCATTAGTTGATGCAATTTCTTCAGTGTGTCGATAGTTCTTACTATTTGATATGTTTTTGCAGTGGCTGGTACTGGTTGTACCTTTCCATGTTTACTGTTTCCTTCAGGAGCTCTTGTAAGGCAGGCCTGGTAGTGACAAAATCTCTCAGCAATTGCTTGTCTATAAAGGATATTATTTCTCTTTCGCTTATGAAACTTAGTTTGGCTGGATATGAAATTTGGGGTTAAACGGTCTTTTCTTTAAGGATGTTGAATATTGGCCCCTGCTCTCTTCTGGTTTGTAGGGTTTCTGCCAAGAGATCTGCTGTGAGTCTGATGGGCTTCCCTTTGTGGGTAACCTGACCTTTCTCTCTGGTGGCCCGTAGCATTTTTTTCTTCACTTCAACCCTGGTGAATCTGATGATTATGTGCCTTGGGGTTGCTCTTCTTGAGGAATATCTTTGTGGTGTTCTCTGCATTTCCTGGATTTGAATGTTGTCCTGCCTTGCTAGATTGGGAAAGTTCTCCTGGTTAATACCCTGAAGACTGTTTTCTAGTTTGGATTCATTTTCCCCATCACTTTCAGGTACACTGATCAAATGTAGGTTAGGTCTTTTCACATAATCCCATATTTCTTAGAGGATTTGTTTATTTCTTTTCACTCTTTTTTCTCTAATCTTGCCTTCTCATTTTATTTCATTGAGTTGATCTTCAGTCTCTGATACCCTTTCTTCTGCTTGATCGATTCGGCTATTGAAACTTGTGTATGCTTTGCGAAGTTCTGGTGCTGTGTTTTTCAGCTCCGTCAAGTCATTTATGTTCTTCTCTAAGCTAGTTATTCTAGTTAGCATTTTGTTTAATCTTTTTTCAATGTTCTTAGTTTCTTTGCTTTGGGTTAGAACATGCTCCTTTAGCTCAGAGAAGTGTGTTATTACCCACCTTCTGAAGCCTACTTCTGTCAATTTGTTGAAATAATTCTCCATCCAGTTTTGTTCCCTTACTGCTCAGGAGTTGTGATCCCTTGGGGGAGAAGAGGCATTCTGGTTTTTGGTGTTTTCATCCTTTTTGCGCTGGTTTCTTCCCATCTTCGTGGATTTATCCACCTTTGGTCTTTGAAATTGGTGACTTTTGGTTGGATCTCTGAGTGGATGTTTTTTCTGTTGATGTTGAAACTATTTCTTTGTGCTTTTTAGTTTTCCTTCTAACAGTGAGGCCCCTCTGCTGCAGGACTCCTGGAGGTCCACTCCAGGCCCTGCTTGCCTGGGAATCACCCATGGGAGCTGCAGAACAGCAATGATTACTGCCCGTTCCTTCCTCTGGTAGCTTCATCCCAGAAGGGTACCTGCCAGATGTCAGCCAGAGCTCTCCTGTATGAGGTGTCTCTCAGGATACATGGGGCTCAGGGAGCCACTTGAGGAGGCAGTCTGACCCTTATCAGAGCTCAAGTGCTGTTCTGGGAGTCCTGTTGCTCCCTTCAGAGCTGCTGGGCAGGGACGTTTAAGTCTACTAAAGTGGAACTCAAAACCGCCCCTTTTCCCAGGTGCTCTGACCCAGGAAAATGGGGCTTTATTTATAAGTCCCTGATGGGCTGCTGCCTTTTTTCAGACATGCCCTGCCCAGCAAGAAAGGAGTCTAGTCACAATCTGCCTGCAGAGGGTTTGCTGAGCTGCCGCAGGCTCCGCCTAGCTACTGTGTAAACTTCTTGCAATTTTGTTCACTCAAGCAAGGTTAGAACTGCGTCAGTAATGGCGGACACCCCTCTCGACACCGAGTTTGACCTTCCAGGTGGAGCTCAAACTGCTCTGCTGGCTGTAAAAATCACAAGCCAGTCGGTCTCAGTTTGCTGGTCTTTGTGGGAGTGGTACCTGCCCAGCCAGATCCCTTGGCTCCCTGCCTTCAGTCCCCTTTTTTTCAGAGGAATGGGTGGTTCTGTCTCGTAGGTGTTCCAGGCGCCAGCTAAAACGGCCACCCAGTTTTGTACTGGAAACCCGCAGTGCCAGCTAAAACAGCCACCCAGTTTTGTGCTGGAAACCTGCGGCTCTGGTATTGTTGGCACAGGCAGGAATCTCTTGGTGACTGGGCTGTAAAGACTGTGGGAAAAGCGCAGTATCTGAGCCAGAATGCCGGAGTGTCCAGAAAAGTCCCCAATGGCCTCCCTTGGGTAGGAAAGGGTGTTCTTTGGTCCCTTGGACTTACTGGGTGAGGCAACACCCCACCCTGCTTCGATTTGCCCTCCTTGTGCTATACCCACTATCCAACCAGTCCCACTGAGATGAACTTGGTACCTCGATTGGAGATGTGGAGATCACTCGCCTTCTGCATCGCTCACTGGGAATTGCACACTCCGGAGCTGTTCCTATTCGGCCATCTTGGCAGAAGTCTCAGTATAACCCTTTTGATGCTTGTTAGAGTTTGTCTATAATTGTTTTTACTCTAGGGCAGTGGCTTTCAAAGTGTAGTACCTGGACCAGCAGTATCAGTGTCACCTCAGAGTGATGCTTAGCAATCTGTGTTTTAATATATCTCTAAGTTATTGTGGTGTACTCTTAACTTTTAACCTTTTTCCTTTTTAGAAAAAAAAAGTGCAGCTTACTGCCAGTGCTTATTTAACTTTACATAAACATGGTCTTTGAGGCTGAAGCAGATCTGACTGATTTTCAATGTGAAAATAAAATATAAAAATTGTTCTTGGAGTTATTTTAAAACTGAACTAACATCATAATCATCTGAATCATCAGAGTCGTCTACTTTGGAAAAATTGGATTCATCAAATGAATCTTCAGCCAACAACTGCTGAGAACAGTGTTAACATCAAGTGTAGGAATGCTGCGTTTTCTAGGATTTGACATTTTTTAGCGATTGAGAATTACCGTATTTTGTAAATGGATATATCACTAGTAAAAACAGAATGGTATAAATAGAATGATGTCTTTTGTTGCCAAAGTTGATATATTAGAGCAATGTGAAAATAATAATTAAAATGAGATATTACATGGGAAAGTTATCTTCGGGTAGATGCTGGAATTGCAAGTGCCACTGGTGAGTGGCAAATTGGGAAAGGGTCAAGAACCACTACCCTAGAGCTAGTTCATCTTTACTACTAGGATGTGACCCTTCTGGAGTCTCTGTTCAGTGCTCTAGATATTCAATGAGGTCTCTCTCCTTTACCTTGTCAGAATGTCTCACAGTCTTATATGAGTTCTGGAAATTATTTAGATTAATATTCATGGTACTTTGCTTGCTTACTCTATGTATGTGCACCTTAATTTTCAGTCGTAGTCTCAGGAGGAACCCTGTGTAGATTTCTTGAGCTTTTCTCTGTATAGCTCCTCCTCTTTAGCACTCTGTCCTGAAGATTCCATCTCTTTCCCCCTCGTTAAACTCTGAATCTGTCACTCTAACTTCGTAAGACTGCTGTACTTTTTCTTGGGGTTATCATTCCTTGTGGTGCATTTCAGAAAGTGTTTCCAGACAGACATCAGGACGACCTTGTTCATTTTCCTTTTCTTAGGGATCACAGTCCTACACTAACTTTTGTCTGATGTGTGACAATAACTGCTTTGTATATTTTTCCAGTTTTTTCAGTGTTTACATTAGGATAGATCTAGTACCAGTTACTCTGTTACTCTCTGTTATTTTTTTTATGATCATGAGGCTACATAGAAGCTAGTTATGAGAAAAATGAATGCTGTACTAATTTCTTCACATGATTTCAGGCAGCATTACAGTGCTATATGATACATATTAGGCATTGTGCTGGGATAGGAGGATTAAAACCTAAATGGGATAATGCCTGTGTCTTCAAAGATCTTATAACTTATAAGAGTAGACTGGTATATAAACAACACATTCCAAGTCAGTGTATGATAAAGGCAGCATGAAATTATATAAAGGCCATGGACTTTGAAATCAGATAGGCTTTTGTTAAATCCCAACTCCATGACTTATTATTGTATTATGCAACCTCTCACATCTTTAGTTTTCCATCTGCAGAATGAGGATAATAGTATGTTATAGGACTTTTGAGAAGATTATATTAAAATTCTTTTATAAAGCCCTTAGCATATCATAGAGGTTCATTAAGTATTGAGTTTATTTTCCCTTAGAATAAACATAGGATGGTGGAGCAGTTAATTTTTTTTATTGCTATAGAATTCTTCAGGGAGGAAATGATATTTAAATTATGCCTTAAAGGTTGAATAGGGTTTTGATATGTGTTAGATGGGTTCCAAGGACATTCTACTTTGAAGAAACTAAATGCACGAGGGCTCAAAGGTGTAAAACGTAGGGAACCTGTAAATATACTTATGAATGTCAGCATAGTCCAGAACCTTAGGAAAAGCAGTTTAGATCTTAAAAACAACAATAACAAAACCTAGTAGTAGGAATGTAAAAATGAAGAAAAAAAGAACAAACAGAAATTCTAACCTCATAGTAAAAGTATACTTCCTTAGGCCATTCCAATTTATTGCCATGACTAATAAATTTGGGAAAGCCTGTGGAAAATTCCTGCGGGCCGATCTTTGCTTAACCACTATTCAAGACTGCTTTACGTTGATAGTCTAAGCCGATCATTTCATTAATATTAAACTCCAGAGCTCATTCCCAAGTTTCCAAGAATTTGCTGAATTGCTTTTCTCTGTTATCTGTTTCTTTGGGTAACTTCCATCTTTTTTTTTTTCTTGCCCTGTAAAAATTGATTTCCTGGGTTTTCCAAATGATTGATAATGTGACAGTACTATAAAGACTTTTCTTAGACTCCGGTATGTTCACATTTAGTACAAATACTGTCAAGGGCTTTGTAAAGTGTATAACTAATATAGTTTCTACATATATTTTAGTAGGGAATTCTAAACTTAAGTATTTTATTTCATTTAGGTTAAAATATGTACTTTTTTATTTTTAAATATATATTTTATTGCACTTTAGGTTCTGGGGTGCATGTGCAGATCATGCAGGATTGTTGCATAGGTACATACATGGCAATGTGGTTTGCTGCCTCCATCCCTCCGTCACCTATATCTGTCATTTTTCCCCCATGTTATCCCTCCCCGACCTCCCTACCCTCCACTGTCCCTCCCCTATTCCCCAACAACAGACCCCAGTGTGTGATGCTCCCCCCCCATGTTCATGTGTTCTCATTGTTCAACACCCGCCTATGAGTGAGAAACATGCAGTGTTTGATTTTCTGTTCTTGCGTCAGTTTGCTGAGAATGATAGTTTCCAGATTCATCCATGTCCCTACAAAGGACACATACTCATCATTTTTTATGGCTGTATAGCATTCCATGTTGTATGTGTGCCACATTTTCCTTGTCCAGCCTATCATCAATGGGCATTTGGGTTGGTTCAGGTCTTTGCTATTGTAAGCAGTGCCACAATGAACATACGTGTGCATTTGTCTTTATAATAGAATGATTTATAATCCTTTGGGTAAATACCCAGTAATGGGATTGCTGGGTCAAATGGAATTTCTATTTCTAGGTCCTTGAGGAATCACCACACTGTCTTCCACAATGGTTGAACTAATTTACACTCCCACCAGCAATGTAAAAGTGTTCCTGTTTCTCTACATCCTGTCCAGCATCCGTTGTCTCCAGGTTTTTTAATGATTGCCATTCTAACTGGCATGAGATGGTATCTCAATGTGGTTTTGATTTGCATTTTTCTAATGACCAGTGATGATGAGCATTTTTTTATATGTTCATTGGCCTCATGTATGTCTTCTTTTGAAAAGATATGGACTGTTAAGATATTTTCTCTTTTAAATTTTTGCGTCATTCAACATCAGTTGTTTTGCATCATTAAAAATAAGCTGGCTTTTTGGATTGAGTTTACTTTATTTTTCCAGTGGGTAACTTTTATCTGACCTTTAGGTCTAATATTTTTTGGTTTATTTTCTGAAGCTATGCAATGTTTGGGAAAAAATAAGCCTCATGAAGAAGGGCTATTATCCCTGAAAATGATGAGACCAGAAATGAGAAAAACAAAAATCAAATATCACCCTTGAAATGTGGATTTCAGTTTTTAAAAGTTCTTTATCCTCTGTTCTGAGACCCATAATTTAGAAGTCTGTTCCTCTGCTTCTCTGTGATAAGTTCTCACAAAAAATCCTCTTGTGTTTTCATTAGAATCACATTGAATTCATAAATTGGGGAGAATTTACATATTTATAATATTGAGTCTTTTCATTTATGAAAATGGTTTATTTCTCTAGTTAGGTGTTCTTCTATAATATTAGAGTTTTGTCCCCGAAGATCTTGCAAATTATACTTTGATTTGTTCATGGGTTTTTAAAGTTTTTAAAAAATGGAATCTGTTTTTTTAATGTAATCAAATCACTTGTTGGATCAGAAAATTGATTTTTATATTTCAAGTCCAGCAAACCTGCTTTGTATGCTTATTAAAATGGATTGCAAAGTATCTTATATTTTCTATGGAATCATATATGCAGTAGCAGTTTTTCTTCTATTCCACACTTCAAACTTCTTGATTTTTGAATAGAAGTGTTCTTATAAGTAAGAATGTATGTGTTTGGTTTTCTGTTTCTATATTAGTTGGCTGAGAATAATGGCCTTCAGCTCCATTCATGTCCCTGAAAAGGACATAGTCTCAATTACGGCTGCATAGTATACCATGGTATATATGTACCACATTTTCTTTATCCAGCCTATCATTGATGGACATTTAGGTTGATTCCATGTTTTTGCTATTGTGAACAGTACTGCAATGAACATATGTGTGTATGTATCTTTATAACAGAATGATTTTTATTCCTTTGGGCATATACCCAGTAATGGGATTGCTGGATCAAATGGTATTTCTGCCTCTATGTCTCTGAGGAATTGCCATACTGTCTTCCACAATGACTGAACTAATTTACACTCCCACCAACAGTGTGAAGTGTTCCTTTTTCTCTGCAACCTTTCCAGCATGTGTTGTTTTTTGACTTTTTAAGAATAGCCATTCTGACTCATGTGAGCCATTGTGGTTTTGATTTGCGTTTCTCTAATGGTCAATGATATGGAGCTTTTTTTCATGTATTTGTTGGCTGCATGTATGTCTTCTTTTGAGAAGTGTCTGTTCATGTCCCTTGCCTGTTTTTTTTTCTTGTAAATTTGTTTAAGTTCCTTGCAGATGCTGGCTGTTACACCTTTGTCAGAGGGATATATTGCAAAAATTTTCTGTCATTCGTGCAGAAGCTCTGTAGTTTAATTAGATCCCCTTTGTCAAGTTTTGCTTTTGTTGCAATTGCTTTTGATGTCTTCATCATGAAATCCTTGTCTGTGCCTACCTCCTGGATGGTATTGCTAAGATTTTCTTCTTGGGTTTTTATAGTTTGGGGCTTTACTTTTAAGTCTTTAATTAATCTTGAGTTGATTTTTGTATATGGTGTAAGGAAGGAGCCCAGTTTCAGTTTTCTGCATGTGGCTAGCTATTTCTCCTAGCACCACTTATTAAATAGGGACTCTTTTTCCCATTGCTTGTTTTTGTCAGGTTTCTTGAAGATCAGATGGTTATAGGTGTGTGGTCTTATTTCTGGGTTCTCTATTCTTTTCCATTGGTCCATGTGTCTGTTCTTGTACCAGTACCATGCTGTTTTGGTTACTGTTGCCTTATAATATAGTCTGAAGTCAGGTAGTGTGATATTTCCAGCTTTATTCTTTTTGCTTAGGATTGTCTTGGCTATTTGGGCTCTTTTTTGGTTCTCTATGAATTTTTAAATAGCATTTCTAATTGTGTGAAGAATGTCAAAGATAGTTTAATGGGAACAGCATTGAATCTATAAATTGCTTTGGGCAGTATGTTCATTTTCATGATATTGATTCTTCCTATCCATGAGCATGGGATGTGTTTCCATTTGTTTGTGTCATCTGTGATTTCTCTGACCAGTGGTTTATAGTTCTCCTTGAAGAAGTCCTTCACTTCCCTCATTAGCCTAAGTATTTTATTCTCTTTGTAGCAATTGTGAATGGGAGTTTATTAATGATTTGGCTCTGGTTTGCCTGTTGTTGGTGTATAGGAATACTGGCAATTTTTGCACATTGATTTTGTATTCTGAGACTTTGCTGAAGTTGCTTCTCAGCTTAAGAAACTTTTGGGTTGAGAGGATGGGGTTTTCTAGATATAGGATCATATCATCTGCAAACAAAGATAGTTTGACTTTCTCTGTTCCTATTTGAATATCCTTTATTTCTTTTTCTTCTCTGATTGCCCTGGACAGAATTTCTGGTACTGTGTTGAATAGGAAAGGTATGAGAAGACATTCTTGTCTTGTGCCAGTTTTCCAGGGGAACGTTTCCAGCTTTTGCCCATTCAGTATGATATTGGCTGTGGGTTTGTCATATATGGCTTTTATTATTTTGAGGTATGTTTCCTCAATGCCTAGTTTGTTGAGAGTTTTAACATGAAAGAATGTTGAATTTTATTGAAGGCCTTTTCTGCATCTGTCTATGAGATGATCATTTGGTTTTTGTCTAGTTCTACTTATTATGATGATTTACATTTATTGATTTGCATATGTTGAATCAACTTTGCATCCCAGGGATGAAGGCTACTTGATGGTGGAGGATACACTTTTTGATGTGCTGCTGGATTCAGTTTGCCAGTAAAACTTTATAATTTTTTATATCTACTGAGATAAATCATATGGCTTTTTTCTTTTATCCCATTAATGTGGTATATTATGAATGGCTTTTATAGTGTTAAATAATCCTTGCATTGCCAAATAAACTATACTTAGTTATTTAAAAAGAATGTATTGGTGGATTTTTTTAATTTTTTGTTTAAGAATTCTCTGTAATTTTTGTTTGTGGTATCAATTTTTCTTTTAGATTATAGAATAAGCTCAGTAGCTTTTCTTCATTTTCAAGTCTCTGAAAATTTGTATAATATAGGATTTTCTCTTCATGAAGATATGGTAAAGCTTATTTCCACATCCTCTGTACTTGATGGAGTTTCTAGGAAGGAGGGCTTTTAAAAATAATTTATAAATTTAAATATAACATATATATGGGAAAATTGCACAAGTCATAAATGTACAGCTCAATGAATTTTCACAAACAGAACAATCTCATCTTACCAGAATCTAGATCAAGAAACTAAAAATTACCATTGTCCCAGAAGCCCCACTGTGTACCCTTTCACCTACTGCCTTCTCTGAGGGTGACCACTACTCCAGTTTCTAAACCATATATTAGGGGATTTTTGTTTGTTTTTGAACTGTATACAGATGAAATCATACAGAATGATTTTTTTTTATATGGCCTTTTTCACTCAGTTGTATATTTGTAAGATTCATCATGTTGTATTATGTAGTTGTGGTTCATTCTGTTTGCTCTATAGTATTTTGTGATGATTCCTGCAATAGAATATATTACATATTTATGTATCCATTCTACTGTTAATGGAGTTGTGGGTGCTTTCTAGTTTTGGCCTAGTGTAAATAGGGCTGCTATGGAAATTTTGGTGGACTTATTTACACATTTTTTCAACCTTGAAGTGGAATTATTGGGTTATAAATTATGCATGTTTTTAGCTTTAGTGATGTTGCTAAACAGTTACATTGTTGAACTAATTTATATTTTTACCAACAGTGTTCGAGTACTGATTGCTCCACATTCTTGTTGGGCTTGGTATTTAACTACTTCATTTTAGCTATTCTAGTGGGTATGTTGAATAACATAACATAGTATGCTGTTAACTTGCCTTTCTTTGATGATTAAGAACATCAAACACCTTTTTCCTATACTTATTGGTCATTTGTATAATTTTTGGTGAATTTTCTTGATATGCTGTAAAGAAATTTTATTGATATGCTATAAAGAAATACCTAATACTGTGTAACTTTTAAAGAAAAGAAGTTTAATTGGCTTATGGTTCCATTAGCTGTACAGGAAGCATAACGGCTTCTGGGGAGGCCTCAGAAAACTTTGAATCATGGCAAAAGGCAAAGGGGAAGCAGGCACGTCTTACATGGCAGGAAGAAAAGCGGGGGGGATGTGCTATACACTTTTAGAAAGAGGAAGAAAGGGAGGAAGGAGGTACTACACACTTTTAAACAACCAGATCTTGTGAGAACTCTATGAGGAGAAGAGCACCAAAGTGATGGTGCTAAACCATTTATGAAGGATCCATCTCCATGATCCAATCATCTCCTACTAGTCCCATCTCCAACATTGGGGATTACACTTGAACATGAGATTTGGGTGAAGACACAGATCCAAATCACACCAAGTGTCTATTCAAGTTTTTATTCATTTGGGTTGTCTGCCTTTTTCTTAATGATATGCAGAAGTTCTTTATATATTATAAATACCAGTTCTTTATTGATTTTATGTACTACAAATAGCTTCTCTATGGGTATATTTTTATTAGTTATTCAGTTTTTAAATACTTATTCAAACTTTCTATTTCCTTTTGAGACGTTTTACATAAGATTTTTCTACAAAGTTGTTGATTTATCTACATTTTTAAACCTACTGATAAAAAGTTGTTTAATCTATTTTTGGTATCCTTTCAATTATTCTAGAAAATTATTAGTCACTATCTCTTTCAATATTGTATATAGAAGTATATACAAGTATGTGTGTGTATTTTTAATATACCTGGTAGCATGCTTTACATGATGTTTTGTACCTTATTTTCTTAACTTAATATTTCTTGAAAATCCTTGCATTTCATCATATAAGGAGCTCATCCTTTAAAAATACTTTCATAATATTTAATAATATTATGTGATAATATATTTACCCAATCTTGTATTGATGGGAATTTAAATTACTTCTAGGCTTTTGCTGTACCAAGCAAAGCTGCATATTAGGATAAATACATAAAGTGGAATTTCTGGTCTCATAAACTCCTGGACTGATGATAGAGCATTAACTTTTATGTTTATATTCCATTTTTAATGCTTTAAGTCTTTTATAAATTGAGATATAAATGACATGCTATAAAATTCACCATTTTAAAATGTACAATTCAGTGGTTTTTTACTTTATTCATGGAGTTGTGCAACCACTACCAGTATGTAACTCCAGAACATTTTCATCATCCCAGAAAAGAATCCTTAACAGTCACTCCATAGTCCTGCCTTCCCCCAGCTCCTGGCAACCATGAATCTATTCATTTTCTGTCACTATGTATTCGTCTATTCTGGACATTTCATATAAATGTAGCCATACAAATGCGATCTTTTGTGTCTGGTTTCTTTTACTTAGTATAATGTTTTCAAGGCTCATGTATATTATGACATGTATTTGTACTTAATTTCTTTTATGAATGGTCAAATAATATTCCATTGTATGGATATGCCACATTTTATTTGATGTATATTTGGCTCATTTTTATTTTTGTCTATTATAAGTAATGCCGCTATGAATACTTCTATCAACGTTTTGTTTGGACATGTGCTTTTCATTCTCTTGACTCTATATCTGGGATTAGAATTGCTGGGTTCTATAGTAACTCTATGTTTAACTATTTGAGGAACTGCCAAACTGTTTTTCTCAGTAGCTACACCATTAGCGCTGTGTGAGGTTCCAATTTCTTTATATTTTTATCAACTCTTTTTATTTTCCTTACAAATTTTTTTACATTACACCTGCTATTCTAATGAGTATGAAGTGGTATCTCATGATTTTGATTTTCCTAATGTCTGATGATTTTGAGCAGATTTTCATGTGTTAATTGGATATTTACCTCTCTTCTCTAGCAAACTGTCTTTTCAGATCCTTTGCCCCTTGTTTAATTGGGTAATTTGTCTTTTTATTGTTGAGTTGTAAGAGTTATTTATAGAGATACTTGTATTATGTGTGTTGATAAAGGGCAAATATCTCCATATGAAGTGTTCCTTTATGTTAATGAGAGAAAAAAATGCTAACTTCCAAATAGAAAATGGCCAAATAATATAAAAAAAAATTCACAGAAGAGGAAAAACAACAATAGAGGATGGTTAATTGCATATAGTAGAATATTTTACCATTATTAAAATTTATATTTTAAAAATAGACAAATTGATCTTTATATAATGTTAATGTCAAGTGAAAAGTAGCAAGATACAAAACTGTGTAAAATGTATGAATTCATAAAAAGCAACATTCACTCACACAATTCATAATTCATCAAAAGCAACATTCACTCACACAAAAATCACACACACACACACAAATTCATCAAAAACAACATTCATTCACACAAAAACCACCACAAACGCGCGCACGCACACACACACACACGGACAAATTAGAGTGGAAAGAAGTGTTTCATCATATTGACAGTGATTATTCTTGGGTGGTGTAATTAAGGTTGATGTTTATTTTTTCCTTTATATAGTTCTGAATTTTCCAGATTTTCAAGATTAAATTAGAGACCAACTATTGGTCTCTAGGAAAAAAGCAAAATAATTATGAATAAGATAGATTAAATGGATTATTATGGCATGGTGAGACCTTTTCCCATTGGCCCTGGGATTTTCTTCCTTTGATTTATGAGTTTAAAGTGTTGACAGTTGTGAACTAGTTTGTTAAGTGATAGGAAGCAGCATTGAAACGAAGTACTTTAAATCCTGATGATTTATGATGATGAAAATACTTGGACAAATAGTATTAATGAGTCCTGATATGTATTGCTAACTTGTCACTGGTTCACTTTACATCTGTGTAGTGATAACTTTGTTTTTTCCTCCCTCATTGATTATATATCCCACCATTTGCCAAGCCCATGTAAATAGTTTGCTGTTGTAGAGATAAGCACCACCAGGCCCATTTGAGTAGTTCTCTCTCACTCTGATCTCCTTAGAAACCTGTCACTTTTACCTTTAAATTATACACATTTAAAAACGATTGTTGTCATTGAATGAGATTTTCCTAAATAAGAAGAGCCATCTCCGTAGTTTCAGGATCGTGGCTTTTTAAATTGTAATGGAGTTTTAATATTATATCTAGAGTGGAAATCAGAGTCAGTTCAATCTTATTTTGCATCCACTGTATGCTAACATACTGATTAGGGGTATAACAAAGAATAGACTGTGATCTCTGCCATTTTGTGGTTCTCAGTGGAGATTTTACAGTACACAGAGAGAAAATGGCATAGTAAAAAAAAAGAATGAGCTTGGAAGTGAGACTTTATGGGTTTAAATACCTGCTCTCTGATTTATCAGTTTGTATTTAACTTCTCAATATCCTTATCTGTAAAGGAGAAATAGCAGCACTATCATCCATTGCTTTCTATTTCCTTATCTTTTTGCCTTTTCTTCATTGAAGTTTTCACTTACAAGACATTATGTTTTTGTTTATTTATTTACAATAATGTAAAATCCTGGAAGACATGTATCTTTTTGGTTACTCATGTATTTTTAGCATCTAGTGTAGGGTTTGCTACATAGTAGTTCGTAATAGTCTGTTCCTTCTTCTGGAAACTTCCTCCAACATAAATATCCGTGTAGCTTATACCCATGCCTTATTTCGTTCCCTGCTCAAGCATCACCTCATAGAGAGATCTTGTTAGACAACTTGTTCTGTAGAATAGCATCCTTTCAGTTTTCTCTAAATTTTTCATCTTTTTTTCTTCATAATACTTAACACTACTGACTGTTAAGTAGGAATATTGATTTATTTTTATATTTTTGAGTGCCTTGCAAAAATTAAGGTCTTCATAAGTGTTTGTTTAACTGAAATTAATTATCTTAGACTATTCTATTTTATTCTCATATGTAATAAATCAATAAATCACCAGCTTGTGACTGTTTATTTCTAGGCTCCTTCAATACATTCGTTTCTGTGCTTATTTCCACTTTTTTCACTACCCTAATTCAGTTAACTTCCACCTGTTTTGTGAACAATTGAGTAGTTTCTTAATTTTGTTTTGTTTTTCTCTAGTTCCTCAACCCTCTAATCCAACCTGCATAAAACATCTAGCTTACTGCTCTTCAGATATGCTATTATCATTTCATTCTTTTTCAGTGGCTTGCCATAGTCCACTGAATTAAATGATATTCAAATCTCTTTATATAATTGGAAGCTACCTTTCCTTAGTACTAAGGAGAGTTGTAAGCAGGTGAGTACTTGCTGTAAAAATTGCTTATAGATGTAGTTAGCTTGCTATGAGATTAAAAAGATTTTTAAAACATAGAGAAAAATAAGAAATGACTTGTAAATTATGCAAATCAATACATAATCAACTGATTATATGTGATTTAGTCTGCAGATTTTATAGAAATTCAGATCAAAAGATCATTAAAACCTTGGCTTAACAGGGAGAGCTTCAGTAGAAAAACTGATAGCTGTTTGGGGTCCTGTATCATTTACTCATTTTATTTATTCAGATCCAATCTCTCCCTGTTTTTCTAATACAAATATATAAGATTTTAGAGTAATGGGTTCTGTTTTGTTAATATAAAAATATTTCTTGTGTCAGAAAAATTCAGACACCTATAAATAGATGTTCTTGTGAAAATATTATTATTTTTAATGTTATTGGACCTTATTCTGTTACTTTCAAAATGGATACACCTGAACTGTTTCTTCTGATCAGCCTATATTATGAGCACTTAGTTTGAAGTCATATTGGAATAATTTGGAAAAAGGTAGAATTTAGCAGATATTATAGAATTTCAGTATCTATTGTAAAATTAGGTTTTATACAGGGCATGGCATTTTTAAAGCCAATTATAATAAATAGAGCTTATCAATTACATAGTAATGTAGGTTCCAAAGTGCTATTTTGTTGGTTTTCTGTGTGTTCAGTGGTTTTGTCTGTAATTATATTTGTATTTGTACAAAGAATGTAAGTTTCTTTGCAGTTTGGATAATCTTTTGGATAAAACAAAGGTAGTGAGCCACACAAATAGTGAAAAAATCAGATATTTTGAAATAATACTTCTAATTTTCCAAGGATTTACCAAAATGGAGGATGTAAATTTTTAGTATGAGTTTTTAATGATTAGATTGGTTCTCTGATAACTGTTTTAACTAATTAATTCCGGAGGGCAACCCATTTCTATCAACAAGGTGTGTCCAACACCTTACTTACCAGTAATCAACTCGTATCTATTCTCAGTCTGTAGAGAGGGGTGTATATGAACCTTTACTTACTATTTTTTACTCACTTAAATTTATTTACTTTTACATTCCTGACCAAGGTGAATAAACAGTTTTTATACACATGAGTTCATTTCCTCACTCCCATATCCATTCCAGTTTCTAAAAGCCTTCTGATTTATAGGCTCCCAAAAATCTTTTCCCTTCCAATTTGAATTTAAGTAATTAGCTTCTTCCTAATTTGGAACCTCAGTTTGAAAACACATGTGTTTGATTTGGTGTTAGTTTGGGCATCTTACTTCAAATGAGGTCATGTAGCTTTGATTTTAGATGATCACAGAAATGTTCACTGAGCAGCATCTTCGTAGCTTTGAGGAAACAGAAAAACAACTTTTTTCTACTTTGAGTATGATTCTTTTTGACAGTCGCTGTAACTACAGTTAGGTACTGGCTATACCAATTCTAGTTTAAATAATTGGACTCTGGACCCGTTTTTGTTCTGATTAAGAATTTTATTTACATGTTCAGGAATACAGAGGCACAACCTGTTAACAGCTGTAAATTTGCTTGATTAAGCTGCATGTAGACAAATTTACTACAGGGAACTGTTCCCTAAAATTCCAGTTCACTTACATATGAAGTTAGTCTGGCTGTTTCTCACCAGTTTCCATCATTTCCTGCCAAGAATAATAAACGTTTTCTTGCAAAGCATCGACGCTAAAGGTTAGAAGTGTTCAGTGTTTTATCAATTACACTGGGCTGTCATGAATCGCAGTAAACAAACATAGACATAT
The DNA here is from genome assembly GCF_009761245.1 of Sapajus apella. Classification (NCBI taxonomy): domain Eukaryota; kingdom Metazoa; phylum Chordata; class Mammalia; order Primates; family Cebidae; genus Sapajus; species Sapajus apella. The sequence continues at coordinate 5,052,862 of NW_022436999.1, read as the reverse complement.
CTATGTGGATGCCTGGAGAAGCAGTTAGACCCTAGAAAAATCATTTCTTTCTGACAGTATTCTAGATCTTTTCAAAGTAGGTAAATATCAATTATGAAGAAACATTTATTGTAATGGAACTTATTGATGCTTGGATCTATGTTTTCATTTACTGACATAGTTCAAGGAAGCTTACACTTTTAGTGGATAACAATAAGCTGGAGCAAGAAAGTATGTCTTCTTAATTTTGTATAACTGTAGATGCTATTATGAGTATTACAATAAAGATGGGTTTATTAATTTAAACTTACAGTATTAACATTTCCCTCCCATGGTCTGTCAGGCAAATTATGGCTCACGAGTGATCCACAGCATGTTACTGTAGCACTCACAAATTAAGAATGGTTTTACATTTTTAAGGGATCGTAACAAACATAAAACAAAGATTTATATATATCCTATATAATATATATACATTATGTATATAATATATACATCTAGAGAGAGAAAGAGCGAGAGGAGAGAGAGTCTTCAAAGACGAAAATATTTATCTAGCCCTTTAAGATAAAGTTTTCCAAACCTTGGTCTATATGAGTAATAATATTTCACTACAAGGATACAAAATGTGCCAGCAACAAGGCAGGATGAAATTATAGTCTCAGTGTCAGGGTATTTTATTTCTTATTTAGTGTCAGGATATTTTATTTCTTATTTAGTGTTAGGATATAACAGTATCCTTATAGGGTTGTTAGGAGCATTAAATCATGACTTTTGGTGGTGCTTCTTACACATGTGGGATACTAACTGTTTTGCTAGCTGTTGCTGTTGTTACAATTATATGTTGGATGCCTGACAGTTGTTTTAAATTTGTTTTATGTGTATATCTTCTGTTTATTCTCTGTTCTATTTGTATTATATTTAATTTTGTAAATCTTATATTTTTTATTTTAGTTGCAATGCAAATTTTACAAGTATAGCAGTTTTATTGTTCCCATTCCCGTGACTGTGTAACAAATTACCCCAGAACCCAGTGGCAGAAAACAATCAGTTATTATGCTCACAAATTCTGTGGGTCAGGAATTTGGACAGGGCACAGCAGGAATGGCTTCTCTTAGTTCTCTGGAAAACTCAAAGGCGAGGAGCTATAATCATTCATTCATTTATATGTCTGGCAGATGTCACTGGCTGTTGGCCTCAGTTCCTCTCCACATGGGTCTTTCCTTGTGATCTCTCCAATGAACTAGTTTGGGCTTCCTTAAGTAGAGCATCTGGGTTCCTCAGAGCAAACATTTCAGAAAGAGAAAGATAGGCAGAAGCCACAGAATATTATTTCTATTTTGCTGTATTGGTCAGAATAATTAGGAATCCCCCTAGGTTCAAGAGGAGAAAAATAGACTCTACCATGTGATGGGTGGGGTGGCAAGATTTTAGAAGAGCATGCCGGACCAGAAATATGGCTGAAGTCATTTTTGGAAAAATGATCTACCACAATGATATTATTTTATTTAGTTATTATTTATGTAGCATTTAATCTATATGCTAGGGACTGCTGTAAATACTAAACAAATATTAATTCATTTAATCCATAAGTCTTATTTTACAGATGAGGAAATTAAATCAGAATATTGTATTAATCAGAATACAACTTTATCTGTTCTTGATGGACAACAAATACTTTACTACAATTTAAAAAACTTGTCTAGTATTATTTAAACATTAAAAAATATTTAAAATGCAAATTTTTATTTCCTGTATGCATCATATTAGAATAGATTTGAGAGGTGCAGTTTCTATTAAGTAATGTCTTGAATGAGTGCAAAGGTCAGGAATCCAAGATTTCATCCTTCCATATTCTTAGAAATGGGATGTGGTAAATAAGTCAGAATTTTTTCGTGAAGCAGTGCCCAGATGAGTACATACGTTGTCAAATATTTTATTTGGTGGTAATCTAGGACTGACTGATAAAACTTGATTGATAAATTAATTTCATGTCTTTTTATAAGAATAAATAGAGTATCTTGTTCTTGGTGTGATAATATTACCTAATGGCTATGCCTTCCTTCATTGGTATGGAAATCAGAACTGATTTTTGGTAAGGTTAGTAATTTAGATTGTTTTAAAATCTCCATTATTATTAAGATATTTTATCAGGGACAAAGATTGCTTTTTCTCTCCCCCTCTCCTTTTCTTTCTTTTTTTTTCCATTAACAGTTGATAGAGAAATGTAACTTTGTATAAGTGATTGTTGGACATATTTCTAGCCCTGTTTTTTTTTACATTTGTTGATTGTGCTTTGGAGATTTATCAGCCTCACGTTGCTTTGAGGCATTTCAGTGTTGTCTCTCAGAACCCAGTAGTGCTATCTTTAGGATGTGCCAGAGTGACTATTACCCTGGTACATTTGTGACACAGTTACACCATATCCCCTAGTCTCTACACATCACGGTATAACAAGTACAAGTTACCAGATAAAAGCATAGTCTTGTTGGATTATCAAAACTCAGGTGGAGTATTTAACATCCTTTTTGAATATTTAAATAGTGTTTTTCTTTCTAATTGGCAAATTTGGGGTATTTAAAAACAATATTTGATTAGGAGAACATGGAGAAATTTGTATGGTCAAAACTTGTCAAATTTGAGACTCACTTATTTTATTTCTTTAAATTTAGGGATCAGTAAAAAAAATAAAGAAATGTAGGAATCTAAGAGAGAGACCTGTACTATTCTGAATGTGAATGAACTGACTACACTGATTAGAATACAAAATCTAGAAGCATTCATTATTTCTTTTTGACTTGGAAACAATATAAGAATGAATACAAAAAAAAAAAAAAAAGGAGCATGTGGATTCACTGCTATCTTGTCTCCTGCTCAGTCATTTATTTGAGAGACCAAACCCTACTCACCAAGACCACCTGGGATGCTTCATTTATTTGAGAGGGGATGTGGAAGCATGGTGAAGAGCAAGAGCTGCAGAGTTAGACTCACTGGGTTTTAAATCCAGCCCTCCTGCCGTCTGTGTAATCTTGGTCCAGTTATTTAAACACTCTGTGACTCAGTCTGCTTTTCTGTGAAATGGCTGAGTTTTCTCATTGGTAGAAATGGCATCTACCTCATGGTGTTGTGAACATTAAATGATTAAATATATGTAAAGTGCTTAGGACAGTGCTTAGCACATTATAAGCTCATAAATGTGGGCTTCTATTCATTGAATCATTCTTTTATGCATTTATTAAAAGCACAACATTTATGTAACACCTACTCTGATGGGGATACAAAGGTAAATACTCAGGAGATATGAATAGTATAATGGGGGAGGCAGAGGTGTATTATAGTCATTGCAACATAAGACGGTGTAGTAGTCTGTTCTCATGCTGCTAATAAAGACATACCCAAAACTGGGTAATTTATAAAGGAAAGAGGTTTAATGGACTCACAGTTCCACATGGTTGGGAGGCCTCATAATCATGATGTAAGGCAAAGGAGGAGCAAAGTTGCATCCTACATGGCCGCAGAGAAGAGGGTGTGTACAGGAGGACTGCTCTTTTTAAAACCATCAGATCTTGTGAGACTTATTCACTATAATGAGAACAGCATGAGAAAAAAACCTGCCCCTGTGATTCAATTACCTCCCACTGGGTCCTTCCCACGGCACATGGGGATTATGGGAGCTACAATTCAAGATGAGATTTGGGTGGGGACACAGCCAAACTGTTTCAGATGGGGAGTGATATATATTATAAAACAAATATGTCAAAGTGCCATGGAAAGAAGAGGACAAAATTTTTGATAGCCTTAGATAATCATTTCACTTTTCTCTGACACCATTTATTCATTTATGAATACCTTATCTTTTATGGAACTTTTACAGTTTTTCAGCAGGAAATGATCTCTCCTTTCTTGGCATCCCTATATCATTTTACCTTATGGCAATTATTATTTTCTATCTTTCTTTTGGCAGCTGTTGATAGTAATCCTTTTCTAGCTTGTTAAATCATTATTTGGTCCTATCTTTTCCATTTTACTTGAAGACATTTCACAGTCACCCAACACAGGACTTATTACAAATGCTTCAAAAACATTTAGTGAGTGAGTCAGGTAACAAAACTGATTAAAATGCTTAGCCATCAGCGTGTGCCTCTGTCTTTTTAAGGCCTTTTTATAAACAAATATGGGTAGAAAAACATTGGCAGTTTGACGGTAAAATAAACAACATACATGTATAACTCACCAACTGACTGATCAGGATAATTCTCCGGTAGCCTTTGGTGGGGGGTAAAAAGCCCCAATTTGTTTCATTTTATAACTTCCACCATGGCCTCAATCAGGCCACTAACGTAATACTACTAAGTGTGGCGTTAGGAAGAGGTGTGCACTGGAATACCATCATACAGTAATCCTGCCAACTGGGTAACAATAGATATAAGCAACCTTAGAGCACAGATAATAGTAAAATGTCCAATATATTTAACAAAGGAAGTGTTTTGAGTACTTACTATCTTTGTTTTAATAAAATTTTTATTTATTTGTACATTAAATGATGGCTGTGTTTAACAACTGGCTTAGAAAATTCTTGAAAATTTAACAGTCACCTCTCATGAAACAGTACAAGCCAACTCACGTATGCTTTTTACTCAGGCCCTATTGACTGTGTAACTTTTGCTAGTAATTTCACTCCTAGAATCTATGCTAAGGAAATTATCTGTGAATTCGAAAAAGCACAAAAATATTTATCATAGCATTAATAAGAGTAGCAAAAAGTTGGTAGCAACCTCATTGTTTAAAGTGAACTGTGGTTAAGTAAATTCATTGGAATGTTTTCTGGAATTAAGTGACTTCTTTGAAGACTTTATAACAACAAGGGAAAATGCCATAAAGTTCAATGAAAAGTAAAAAGAAAGAATGCTAAATATCTAATTTATATAGAATGATCAAAATAAAAAAATATAAATGTACTAATGGAAGAAGGAATTGTCAGTGTTTGGAGCTGAAAAGAACATAGCTTTTTTTCTTTAATCTTTTCTTCATTTTCCAATTTTCTAACAATAAGTGTATTTTATAATTATAATGAAAACATAATATTTTTGTCACAAAACCAAATTCTAATTTATAGCTCTAGTTTTGTGTTTAATTATAAGGCATTATTAAAATAAATCTTTTTTATTTTATTTTTATTTTTAATTTTTTTTTCTTTTGAGATAGAGTCTCTTGCTCTGTTACCCAGGCTGAAATGCAGTAGGGTGATCTCAGCTCACTGCAGCCTCCCCTCCTGGGTTCAAGCAATTCTGCCTCAACCTCCTGACTAGCTGGGACTACAGGCAAGTGCCACCACACCCAGCTAAATTTTTGTGTTTTAGGAGAGACAGGATTTCACCATGTTGCCCAGGGTGGTCTTGAACTCCTGAGCTCAGACAATCTGCCCACCTCCGTCTCCCAAATGCATGAGCCACCACATCTGGCCTATGTTTTTTTATTTTAGAAATTAAATATTTCCTCTAAAAACCAATAGAACATATACTAATTGAATTTGTTTTTTAGAGATCAATGCTGAATTCATTTTGCCCCTAGATTTTAGATACAGTCTATCATAGAAAATTTCATGGAGGATTTTGAATTTTTTTTTTTTTTTTTTGGATTTTGAATTTTTAAAAAGTATCCTACATTAAAAAATAAATTTTAACTCCAGAATTACTATTTGAAACACTGCTTAGTAGTTAAGTAGCTAATTGTCCCTTTAAAAAAAATTGCTGGTTACATTGTTCAAAAATTGAGTCTGGGTCTGTGTGGCCCACATTCCTCTCTAACCTATACGTTGTTAAAATTTTATTTGACCATTTATAGCTCATCTCACTTAGTGAAGGAATTTTTCAGACCTTTTCAAAATATATTCAAATATTAACAGATAATCTAATTTTACACACTTTCAGAAAAATAGTTAAAACTGTTTTTCCTGTGTCTTTTTAATCAATAATTGGTTAACTTTAATAGACATTTTAGAGAAGCTAAGCTTCTGTGTAATTTTTCTCCCTAAAGATTAAGATGTGATGAAACAAGTAATCTGTAGCATACCTTGTGGAAGGAAAATGCTTTGCTAATCACTTTTTAAAGGTACTAATTTAAATGTCAAAGCAAGTTCTGTTAAGATTTTACCTTTATTCTAAGGTTGTAATATCTATTACCACTCTATCTAATTGGTATGGATGAGTTTCAACCAGGATTAGGTTTTTAAAATTAATTCTCAGTATTTTTATAGGAGATAAATTGAAGCATTCCATTATCTTTTGAACTCAGTGATCTTTCCATTGTAGGAATTCCCAGAACTTCTTAGTATTCCTTTTCTACCTTGTTAAATCATTAATTTGTTCCTATCTTATTCATTTTACTTGCAGACTTAAACTTTTCTGTATCACTGACAGCCACTCAACACAGTACTCATAAAAAATGCATCATAAATATGTACTGAGTCAAGTAGCAAAACCTTTTAAATTATTCAGCTTTTTATGTGTCTGGATTTTGAGTCATAGACTTGTGTGTGCCATGGGGTATAATGAATGGGTAATGGACTTTGGAGTAAATAAGCCTGAGTTCAAAGTCTGATTCTTCCATTTGCTAGCTATGAAAACTTGGGTAATTATCCTTTGGGCCTCAGACCCATTTCTTAAATGAATATAATAATCCCTAGCTTGTGGAGTTGCTGAGGATTAGAAATAAACTATGTAACGTCCCTTGCATATATTAAGCATTCAATAAATGGTTCGTTATTAGGCATTCAGTAATAATTGAGTGGATGACTGCTTCAGGGAGAATTTGAGATGGGATCAAAACCTACAGAGTACTGCTTCAGTGAAGAAAAGAGTTTTAGAATGCTGGAATGGTGGCAGTGGCAAATTCTATAGAGAATTTAAATAAGAAGGTCGAGAATTGGTCATTTTTGGATTTGGTCACCTTTGTTATTTACCAATTTCTATAGTATTCTTTTTATGCTCATGGTTGACAAAAGTATAGCACTGCACATAAGGCATGCTAGGAAGGAAAATGATTTAGAAGGTATAGTAGACTCTTGAAAATCATGGGTTTAACTGCATGGGTCCAATTATGCGTGGATTTTTTTCAAGCACATTTTCATTGAAAGTACAGTATTTATGAGATGCAAAATCTGCATGTATGGAGGGCTGATTTTTCATATATGTGGATCCCAGAGGGTGGACTGTGGAACTTGAGTATGTGTGGATTTTGGTATACGTGGTGCAGGAGCGGCCCTGGATTCAGTTACGACTGTATGCCAAGGGATGACTATAATTTTATCAGTTAAGATTAGTATGGCTGCATATAACAAAAAAGATACATCTATTTTGTTTCTTCTTCAGTCTTTTTTTAGACAGAGTCTCACTCTTTTGCTAGGCTGGAGTGCAGTGGCACAATCTTGGCTCACTGCAACTTCTGCCTCCTGGTTTCAAGCTATTCTCCTGCCTCAGCATCCCAAGTAGCTGGGACTACTGACGTGCACCACATGCCCAGCTAATTTTTGTATTTTTAGTAGAGACAGAGTTTCACCATGTTGTTCAGGATGGTCTTGATCTCTTGACCTAGTGATCCAACCACCTCATCCTCCCAAAGTATTGGGATTACAGGTGTCAGCCACCACGCCCATCTGTCTTCTTCAGTCTTAACCATATTGGCACATTGTCCAATATGGCTGCTCAAGGTTCAGCCATTGTATCAGTATTACAGCTAGTAGGAGGAGAAAAAAACCAAGAAGAATGTGCCCCTTCCCTTTAAGGACACTTCTGGGAAGTTACACATAGTTCTCTTTAGCTAAAATTTAGTTACATGGCCACAACTAACTGCAAGAATGACAGCCAGCAGCAATGTACCCAGCTAAGCTTTGGTGTTCTTATTTTTAGGAAGCAGGGGAAAGTTACCAGATCATACAAGGTGATGAGTGTGGCCTCTAATCCTGCTTTTCTTTTCTTTCTTTTTCTTGAAATGGGGTATCACTATCTCATCTAGACTGGAGTACAGTGGAGCAATCTCAGCTCACTGCAACCTCTGTCTCCTGGGCACAAGCAATCCTCCTGAGTAGCTGGGACCACAGGCACGTGCCACCATGTCTGGCTAATTTTTTGTATTTTTTTTGTAGAGATGGGGTTTGCCCAGGCTGGTCTCAAACTCCTGAGCTCAAGCAGTCTGCCCATGTCAGCCTCACAAAATGCTAGGATTACAGTGTGAGCCATTGCACCAGCCTCTTTGCTTTTTTAATATTTTAACTATCAGTGTCTTTTTAAAAACATCACTTAAAGTTACTTTAAAATTACACTAGAAATACACTTCCTTTTAGAAAAAAATGGGAAATAGAGAAGCCTAAAAAGTAGGAAAAAACTACCTAAAACTGTCCAATATTAACATTTTTGGTATACATGTGTTCAGACTTTTTCTGTTAATATGTAAAAATTTATATTACATATGGGTACAGAGTTTCAGTTTGGGACGATGAAAAGGCTCTGGAGAATGTTGATGGTTGCACAAGACTGTGAATATAGGTAATGCTACTGAACTGTATAGTTGAAAATGGTTTAAATGGTAAATTTTATGTATACTTAACTGCAATTTAAAAAACATTGATTGTTTGCAAGAAGGAGACCATACTCAACATATTTATTTTCTAATCTGCTTTTTAGAGGTAAGAGAATATCTTTCCATGTAAATATATATATTTTTTGCAGCATGATTTTTGTGGCTGAATATTTATTTTACCTTTTGGATGTACCACATTTTATTGATGGGAGTTGAAGCAAATAAACAGGAACGTTAGCTCTTTCCTTGTTAAGTGGATTAACAGAGGGCTTTGTGATGCATGGCAGAGGACTTGGGGAAATAACCAGATGATGGAAATTGAAAACCTCCGGGACCTTACACTGTGTCTGCCTTGTTCAAGTGACTCTCTGAATAACCAGCTTTACTGCTTTGAGGTCAGTATAGTAGCTTTCCTTTTTTTTTTTTTTTACATATAATTATTTTTTAATTTGTCTAAAAGAATGTCCCAACTAAGCTAATGTTCTATTAGAGGAGTCAGGGCAAAAGAGAGGCATAGAGGGAAGATATTGCTTCCTGAGAAGCAGTGCCTTCACACGAGGATCAGATGCCAGTGATGGCAGCAGTGTCTGAAATTTCAATATTGCTAAGCCACTGTCAGGAAGGTTTTTCCTGATTGAAAGTCTGGTTCTCTCCTGAGGTGCTGTTTCTCTTACAGCCAGGATATTTGTCGTTCTTCCATATCTTCACTCTCATAGGGTCATTGTCATTTTAAGTCTCCCCTGCCACTTTTAGACCATCATTTTTTCACCTGCTGTAAAAAAAATCTGCCTCTTTGTTAACATGGGTAAACAAATTGCTAACTAGCTAAACTAAATGTGATTTCTTTTCTGTCTGTTATTGATATTCGTCCCTCAACTCCCCTCCACTTCACTCTTCATCTTCTTTACAGGCATACCTTGGAGGTGTTGTAGGTTCAGTTCCAGATTGCTGCAATAAAGCAGTTATACCAATAAAGTGGGCGGCACACATTTTTTTGTTTCCTAATGCCTATAAAACTTATGTTTGTAATGTACTGTAGTCCACTAAGTGTGTCATAGCAATATGTCTAAAAAATGTACAAGCCTTGTTTTAAAAATACGGTTTAAAGGTCGGGTGCGGTGGCTTACACCTGTATTCCCAGCACTTTGGGAGGCCGAGGCAGGTGGATCATGAGGTCAGGAGATCCAGACCATCCTGGCCATCATGGTGAAACTCCATCTCTAGTAAAATACAAAAAAAATTAGCTGGGTGTGGTGGCATGTGCCTGTAGTCCCAGCTACTCAGGAGGCTGAGGCAGGGGAATCGCTTGAACCAGGAGGCAAAGGTTGCAGTTAGCCAAGATTGCACCACTGCACTCCAGCCTGGAGACAGAGCAAGACTCCGTGTCAAAAAAAAAAAAGTTAAAAACCGCTAACGATATCTCAACCTGCAATGAGTTGTAATCTTTTTGTTGGTGGAGGGTGTTGTCTTGATACTGATGGGTTCTGACTAAACAGGCTCGTGATTGCTAAAGGTTGGGTAGCTGTACCAATTTCTTAAAACAAGACAGGAGTGAAGTTTGTTGATTGACTCTTGAATCAATGTACTGCCTTGGTAGTAAGCATAGTACCCAATAGGTAGTTTTTCAACCTATACTCCTTTTCATTCGTCCCGCCTCTAGTAGTCCACAGCGTCTATTGCTCCCATGTTTATGGGAACCTAAAATAAGAAGTGGAAGGGGAAAAAAAGAAGACAAACAAGCAGCCAACAAACATGAAAAAATGCTCACCCCTAAAAATCAGAGAAATGTAAATCAAAACCACAATGAGATACCATCTCATACCAGTCAGAATGGCTATTATTAAAAGTCAAAAAACAATAGATGGGTATTTCTTAAGGACCTTAAAACAGAACTGTCATTTGACCCACCAATCCCATTACTGGGGATATACCTGAAAGAACATAAATCATTCCACTAAAAAGACACAGGCACTCGTATGTTCATCACCATGCTATTCACAATAGCAAAGACATATAGTATCAACCTAGGTGCCCATCAATAATGGATCAGATAAAGAAAATGTGGTACATATATATATCATGGAATACTACACAGCCACGAAAAAGAACAAAATCATATCCTTTGCAGCAACATGGAGACAGCTGGAGGCCATAATCCGAAGCAAATTAATGCAGAAACCAGAAAACCAAATAATATGTATTCTCATTTATAAATGGGAGCTTTACATAAACATTTCCTTTTCTCCACAATCTCACAAATATCTATTATTTTTTGGTATGTCTTCTTCTTCTTGTAATTTTTTTTTTTTTTTTTTTTTTTTTTTGAGATGAAGTCTCTCTCTGTTGCCCAGGCTGAAGTGCAGTCTTGGCTTACTGCAACCTCCCCCTTCCAGGTTCAAGTGATTTTCCTGCCTCAGCCTTCTGAGTAGCTGGGATTACAGGCATGCACCATCATACCTGGCTCATTTTTGTATTTTTAGTAGAGATGAGATTTCTTCATGTTGGCCAGGCTGGTCCCAAACTCCTAACCTCAAGTGATTCACCTGCCTCTGCCTCCCAGTGTGCTGGGATTACTGGTGTGAGCCACCGTGTCTGGCCTATTTTTTGGTCTGTTTCCTTTTGAGAAGTGTTTGGTCATGTCCTTTGCCCATTTTTAAAATGGGCAAATTTTTGTTTTTTGCTTGTTGAATTGTTTAAGTTCCTTATAGATTATACCTCTATACTATATGCATAGTTTGTGAATAGTTGCTCCCATTCTGTGGGTTGTCTGTTTACTATGTTGATAGTTTTTTTGCTGTTCAGAAGTTCTTTAATTAGTTCCCACTTGTGAATTTTTGTTGTTGTTGGAGTTGCATTTGGGGACTTAGCTAAAACTTCTTTGCCAAGGCTGATATCAAGAAAGTTATTTTCTGAGCTTTCCTCTAAAACCTGAGTGTGGGTTCTTCCACTGCTCCAGGGCCAGCCACATAACTGGACTTGGCACTCCCAAGCTGTCCACCACAGCCCTGGGGTGTTGGGACTAACTTGTGGCTCATCTATCGGACCCTCAGGGTTTGGTTTTGGGTATTTTGGGGGATCTGAACTGGTCCCAGGCTGCTGGAAATGTAAGAGGAGCAAAGCATCCAGGCTAGATAGGAGAGGCTGCACTGCATACATGCTCTTGCAGTGTGGGTCCAGGGAGGGGCCCTGGAAGGAGATGGCAGGCAGGTGGTCCTGTATCACAGATGTGCCCCCATGCTGTAGGAAATGTGTGTTAGTTGAAGATAATAATACCTAGGTCATAGAGTTGTTGTGAAGATCAAAAGCGGTATCTTTAAATTGCTAAGCATAGCAGGTACACAGTAAGCATGGAAAATAAAGGTCCTTGTATTATTTTTACCTCCCTTTCTACTGGTTCCTAAACTTATTAAGAGTCACTTAAGAAATTGTTCTACTACTTCAATATTTAGCACTCTCTTTCTCTCTCTTCACCATTACAGCTATTTTCCACTTTTAATCTTCTATTTATTTTGGAACTCACATCAGCCTGGCTTCCCAAGCATTTCAGATTTTATTTTTCATCTCGTTTCTTTCCCACTCCTTTCTCTCCAAATTTGGTCTGCTTCCAGTGAATTCATCTCCCATGGTTCAAATCGAAAACTGGGAGATACCTGGTTCTATTGCCCTCCCTACATTCCATTGTCAAACAGAGTTCTGATAATTCTGCGTAAATAGTTCCTAAATTTTTCTATATCTCTTCTTTGGGTGCTACCATTCCAGTCCAAGGCGCTATCATCTCTCACACTATTGTGACAATAGCGTTCTACTATTCACCGCTTTGCCACACTATTTCATACTCCACACTGTAGATAGAGTGATAACAAGGTAATGTTATTTCCCTTTATAAACATTCTAGTGAGTTTTTCATGCTCTTAGGGCAGAGCCCTTCTTGATATGGTCTTATTTATCTCTTTTTTCAACTCTATCTTACACCAGTATTACCCTGTGCATGCCTTAGCTCTAGTGAGTTTCTTTCAGTTTCATTCAGGTCTCTCTTATTTCAGCTTTTCCACATAGTGTTCCTCTGCTGCCTTCCTGATCCTTCTTGAGGATCATTACTACTTGGCCTCTGGTTTCAACCTAAACTTTACTTCCTCAAGTGACCTTCGCTTAGACTAGATACTTCTGTGGTCTGTTCTTTATTACTCTATCATCATGATGCTTGTGATACTTTACAGTTCCTTATCTTCTCCCAAGATTCCAGAAGGCAGGAGCCATGTCTTTTCCTTTCTCTACCGCAATGCCTGGCCTATAGTAGACACCCATTAAATTTTTGTTAAATGTTAAATAATTAAAGCAAGAGAAAAATCATCCTATATAACATGTTAGGGTTTAGAGCTACATATGGAATTTCTGTATTTAACTTTGAATATTTCTTTAAACGTAAGTGTGGAAAATAATAATGCTGTTTTTAAACACATGCTCTTATTTTTCTATCTTCACACATTCCTTAATTTTAAAACCTCTTAATGTTTGTTTTTATTCCAGACTACAAACATCAAATCTTTTTTTTTTTCTATTTGGATGCTTTTAAGTATAAAGTGTCACTTACTATCAGCACTTCTGCCAACTGTCATTCATTTTACTTAGCTATATTTGGATCACATTTACATGGATAATTTTGTGAAATTTTCAACTAGAAGTTGAGACAAATCGTGCAGTTTGAATTCAGTGCATCCTAAAAGATAACGAAACTCACTGAGCTGCCTGGTTCTCCAACAAGCTACACAGAAAGTACTAGGCGGGCAGAAGGCCATGGCTTCCACTGTTTTGACCACTTTGCAGCTCTTCCCACAGGTGGCTTGGAGACCGCTCAAGTGGAACTTGTTGAGAAATTAATGATCCTCTTTTTCCCAGTCCCCATTGAGTTGGAGTAGGCAATGGGGATGAATGAATGTTCTGAAAAGAACGGAGTGAGCATAAACTGTCAGTTAAGATGCATTTTCTTCAAGATTATTTGTGAAAGATGATGGAAGGTAGCTGATATTGACTGAGTTTGATTGTTTCTTAGGATCAATCACAGCCGTTTGATTGTTGTTCCTAAGAAAGAAATCTTTTTAAAAATCAAAATCTGAGATACAAACAGATCACTATATGTTAGTTTTTCTTGGTCTTGTTAGGTGACCGCTGACTATATTTTACTATTTGTTAATGTAGCTTTGCAGGGGGGATTTTGTTCATTTTTGGGGGCAGCTTGGATAAAAAATAATTGGTAATATTTCTCATTTTGCAATTACTAAATTTTTATACCACTAAAATATAGCATTTGTCAGAGTTCTTATCTGACCCAGAATAGATTAGAAACGTTTTAAGATTTTTTTTTTTTTTTGAGACATGGTCTTGCTTTGTTATCCAGGCTGGAGTGTAGTGGTATAGTCACAGCTCACTGCAGCCTCCACCTCCTGGGCTCAAGCAATCCTCCTACTTCAGCCTCCTGAATAGCTGAGACTACAGGTACTTGCCACCATGCCCAGTTAATTTTGTATTTTTTGTAGAGTCAGAGTCTCACTATATTTTCAAGGTTGGTCTCAAACTCTTGGGCTCAAGCAAGCCTCCTGCATTGACCTCCCAAAGCGCAAGGATTGCAAGTGTGAGCCATTGCGCCCAGCCTATTTGCCTTCTTAAGCCTAAGGTAAGATTTATGTTGAAAAGATAGTTTATTTGTATAACCCCATTTGATAAAATATTCACATCAAATAGAGTTAAATAATGGATGTCTTTTGTTAATTTCAGGCAGATACAGATACCACTTTTAGCAAAAAAGATAAATCCTTATTTTAAGTTCCCCAGACAAAGGTTATATAGACAACTAGGATAATGATGTTCCCAAAGCAAAAGTCCTCTAGGGAGAAATAGTAAGCCATTCCGGTTTCTCAATTTCTGGAGAGCTCATCTGAAGGGATCGTGATGTCTAACATTGCAAATGAGGCAAATTGTGCACATTTATCACCATGCGCCTTGGATTTCAAGCATAAGTAAGAGGAGGATATGACTGAAGGGAATTAACCTTGGTCTTCCAAACTTAAATATGTACCAGATCTATACTGTGGAAAGATCTTCTTCCTGGTTACAATATAATCTTTGGTTCTTTTGGACTCTGTCTTACTTAATTTACCTCGTTCTTTTCCCTGACAGAAATTAAACTGTGAAGATCTATACTCATGGATTTTATTGTTTTATCTTATTCGCAGAGTCTGACTTTTTTCTTTTCTTTCTCTTTTTAAAAATAAGATATATGTTTGGAAGATTGGCAGGATGTTTGTTTTTCAGCATTCAGGAATGAGTTGTGTTTTACGTATATGCCCAAATACTTTGTGAAAGCATCAACTGATAAAAGAAAAAATTCCAATCTTTATAAAGTGAAGATTTTTTTTTTTACAAATTAACATATCCTGCATTACATTCTTGAGTGAGATAGGAAAATTTAAAAATAGAGCATTAATCCCTCAGTTTTGAGTACTAATTTGCAAGGAAAGGCTTTCCTCATTACTATTTTACTACTTCAATGCTCCAGAAGGTTGATTCTCACTGCTAGTTCTCTTTCAGAGAGAAGAATCAATAGAAAACACTGTGTACTAGTCCTCAGTAACTTAAATGCAAATACTGGTGTATATCCACAAACTAAGGTTCAATTACGTGTAGTTGTTTCATCTTAAAAAATTATTTTTCCCACCAAGAAATCTTGGCAGTTGTATCAATGACCTCTTAGGAAAGAGGCAAATGGGAGTATAAAGAGGCCTGAAGTCTGTTTTTTAATACTAGTTTTCTAATTCCTTATTTTTTTTTTAATGTCAGAAGCTAGGCCTTAGAAATCAAGCACCTGACTTTTCCTCTGATTTTCTAATCATGACTGTGGTTATTCTAGTTGCCTCTTACCTGTTCAGAAGTTATAATGTGTAGTGATGCCATAAGTGAATGTTATAGAAGTGGAAATTGGATATAATCTAGATGGCAGTTTATTGGTTTAGTTTCAAAGACAATTTTTACCTAGAGAATAAGTAAGAAAGGTTATCAGGCTTTTCCCTGTAATCTGTGGTTTATCTTGACAGATCCTTGTGTTTCATCTTGACCACCATTGGTCTTTCAGAAATCGCTAAAATCTCTCCTGTATATGTCAGTTTTTTTTTATTTGCAAGATCAAAGCTTTAATGGGCATTATTTATTGTAGCCTCACAATATTCTAGAGAACTAAGAAGAGGTTATGTGCCTCCATCTTTATTTTTAAAGCCAAGTGGAGAACAGATAAATTTCTTTGCTAACGTTACAAAATGAAGTAGTGGTAGAGGCAGAAATAAACTCCTTAGAAACATCTCCTAATTCTGGCCCTTACGTCTAAGATGCAGTAGACTGTTTGGCCTTTCTCTAAACAGGCCTTTGACATTTAGGGTGTGTGGAAAGTATGTGCTCCCGTCAGAGTTTCGCTGTTTAGTTATTCTTTGCCTGTTAAAGTAATGACTACAAGACTGGAGAAAGTAAAAAGAACATCCAAGTCTTATTTCGGCCTCTGCATTTAGTACATGTGAGCTTGGGACAGAGAGTGCTTTTATTTCCTGGGAATTATTTTTCTGTCTTTATACTTAGAAGGAATTTTCTTTGGGGTACTGTTAATATGGAGAATTTGGGGGAAATTATTATTTTTTCATTCAAGTTTTATGTGTGAAAACATATATTTCAGTACTAGATCACACTGAGAGGATTTGGGGAGATGACTGCAAAATTTTACATTTTAAAATGTAGGTTCAGTGCCTTTTTTAAAACCTGAAAGGCATTGTAAAAATTGATTAAATTTTAAAATCAACTTAATTCATCAATCTATAACGCTATACAGTTTTTAAAAAACTAACAACTTATTTGCTCTATGACAAATATTTTTTAAAATAATTTTCATCCATATTTTTATTTCAATATTTATCACCAGTGGTTATTTCATTTTATCATTTTAGCTGTTTCACTTGTTTCTCTTTAGTATCCATAATGCTTATTTAGAATTTTTAACAGAAGACAGGAATTGTTTTTCCTCTTTCTTTCTTTTTTTTTCTTTTTCTTTTTTTTTTTTTGAGACAGAGTCTCGGTCTGTTGCCAGGCTGGAGTGTAGTATGTAGTTCGATCTCAGCTCACTGCAACCTCCTCCTCAGGGGTTCAAGTGATTCTCTTGCCTCAGCCTCCCGAGTAGCTGGATTACAGGCGCATGCCACCATACCCAGCTAATTTTTGTATTTTTCGTAGAGACTGGTTTTCACCATGTTGGCCAGGATGATCTTGATCTCCTGGCCTCATCATCTGCCCGCCTCGGCCTCCCAAAGTGCTGGGATTACAGGCATGAGCCACTGTGCCTGGCCGCCTCTTTCTTTTTTTAAAGGGCTGTTTTTCATATTGACTTACATGCCTAAACCTGTGTTATAATTCAGAAGGAACAGTTGAACTATTGTGTGCAGTCTTGTCATAAAGTGCAGGTTAGCACAACTGTCCTGCCAATGTCTTAAACGTTGCAATTTTTGTAAAATCTTCCATGTGCCTCCAGCATCTCCAGTTGGTGAACAAATCTTACTGTATTTATTCCTGTTGTGTTCTTCCACATGTTTGTTTTGCAGCATAATAACACTTGACAGTTGTAAATTTTTCCATATGTTCCATTTCGTAGAGGTAAACAATGTATGTGCTGTGTATTTCCCTGAGCTTTGAAGACTTAACTTTTAAAATAAACAATTCCATAGGATTTTATAGGAGGCTTTGGAATGTTATTCACACAAGCTATTCTCTGTGAAGGGGAAGGTAGTTGAATGTTCATCCTTTGGATATAAACTGGTTAACCGAACTTTTCCAAGGAATCAAGCACAACTTAACTGCTTTTAGCTTTTCAACCAGTGCAATGCAGACCAGTGTTTAAAAGCCTTTAAAAGTACTAGTTGACATCATAAATGACCATTTTGTGGAATAAGCTCTCTAATTCTCTGAGTGGTTTACTTCAGTTAGAGGGATTAGTGAAATAACTTTGGATTTGCTTGTAATTTCCTCTTTTATCTTTTACAAATTAAAAAGTTGGTATTGGCATGTAATGATAGCATCTAAAACATTTCTGTTGTGATGGTTGTCTCATAGAAAACAATCTTTAGAATTCAATTATAAGCAGCCTGGTTCCTTCAGCAAATCAAGTTTTTCTGACCAGTTTTATTTGTGAAAATCAGTACAGATATTTTTATTCATAGCTTGATGTCCTTTTTTTTCTTACCCAAACGAGTATCTGTTGCCTACTTTTCTCCCTCAAGATGGAATGGTGCTTTTATTATTTGATTTTGTAAAGCTGAAGGTTTTATGAAATATTTCTTAAGTCTTCCTTGTTGACTACAAACCTGGCTATATAAAATACACAAATCATAATATCTGTATGGTTTTTATTGTCATTTCTTTAACACACAAAATTTGCCACATTTATGCAAGAAATTTTTAACTTAGAACACTCAAAATTGATTTGTAAATCGGGTGGTAGCAACAATGTGTGGGATGTGGTATGTGGCCAGTGATGTGTTGGAGGCAGCCCTCATCAGCTCCCAAGATTTAATGATTACATTTTCAGAAATTCTGTGAGCCAGTTGTCAGTAAAAATTAAACTATAAACTTACAATTCAATAAATTATTTTAAAACAAAGATAATACTCAAAACTCAATACTTAATTATGTTTTACTACATTTTATTAGCTATGCCCTTGAGGTTATTTGTGTCTATTGTATCTGTATTGGAAATACTATATAATGGTGTATACTATTGTACATCTTTTCACAACTTTGCATTCACTGACATCATGTGGATAGCTTTAAATCACCATGTAGAAGTATTAACACCATCAAAATCAGCAAAAACAACCAGTCAGGGCCTGATTTATTGTTTTGCTGATTGTCCAGACTTAAGAAAGTAATGGAAAAATTGTTCATAACACATATTAAACTTAAAAGTGTGTTATATCTGGCCAGGCTCAGTGGCTCACACCTGTAATCCCTGTAATTTGGGAGGCTGAGGAGGCAGATCATGAGGTTAGGAGATCGAGACCATCCTGGCCAGAATGGTGAAACCTCATCTCTACTAAAAATATAAACATTAGCCGGGTGTGGTGTACCGACCGGTACTCCCAGCTACTTGGAAGGCTAAGGCAGGAGAATCACTTGAACCCTGGAGGTGGAGGTTGCCGTGAGCTAAGATCATGCCATTTCACTCCAGCCTGGCAACAGAGTGAGACTCCATCTCAAAAAAAAAATGTGTTATAACTATTATACTATGAATAGCACCAAAAATTTGAGGAAACATTCTTTCAGGACAGTGTTTGAAAACGATTATCTAATTCATTGGAGAAGTGGTTCACATCATGGACAAATGAATGACCGAAGTTTGGATATATGTCTGTGTTTACCTTTTATTTATTAACTAAACAAAACCATCAGCCTTCTACAGAAAAATTATAACAATGAGATGCTGCTTCAAATACTTCAGGCATTAGATGCTACGTACATCAGAAAGCCTTATATAGTTCTCTTTTGCAAACTGCACTACTCACAATATGCTGTTTTCTGCTGATCTATGACCCCAGACTTCCTCTTTGCTCTAATGGATGCTGTTAAAGGTATGACAGATTCGGTTGTAAAGTGTTCAGTTATGCACATCCATCTCTTTCACCACAAATTACCTTATAATGGTGTTATACAACTTTTGTGGGAAAGGAGAAACATCATAATACTGGATACATGAAATCATAGCTTTTCCTTTCCTTGGGGAATAGTTTTGTTATTTACCCATTGTTGGGAGGTAGTTTAGATTGGTTACTTTAAGTATCAAGGGGAAAAATGGCTGTATTTGAAGGAATTTGTTTTCCTTAATCTTATGGATAGCTTCATGATTTATAATAGCATAATTATGCAATATATATGAATAAGTATGAAGATGAATATCATTTGATTAAAGCACAGTTTCTAAGACTTAAATGACCAGAAAGAATTGAAGTGCATTTAAAATTCTACCAGACACCTGCTCCTTATAATAGGATAATCTGGTCAAGCCCCTGCCTTCAAGGAGCTTGCTAACCTTGTGTTAATTGATGTTTCTCAAATTTAGTCAATTGAGTATCATCCTCATCATATTTGTTCTTTCTCTGTATCTCTTGTACTTTTGTTTACTTTATAATTTTTACAATTAACTTTTTCTTTTAAACTTAGCTTTATCCTAAGTGATAATACTCAGGAAATCTTGGGTTTAAGGTAATAGTAATGTTTTTTTCTAATATCTATTAAAATATTGCCTAACAATTACAATTTTAAAAAGTTTTTCCTTCTACCATCAATGGTATGTCTATTATGCTTTGGGAAATATTGTGCTAGTGATGTTAATAGCTAAGCATTATTGTTTTGTCTGTTCTTCACATCAATGTGATGAGTTAAGCATTTCTATCTGTATTCAATAAATGGAGACACCAAAAAAATCAGAGAAATTCAACAACTTGTCCAGGGTCATGAGGCAAGCCAGAACTTACCTGGGTAAGGTCCATATGAACCCTTGGTCCTCAAAGCAGCATTAGAGCATCACCTGGGAGCTTTTTGAAAATGCAGAATCTCTGGCCTCACTCCTGACCTTCTGAATCGGAATCTGCATTTGAACAAGATACTCTAGGTGATTCTCATGCACATTGAAATTTGAGAAGCACTGAGCTGAACATTGGGCATTCTGCCTCCCATAGGAGAAGATGGGTGACTGGGTCATTAGTTTGGTTGTTCTGTGATCTGGTTTGCTCTGTGTGCCCACCCAAATCTCTTGTTGAATTATAATTCCCAGTGTTGGGGGAGGGACCTGATGGGAAGTGATTGGATCATGGGGGTGACTTTCCCTTTTGCTGTTCTTGTCTTAGTGAGTGAGTTCTCATGAGATCTGGTTGTTTAAAAGTGTATATATAGCCCTTTCCCACTTCGCTTTCTCTCCTGCTCTGCCATGTGAAGATGTGCAGGCTTTCCCTTTGCTTCCTGCCATCATTGTAAATTTCCTGAGGTCTCCTCAGCCATGCTTCCTTAACAGCCTGTGGAACTGTGAGCCAATTAAATCTCTCTCTCTCTCTCTCTTTTTTTTTTATAAATCACCCAGTCTCAGGTAGTTCTTTATAGCAGTGTGAGAATGCACTAATATAGTCTCTTTTTCTCTCTGTAGTGTTATTTTCTTCATGCCAGGCTATTCTGAGCTGCAACTGTTTTTGAGCAATGTGGTATTGATGCTAAGGTAGGAGATAATATTCTCAATTCTTTTGATTATTTCTTTCTCCTAAAGTCATAATTTGTCTACTTTCCTTCTTTCCTTAATTGGGGTACCAGGACCAGCCTGAGGGTCAACATTTATACTCTTTTTTTCAATCCTTGTTTTCTTCCCCTGCAGCCACAGGTCACGTTCTTGCCCTTTGTAATGGTCTGGTCATTATTTTCCTGTCTGCCTGAAACCAGCAGGCCCTGAGAACTGTCTGCAGGCCTATAGCTAATTCTCAGTTTTTCCTGGATAGGTTTAATAGTATGGATATCATCTTGACTCTTAGCTTCTTTTTCTTCTCCCACCAGTTATCTGCCACTCAGCTATATTACTACTGCTTTTCTTTTTACTAAAAGATGTGCCTATCTCTGCATCCATGAGGCCTCTGTTTCCATTCCACCTTGCCGCCAGCTATCTGCTTCTCACGTTTGCTGTTATTGCTCGTAATTGTAAGTTTAATATAAGCAGCAGCCTCAGGAGACCCCATGAAAGCAATCTTCTAGACACAGTCAAAGTGTTGCGAATGTGATGGTCGGCTCTGGGAATATCAATAATGTCTGTGACTTATGAATGTAGCTGGCTATATATTCTGAAGTACTCCAGTGCGTCATCAGCATTTCATGAATATACTGTCATTGTGTTTTTTTTCAGAGTTTCCCTTTGAATTTTATGTCTGCAGAGTTTCTAAACACTGCACCTGGCTTGTACAGTTACAAGCCTTCTTTCTTAGTATTTATATAGTTGTTTATTCGCTCTCCAAGATGATTAGTTATTTGAGATGAGTAGAAGTGGGATCTATTCATGTAATCAGAGCTTGTTTTCTTACTCACTGGTGGCCAGATACAGGTCATAATAGTATTTCATTTTCTTAACTTTGAATAGCATTAAAGAGGAGTGGACTTATTTGAATTACAGGAGGTACTGAAAGAAAACTATATTATTCATTACATTTTGTAAAGCAAGAAACAAAGAGGAATAGTTGTTTCCTACCATGGTAATTTCAGACTCTGAAAGATGTAAGCCAAATGTAGACACACCTATCCCCAGCACAGATTTTTTTATGGTCTTCAATTTTGTAATTATTTAGAATTGAAGGTTTTTTTTTTTCCTTTCTGCCACATATTTTTGTACACACCCTTTCTTCCTTCCCTTTGCCATGCTTTTGTTTCCTTGAGAAAAGGAGAGTCCCTCTTACAGCGTAGAATAAACATTCTTTGTGAAGTGTGACTTATTTATGCTTCAGGGGTTGTCAGTGTATACACAATAGAGAAGGTGATGGAGGCCCCGAGGCATGCCAAGTCAGCACTTTGTGCATGTTGAGGCCAAAGAGCATGTTAAGCAGACTTAAAAAATTTTAACAAGTCAGGACATTTTACAATTTCCATATTTATCAAACATGTCAGGGAATGGGATCACAAAGCCTTCCAGGGATTAACTGCCTCTCTGACTTGAACTGTTTTGTTAAGATGGAGGAAGCCAAGTTCTCAACACCCCATGATTTGCTCTAATAACCGCAAGAATCAGAATGTAGGTGATCCTTGCTGAATGAAAGGCAATCCTGAGGCTAAATGCTCTTTGAATGGAAAAAAAAATCTTCTCTCAACAGATGAACTATGTGTGAAACTTTATAACAGAGCTTAGGAGTTCGAAGTTTATTTACCTAGAGCTTCAGTTTTATTAATTCTCTGGTTGGTGGTTCTTGACCTTTGACACCAAAGAACTTAGACTGTGAAGCCTAAATAGAAAGCATTCAGAAACATGAAGACATTCTCAAAGAGGGGTGGCCATTGGCTTTTTTGGACTTGGCAAAACATCCTAGAGTTATTATTTGTTTTCAAATGTTTGAGGCTTGACAGATCCTAAGATACATTTTGCCAAGCACTTTGCTTTGAATTCTAGTACAGGAATATCTTGGGTGGAATTTAATTGGTGATTCATTTGCATTATACCGATCAGAATGCTGTTTTGGAAAAGATATCTGATGACTCAGAAATATTAGGAGCTTTACAATTTTTAAGAACCAGCTTTTTTGTAGATGGGAAGAAAAATGGAATTCAAGTCCCAATTATTTTCAGTGAGATTTGGAACTTGGAATCTTGAACTAAGTAGTAGTTTCCAAATGTGTCTGTATCACTTTCTGTACAAAAGCAAACCAGACTACTTCTCTGGCTTGATCTGCAAATCTTTAGAAAAGTTGCAGAGTTGATGTGCAACCTTGGGCTGGTATTTAATTTGAAAACTAATGTTAAAAAGAGTTTCCAGTAAGTAGGGAAAGTAACCCTCTTTGAAGAAATAAGTTGAAATTAAAAAAGAGACTAACAAACCAAGAGACTAAGCATAAGTTAGATCTTTGGTTTGAAATCCAAATTGCCAAAGATGGTAAAACTCCAAGAAGGCTAAAGTTACGTGAAATACCACGAGGTAGGTTTTCTATAACCGTTTGCAGAAAAGGTTATAAAAGAAGGAAGTTTGCTAAAACTTTACACATGAGTACTAAACCATAACCTTTTTTTTTGTTGTTGTTTTTTGAGATGGGGTCTTGCTCTGTCACACAGGCTGGAGTGCAGTGGCACGATCTCAGCTCACTACAACCTCTGTATCCTGGGTTCAAGTGATTCTTCTGCCTCAGCCTCCCCAGTAGCTGGGATTATAGACCCCCACCACCATACCCGGCTAATATTTTTTTTAATTTTTAGTACAGTCGGGGTTTCACCATGTTGTCCAGGCTGGTCTTTGAACTCCTGACCTCAGGTGATCCTCCTGCCTCGGTCTCCCAAAGTGCTGGAATTACAGGTGTGAGCCACTGTACCCAATCAAACAATAAACTT
Organism: Sapajus apella; assembly: GCF_009761245.1. Taxonomy (NCBI): domain Eukaryota; kingdom Metazoa; phylum Chordata; class Mammalia; order Primates; family Cebidae; genus Sapajus; species Sapajus apella. Next base: position 5,029,171 of record NW_022436999.1, on the reverse strand, counting down.
TTTAAAGAACAGGGAAAACACATGGCTAAATATGGTACCCAACATTATTGCCCATCAGGTTGCAACAAAGCATGATGACAAAAACAGGTTTCTTCTTGTCTACTTGTCAGCTCCCTATTGTTTATAACTAGCCCAGGAAAAACAGTGTCAGCAAGTCCAATGACTGCTCTCACTGTCATCTTAAGAAAACAGCAGTGCAAGCAAGCATCCATCAGGAAAAGAATGAACCATTTTAAACAAATTTACATGGATATCTTCAGGTTCAAATTATTTTGAAACCAAAGGATATGAAGAGTTGGAAATTCTAGTTCTGACTTCTGTAAACCATTGTAAGGAGGACAGTGTGATAGAGACTTTTATTTGCTTCCAGTGGTGAGGTAAAGAAGTTATAAGGATATCATTGGGCCAGTGTTGATGATTTTCTTTTCTCTCTTGTTCCCTGTGTTCTTCAAACTGCTTAAAATGCCAAAACACAAGATCTGCTTTGATTTCTTGACCTTATCCTGGCCCTGACTTAGCTGGTCAGAATATTAGGTAGTCTGTGGAGGTCCACATTAGTTTCTGTCTAAATTTTTTAAAGATTTTGTTCAACTTTCTATGTCTTTCTTTAAATAACTGTAAGTATTCCTTTCAGTATACTAAAAATTTATGTTTTTCTTCTTAAACTTTGGTCCTTGTTACTTTAAAACAGACAACTTAGTAAAAATAACCTTTTCTTTTTTTCTCATTTTTCTCTTTCTCTCTCTGCACCCCTCGTATCTTGCCCCCACCCCAATCTTGTCCCTTTCTTACTGGCTACAGTCTAATTAGTGTATGCTTATCAATGACCAATGGGAACATTGTCACATTTTACATTTTACTTTTCACCTAACTGTAATCTCTGTTGCAGAAAGCAGGATTTTTGTGAGGTTGAAAGCAAAGTGTGGCATCCCATGAGTCTGATGCTATTACGTTTTAGAAAATTGAAATGACTTACTCTATTATTGAGAGCATATCTTAGCTTTGGATAATAAAGAATATAGGTCAACATTTTAAGGACAACACTTGTTTTGTACTTCTTATCTCACACACAATGCCTTTTACACAATAATGGCTGAATAAAATTGTTACCAATTTTTGTTCAGTTAATTTTTGAATGTGATGGCAGATCATTTAATTCTGTATCTTCATATGTAATCCAGTACTGGTAAATAATACTTTCTGCCAAAAATCCATTAATCTTATAGGAAACAAAACCCAGTGAGGATCATAGAAGTAAAAATAATTTAATTTAGATTTCATAAGTTGTTATTTTTTTAGAGAAAAGCATAAAATGTTCTGTATTTGAAAATAAAGTTGTTATTTTTTTAGAGAAAAGCATAAAATGTTCTGCATTTGAAAATAAAATCAAGAAGCAAAATATTTTCATGAGTAAAAAAATGAAACAATAATTTGAAAATACCAAAACACTGTATTTATTACTGTTCTACAGTAGAACAGTAGATATTAGTGACTTGAGAAAGGACAGGGTGGCTATGGGGTAGGAGAAAAGGAGCAAGATATGCAAGCCTTTGGGGATGATGGTTTAACTGCTTAATGGCACTTAGAAAAGCTTTATAGTTTTTCTAAGAGTTTAAAATTATTACATTCAAAAATATATAAATATTTGAGTTTTTTTCTCAAGTCTGGAAGCAGAAGTGTTTCTCATTCTTTCTCTCCTTAGACATGGCAGCAACAGTAACAACTGCAGCAGTCCTGGCTCCACCTATGGAAATTGTGGAAGGATCCTATCTTACTCTAGAGAGGAAGGTTCTGTGAATTAGATAGTTCATCTTGTAGCCTGTTTAGACCATTGCTCTAAAAAACCTTTTTTTTTTTTTTTTTTTTTTAAGACAAGGTCTCACCCTGTCACCCAGGCTGGAGTGCAGTGGCACAATCATGGCATAGTGCAGCCTCGATCTTCTGGGACAAACAATCCTCCCACCTCAGCTTCCTGAGTAGCAGGGACTACAGGCACATGCCACTATGCCAGCTAATTCTTTTTGTAGAGGCAGGGTCTCACTTTTTTGCTCAAGCTGACCCTGAGCTCTAGTGCTTAAGTGATCCTCCTGCCTTGGTCTTTGAAAGTTCTAGGGTTATAGATGTGAACCACTCTGCCTGGCCCTAAAACTTTTAGAGCTATCTTCAAATGTTGTGATTGTCTAGCTGGACATGGTGGTTCATGCCTGCAATCCCAGCACTTTGGGAGGCTGAGCAACTAGTGGGTTGCTTGAGCCCAGGAGTTCAAGGCCAGCCTGGGTAACATGGTGAAACCCTGTGTCTGCAAAAATTTAAAAATTAGCTGGGCACAGTGGTGCAGCCTGTAGTCCAGCTACTCTGGAGGCTGAGGTGGGAGGATTGCTTGAGTCCAGCAGGCTGAGGCTGCAGTGAGCTGTGATCATGCCACTGCACCCCAACCTGGGTGACAGAGCAATACGCTGTCTCAAAAGCATCCTGCCTCCCAAAAATGCTGTGGTTTTCTGTATAAGATGGGACTAACAATTGACATTCTTTATAAATCAGATAAAATTATATTGCAGTCTAGTTTAAGCTCATTGGTTGAAGGGTATTCCATTTTCAGTATATTGTTTATAAGAAGTCTACTTTTGAAAAGATTTTTTAAAAAAGGATTATAGAATCCTGTTTTTTTTATTCTAACATTTTCTATGTTCCCACAATATTAAGAGACCATTTCACATCACAGTCTAACTGCTGGAGACTTTTACTATAATATATATTTATTTAAATAAGATTTTATTTATTTATATCCACATAAATAAGGCTTCTACTTGGAAGGAAACCTCTTAAGGGACTGTTTTTGTTTTTTTGTGTGTACATTTTAGAATTCTATTCTTCAAGACCATAAAACAAAACAAATTATATCAGGTGGACAACTGTAAAGAAGTAGAGGTAACAAGTAGAAGGAAAATAAAGTTTATGAGAAGAAATGTGGTCTTGTTATTGAGGGAGCCAAGCTGCTAAACAGAATGGGAAGAGAACATTGGTTCAGTCTCTACTTGCTGGGGTAATAAAACCTATCTGCCCCTCTTCTGTGTAAAAATGCTCTTAATATTAGATATTTTAAAATTAAGATTATACAAGAAATGTACACCTTTTGTGGGAAATTCAAAAAGAATGAGGATAAATAAAGAAGGGCAACCACCTCTAACACCACCACCCAGAAATAATGACAGCTTTCTAGTGCATTTCTTTCTAATCTTTTCTGTGTAATTTAACATAATTGAAATCATACGGAATAAACAGTTTCTTGGCCTGCTATTGTTCTCATGGACTACAATTTTGTACTCTCATTTAGAGTAATTATAATGTGCCAGGCACTGTGTTAAACATTTTACAAATATTAATATTATCTCCTCTCAGCACTATGAGGGTGGGTATAGTTATGTCTTGAGCTTTTATTTCAGGGAATATCTACAAATGAGTCTACTGCTTTAAGTAGGCTTCACTGTATGGAGAAAATGCAGACAGAAAAGAAAGCTAGACTTTTTCATGGATGCTTCTTTCTTTCTTTTTCTTTTTTTAGGCTTTATTTTGGAGGGAAGGATGAGGAACCTGTCCTCTTTTAAAAATGAAATATTTTTAAATGAAATCTTATCTGTAGTGTTTAGTGTGTCAACAAGTTCTAAACTGTGGAAAAGTCTTATCAGAAGAAAGACTGCTTTGAAAATGATATGGAAATATTTGTTGGGTGTTCACTTCTCCAACGTCTAAATGAAATACACCAAGGAGTAACTGAATTTTATAGTATTTAGATAGCTACATAGTGAGCAATCAAAACATTCTTTAGATATTTAATAAGAGGTTAAGATTGCCACCTGAAGCTTATATAATAGAAATGAGTCCAGGAATCAGTAACTTGGATACTTTGTTAGCTGTTGGAGACCCTGGGCCAGACCAGCACTTCCTAAAGGTGCCAGAGCACATCAAAGAGCACAGAGATTGCACTGATTGCAAACCTAGCCAAGGGCCCCAGCTCCTCTGCTAACACATAGGCCTCTCCATCTGTTTTTCTCAGAGTTGCTCATTGCCCTGTTCTCCCCTGGTCTCCTTGGAATTACTATTAAGACTTGGAGATTGTATAGTAAGAGTTTCCAAACAATTCTTTATATCTCCTGGGTTTGTCCTTGTTTATCCAGGCATTCATTACTCCCACAGCCTCCTCACCAGCCTTTTTGATGTTTCCTTTGCTGCTCATCCCCTTACGTACCCATGCCATCTCCAGGTCTGTATTTCTAAAACATTTCTCTGTGTCTTTCCTCTGCTCAACAAGGCCTTGAACGTCAAGCCTGTTTTTCAGCTTGTCCTTTGAGGTCTTCGTAATCTGGCTGTACGCAACCTTACACTTTTATTTCCTGCTCTAACATAAAGCTTCCTTTGCAGTCTAGTGGTATGTATTTCAACTTGTACACCTTGATTGTGTATTTCACAGGTCTAGAAAATCCTTACTTTTAAATGTATTTAAATCTTTCTAATCTTAAGTCCTATTTTTTCTGTGAAGGACTTCCTGATTCAGTCTACCTAGGTCTTTTCTTTCTCTGTACTTCTCTTACAGGCAATATCATAAAGATGAAGTCCTGTTTTGATGGAAGCCATTTTTCCCCAGTGAGATTATAACTGCGATGGTAAAGCTGGTACTTTTCAAAAGCTTATTTCTTTTTCTTTTCTACCTCTGTTCTCTTCCCCATCACCCCGTTGATAATTAACATTATTGCAGTATATATCCTTTTCCTATCATCTTTCATTTTCTTCTGACTCATGAATATACCAGCATACCATAGTGTGTGTCATTTTTTAGTCTACAACAAAGATTTTATTTTTTTCATAGTATTGCATAATTTCATGTAATACAGTTTTGAATCCTACAGAAAAATATGAAAAAATAAAAATACCTTGAGCCATCACTGTGAGTAGTCCACCATCAGAATTCTGGTAACTGTCTTTTTAGGCATCTCTGTTCACACACATGTGGGTGCACACACATCGACGCGAGTATCATGCTGCATTTTCATGAATATCTTTTTTAAAATGCAGATATTTCTTGGCAAAGGAAGTTTACCTACCCTCTTCTCCTTCCCGCTCCCTGCCATCTCTTCAGACATTTATGTTAACAAGCTTTGTATTTAAGCATTCATCAAGACCATTTTATTATATACAAATACATTATATATAATGGTATAAATGAGGAAGGAGAGTGTATTTTGCTAAATGGGCTCACCTTATATACAGTTATTTGGATCTTGCTTTTTTTAAATTTATAACTATATGTTAAAAAAATCCTTCCAAGAAAATTTTTATTTTATTTTATTTTTTACTTTTTGAGATGGAGTCTCACTCTGTCATCCAGGCTGGAGTGCAGTGGCATAATCTCGGCTCACTGCAACCTCTGCTTCCCGGGTTCAAGAAATTCTCCTGACAGCCTCCCGAGTAGCTGAGATTACAGACGCCCACCACTGTGCCCAGCTGATTTTTTATTTTTAGTAGAGACAGGGTTTTACCATCTTAGCTAGGCTGGTCTGAACTCCTGACGTTGTGATCCACCCATCTCGGCCTACCAAACTGCTGGGATTACAGGTGTGACCCATCATGTCTGGCCCCAAGAAAACATTTTATATCTAACTCCAGAAGAAATATTAAAAAGGAAAAAATTTGATTGGATGAGTAGATACTAAATATATATATATATCAATAAGATTTTATCATTGAATAACCAACTGAAAAAATAAAGAGTAATTGTGCCATTCGTAGCAGTGTCAAAAATCTTTAAAATGCTTAAGAGTAAACTAAAAGGGAAAGTTACCAGATTTCTAGAATCCCGATTTTCTTAAAAACTATATAAAATATTCTTAAAATTTGTATTGAAAAATTAATGTTTGAAAAGAACCACCAAGTTTATGAAAAAGAGTATCTACTTCTTAAATTTAAATAAAAACATATGTTGCATGTTTTCTTGGCACTACTAAATTATTCTACAACATGACTTTTAATGACTGCAGAGTATTTTAACATAGGAATGCACTTTCATTTATTTTATTAGTCTGCTTTTGAAATTTAGGTTGTTTCTTGGTTTTCAATATATGTATTTCTGCTACTGTAAATATGCTGTGGGGAATAGCCTTATGGAAAAATTCTTGTACAACCCTGGTTGTTTTTATGAAATGAAAACTTAGAAGTGAAATTGCTAGGTTAATGTTCACATTTTTAAAGCTTTTGCCACAAGAGTCCTCATTTTTGCACTTTGCTAATAACAGACTTTGTTAATCTAATTCCTTTTTTTTTTTTTGAGTCAGGGTCTTGCCTTGTTGCCCAGGCTGGAGTATAGTATGGGCATAATCATAGCTCACTGTAACCTTAAACTCCTATGCTCAAGCAATCCTTCCCCTGCAGCCTCCCAAGTAGCTAGGACTACAGGTGCAGAGGGCTATGCCTGGCTAGTTTTTGTCATGTAATTTTTGTAGTGGTGGGGCCTCACTGTATTGTCCAGGCTTGTCTTGAACTCCTGGCCTCAAGCAATCCTCCCACCTCTGCTTACTAATGTGCTGGAATTATAGGTGTGAGTCACTGTGCCTGTCTTGTTAATCTAATTCCCATCAAAATCTCTGTTTATTAGACAAACCAAGCATGTTATATATATATGTGTGTGTATATATATATATATGTAATGCAGTGTTTTTAGAAAAAATATAAAGAGGCCAATTTACTAGCTTTCAAAACTAAGAACACTCCCTTGAGGTTTAAGGCATTTTGATGTGTAAATGGTACACAAATAGATGGGTAAATTACGTGTAATAACCGGACTACAGACTCCAGTTTTGTTGAACATGACAGAAAGCTCTGGTTTCTCTTTATCTTAGCCTGCTTCAGCTTCTAGGGCAACGAGGACATTAACTGTCACATCTTGGAATAACTTACAAGCAACACTTTGACATTTAGAGCCTTCTGTACCAGAAATCTCTTAAATTACAATTTCTTCATAGGTCTAGCATGAGTAACAACTTCAAAGTGTATTTCTTTAGCTTCTGCTCTAATCAACAATAATAGTAATAACTAACATTTAATATATCCAGCAAATGCTGTGTCAGGTACTGTGCATTGTATCTGAGATGGAATATTTAATTTTTTTCTTTTTTTTAACTGATGGGAAAACTTACCTTTCAGAGCATTTCACTAATTTGCCAAGCCATCAAGTAAGAGGTTGGAGCCCTGGAGCTGGCCCCCTTCCCAGTAACTGTAATCACTTCCTCTATACATTCTTTCCTTACTCCAAAGTTTTAGTTCATCATCTCTAGTCATTTCTAGATATCTTTATTCTTTTTTTCTCTTGATGTCTTTTATCTGTCTCACTTCCATGACATATTTTTTTTTTTTTTTTTTTTTTAAATGAGGTCTTGCTCTTTCGACCAGGCTAGAGTGCAGTGGTGCCATCATAGCTCACTGCAACCTGGGTTCCAGTGATCCTCCCACCTCAGCCTCCAGAGTAGCTGGGACTACGGGCATGTGCCACCATACCTGGCTATTTTTGTGTGTTTTTTTGTAGAGACAGGTTTCACCATGTTGGCCAAGTTGGTCTTAAACTCCTGAGCTCAAGTGATCTTCCTGCCTTGGCCTCCCAGAGTGCTGGGATTATAGAGGTGAGCCACTGTGTCCAGCTGATTTCCTGTGTGGATACCAAACTGTGCCTTATTCTGCTTCTTTTTGTTCTATGTTTTATCCATTAGTTTTACAGGTAGCCATATTTATAGTTAACCTACGCAAACTTGATCTTCATCTGCAGAACAAGGGAATCAAATCTACTGCTCATTTCATTGGAAAGAATATGTATTTACCTTGATGTTTAACTGAGCTGTAGACTCTGCCTTTTAAATACTGATTAGTTCTCCAATAGAACAGTTATTTCAGGAACTGGGAAGCTGGAGGACTGCTTTTATTTTAGACCTTGAGAGTATAGTTTTGAATTAAAGGCTATTTTTCTATAAGCGTTTTTCTGAAAGGTTAAATTTTGTACCAAAGAATGGGCTTTAGAAATTTATTTTAAAACCTTAGATCACTTTATTGGGAATGCCTAAGTGACTCTTTGACATAAGTTGTCCAGGTGTCTTTGCTTTAGTCTTTGGAATGAAAAACTATATGGATCAAACAGAACCCATCTGTTTGGAATATCTTTTGTATCCAGACACTGACCTCCATGTTTTTGGGTTGTGAGGGTGTCAGCATAGGACCTGGCTTCTAGAAAATGCTCAATAAATATAAATTGCCTGGTTGAATAACTGAATTAATGAGTGATTTAATGATAGAGACTGAGAATGAGAAGATAGGATGGTTGTTCTGGAAGTGATTGCTTTTCTCTAGCTAAGCCTTTAACTCTGGGGTGTACCATTGAGTCCTTGAGTACTGAAGTCAGACTTTTCTGGTCAAGAAGAACCTTTTAGATTTTTTTAAAGTACCTTTTATTTTTAATTTTCCTGTGAGTACCTGAATGTATTATCTTCAATAATTCAGGTCCTTGGATTCCTCAGATTATTTTAAATTCTTTGTTTCCTCTAAGAGTTCACTGCATTTCACAAATACCCTGATATAATTCTGTTGGTAAATATTGATCTCACTCTTCTCTGAGATCAGGCTGATATATGTGTTTGGTAGGTAATAATCAGTATTTAGGCCGATAGATTGTTCACTTACGCACATATAATAATATACACAAACATACAGAAATACAGACTTTTTCCCTCTGAATTTTTGGAATCAAAGACATGATACTCGTTTATTCTTCAATGTTTCCATGCATGTTTCCTGAAAACAAGGACAATCTCTAATACAACCATGACGTAATTATTAAAATCAGGAAATTAACATTGATATAATACTATTATCTAGTCTACAGATCGTATTCAGGTTTTTCCAGTTCCAGCAATGGACTTTATAACAAGTTAAAATCCCTGATCATGTATTGCGTTCACTTGTCATGCCTCTTAATCTTTAGTTTGGAACAATTTATTCTTTGTCCTCTATAACTTGACATTTTTGATGAGTATAGGCCTTTTATATTATTAAAAAAACTCTTCATTTGATTTTCTAATGATTTCTTATGATTAGATTCAGGTTATGAATTTGGGAAAGTAATACCACAGAATTGATATTTTGTTTTTATCTTTTCTTATGAAAAACCATGAATTAATATTGATAACTACAAGTTCCATTCAGCACCACAGTGTCCATTCTGTCATTCCTCCCTTCCATGTTTTTAGCTTCTTTCTTCAACAGCAAGAAGCTTGGTTCCATTATTCTCAATAAATTTACTTATTTACTCAATCCTAGATATGACGAAGCAATTTCATAATTGCTAACCCATAAATGTTTAAAAAGGAATCCTGTTAACTAATTTTCAGTATTTGTTTAGGGCACTTTTTGGGTTTAGTCTCAGGACATACAGTGTAAATAGTATCTTTAAATAAAGTTACTTGGGTTAGTTTTTCATTCTCTGTTCTACCCCTAACTCTGTAAGTTGGAAGCATAGGCAAAACAACTTGGGGAAAGTGATTAATCATCAGAAGTTTGTGGGGGCAGTTGGTCTTAGGGACTGAGCCCTCAACCTATGGGATCTGACACAATCTCCAGGTAGTGTCAGAATTGAACTGAAGCAGTGGACACTCAGTTGGTGTCTACTAAAGAATTGATTGTTTGCTTGGTGTTTAGGGGAAAGAATCCCCACACATTTGGTCACAGAAGTCTTTTGTGTTGATTATGGTGTGAAAACAGAAGAAAAACAGTTTGTGTTTTTCCACTTAGTATATTATAATAATCCCCCTTAACAATTTAGGAATAAACTGACATTCCTGATAAGCAAATATAACTTATCTAAACATACAATCATTTGGGCTTTAGTTTTCACATTCATAAAAATGAAGGCATTGGCCAAGTTTATCTGTAATGTCCTTTCCATCCTTAATATTTTTTAAAAAATTCTATGACATGTTTAGTATAGCTAATTTTGACTAAGCATATTTTAAACCTATTTTCAGAACCACTTTTGGGGAGAATTTTTGCCTTTTCTGGTAGAGAATTTTTCCTTAAGGTACGTAGTAAATGTTATAAAATTATATCATTTGCATATCAGCAAGTATAATCGAGGTTCTGAATTCTCATGTCATATGTAAATCAATAACAACAATCCTTTGCATTTCTTCTGTATTATTTGTGATGTCTCCTTCATTTTTTATTTTATTTTGGAAGATTTTCTTTCTCTCTTTTTTGGCTAGCTAAATGGTTTGTTGATTTTGTTTATCTTTTCAAAAATGCAACTTTCCATCTTCTTGGTCTTTTGGTTTTTTAAGTCTCTATTTTATTTATTTTTGCTCTAATCTTTCTTATTTCTTTTTCATATGGTTTAAATATTTGTTCTTGGCCAAATCTCATGTTGAATTGTATTCCCCAATGTTGAAGGTGGAGCCCACTGGGAAGTAATTGGATAATGGGGGTGAATTTCTCATGAATGGTTTGGTATCATCCCTTTTTTGGTGTTCTCATGACAGTGAATGAATTTTTGGGAGATCTGGTCATTTAAAAGTATGTGGTGGCTGGGCACGGTGGCTCACACCTCTAATACTAGCACTTTGGGAGAACGAGGTGGGTGGATCATGAGGTCGAGCGATTGAGACCATCCTGGCCAACATGGTGAAACCCTGTCTCTACTAAAAATACAAAAATTAGCAGAACGTGGTGATGCACACCTGTAGTCCCAGCTCCTTGGGAGACTGAAGCAGGAGAATCACTTGAACCCAGGAGGCGGAGATTGCAGTGGGCTAAGATCATGCCGCTGTAGTCAGCCTGGCCACAGAGCAAGACTCCATCTCGAAAAAAAAAAAAGAAAAAGTGTGTGGCACCTCCTTTTGTAGGAAGCATATAGTTGGGTCTTGTTTTATTATCCATTCTGCCAGCTTATATCTTTTAGCTGGGGAATTTAATTCTTTTACATTCAGGATTATTTACAAGTGAGATCTTACTCTTGTCATTTTGTTATTTGTTTTCTGCTGTTTTCTGTGTCCTTTGTGGATTTTTCCTTTTAATTAATTGTTTATCTTACATTTTGGTGGTTTTTGAAGTGATATAGTTTGATTCCTTTTCCTTTGTCATTTTTGTATTCACTTTCAGTGTTTTATGCTTCCTCATGCTTTCATAATGGTAATTACCATTTTTTTGCTTACAGATGTAGAACTCCCATAAGCATTTCTTGTAATGCCAGCCTAGTGGTAGTGAATTCTCTCAGTGTTTACTTTCCTAGGAAAGACTTTATTTCTAAAGAATAGCTTTGATGGGTATAGTATTCATTTCATGGCTGGCAATTTTTTTCTTTCAGTGCTGTGAATATATGATTTTATTCTCTCCTGGCCTGTACAGTTTCTGCTGAGAAATCTGTTCTTAGTGGAATGGAAATTCCCTTATCTGTGACTTGATGGTTTTCCTACACTGTTGTTACAATTGTTTCTTTGTCTTTGACTTTTGACAGTTTGACTATAATGTGCCTCAGAAAAGACCTTATTGGGTTGAAACATTTTCTGGATTTATGAGCTTCCTGGATTTAGATGTCCATATCTCTTTGAAGACTTGGATAGTTCTCAGCTATTATTTTATTATATAGGTTTTCTAGGCCCTTTTCCATGTTTTCTTTTTCTGGATTCTCATAATATGAATATTTGTTCACTTAATGGTGCCCCAAAGTCTTATAGGCTTCGTTATTTTTAATTCTTTTTATTTTTCTTCTTCTTTATTTTCTCTCTTATTTTTTGTCTGCGTTATTTCAAAAACTTGTTTTGAAAGTCAGGGATTCTTTCTTCTGCTTTATCTAATCTGTTATTGAGGTTTTCTGCTCTATTTTTATTTCATCCACTGAATTCTTCAGCTCCAAGTTTTCTATTTGGTTCTTTTTTATGATATCTATCCCTTTATTGAATTTCTCATTGAGATAATGATTTTTTTCCATTTTATCAAATTGTCTATTTGTATTATTTTGTATCTTGCTAAGTTTATTTAAGATTTTTGCAGCCGGGCGCGGTGGCTCACGCCTGTAATCCCAGCACTTTGGGAGGCCGAGGCGGGTGGATCACGAGGTCAAGAGATCAAGACCATCCTGGTCAACATGGTAAAACCCGGTCTCTACTAAAAATACAAAAAATTAGCTGGGCATGGTGGCGCATGCCTGTAATCCCAGCTACTCAGGAGGCTGAGGCAGGAGAATTGCCTGAACCCAGGAGGCGGAGGTTGCGGTGAGCCGAGGTCGTGCCATTGCACTCCAGCCTGGGCAACAAGAGCGAAACTCCGACTCAAAAAAAAAAAAAAAAAAGAATTTTGCTTTGATTTCCTTTTTTGGCAATTTGTAAATTTTGATTTGGTGGGTAAGTTACTGGGGAATTGTGTTTCATTGGTGGTGGAGTGGAGCAGCCTGAGCAGCTTGTTTTCAGGGGTTTGGAAGCTGTATCATCTCAGCTTGGTGCACACTTAAAACTTAGGGTTTTTTGTTTTGGTTTTGTTTAAACATAATGCCTAATACTATATGTGATATGGGAACTCTCATACCTCTGGTTCAGAATATAAAATGATACAACTTTACTGGAATGCAGTGCATTCAGTGGTGCTAAAAGGAAACAAGATAGGAAAAGATGGAAAGAGCATTAGACTGTTGCACAGCGGTGATTTATTTTGTATACTCATATGGAAGAGCAAACTCATTCACCAAACTTAATACCTTGTAGGTGCGGGGGAAAAGTATTGCTCACTTATGGAATGAAGTGGGGAAAAAAGTAAAAACATTTTTACCTTTCTATGTTTCTGGAAAGAAATACATTATGTTTTGGCCAGGCATGGTGACTCACACCTGTAATTCCAGCGCTTTGGGAGGCCAAGGCAAGCAGATCACCTGAGGTCAGGAATTCGAGACAAGCCTGGTCAACATGGTGAAACCCCGTTTCTACTAAAAAACATAAAAATTACCCAGGCATGGTGGCAGGCTCCTGTAATCCCAGCTACTTGGGAGGCCAAGACAGGAGAATCACTTGAACCCAAGAGGTGGAGGTTGCTGTGAGCTGAGATTGTGTCACTGCATTTCAGCCTGGGTGAAAGAGCCAGAGTCCATTTAAAAAAAAAAAAAGAAAAATGAAAAAAGAAAAGAAAAGGAAACAAACCATGTTTTAATAAGCAGACTGATACTAGAGAATTTTGAAGTCACATTTGATTATGCACGAAGAAGGCATGAATGATCCTTGTTCTCAAGGTTCTTACTATTCAGTATGGAAGATAAAAGATAGTCACGAAGAACTAATAAAGTTAATATATTTAAAATGATGTATTTGGGAGGCCAAGGATTGCGTGAGCCACCGTGGGCAACACGACAAGACCCCATCTTTACAAAAAATAAAAAAAAAAAAAAATTAGCCAGGCTTGGTGAAATGCACCTATAGTCCTAGCTACTAGGGAGGCTGAGGCAGGAGAATCATTTGAACCTGGGAGGCAGAAGCTGCAGTGAGCCGAGATCATGCCACTGCACTCAAGTCTGGGCAACAGAGCGAGACTCTGTCTCAAAAAAAAAAAAAGAACCACTATGGAAAGAGTGGTATTTGAATGGGCTCTTAGGGAATGGGTCTGATTTCAGCAGTTTTTCATGAAAAGGATGTGCATTTCAGATAGAGGAAAGATACAATCAGAGGGAGAAAGTATGGGAGCAGGTTTAGATCAATAAAAACTTTTTTTAAAACCAACTTTTAAATAATACTTTCAATGTACATTTTAGTGGTTTTTTAGTATATTTAAAGAGTTGTGCAACCATCACCAATACCTAATTGTAGAATATTTTCATCACTCTAAAAAGAACTCCACATTTCTCCTTCTCTCTCACCCCTGGCAACCACAAATCCATTTTTTTCCCCTGTGGATTTGCCTATTCTTGACATTTCATATAACTGTATCATATAAAATGTGACCTTTAGTGATTAGCCTCTTTTTTCTTTGTAGAATGTTCACGCATGTTTTAGTATTTATTAGCTCTTTATTCTTATGACTTCACTGCCAAATAATATTTCATAGCATGGATATACCACATCCATTTGTTTCCTTTTTCATCAATTGATAGAAATTTGGGGTGTTTCAGCTTTTTGGCTGTTATGAATAATGCTGCTCTGGATATTTGTGTAAAAGTTTTATGTGGACATGTTTTCAATTCCCTTGGGTGTATAGCTGGGTGTGTACTTCCTAGGTCATATGTTAATTTCTTGTTTAAATTTTTGAGGGACTGTCAAATTGCTTTCCAAAGTGGTTGTACCATTTTACATCCTCAGCAGCAATGCAGGAAGATTCTAATTCCTCTACTTTCACACCAATACTTCTTATTGTATATCTGCCATGGTTACATGACTGTTGGTTTTCTAGTGTACCTTGAAGTTGGAGAATGGAAGATGGGAATAGAGAAATTTAAAATGCCACAGAGCTCACTATTCTTAGCAAGATTCGCTAATTTTTCTTCAATAAACACTTTTTGATTATTGCAAGTTTTTGGTTAATTTTCAGAGCTCTGGAAGAACTAATTCTGACAACTTTGCTGGTTTTCTTGTTGCTTTTAGGAAACAGCAGATTTTCTAAGATCCTTACCCAACCATTCTAAAGTTGCTTCTCTTGAATACTCTTTTTTGTTTGTTTTTATGCCAGAGGTAGGTTGATGCCAGACATTGATGAGAATTCCTTTTTCTTTTTAGGCTACTGAGCAGGGGTACAACCTGCTATGCCTTGATCAGAGCTATGGCTTATAAATTGGGGCAAGGAATAAAGGCCTCTGTATATTTAGAGGTACTTTTGTTTTTGTTGTTGTTGTTGGTTTTTTTTCCTTTCCAACTTTTATTTTAGGTTTCAGGTGTACATGTGCAGGTTTGTTACATGGGTAAATTGTGTGTGTGTCACAGGGGTTTTGTGTACAGATAATTGTGTCACCTGAGTAATCAGCATAATACCCGATTAGGTAGTCTTTAAAATCTTCACCATCCTCCCATCCTCCACCCTCAACTAGGCCCTGATGTCTGTGTTTCCGGTCTTTGAGTTCATGTGTACTGAATATTTAGCTCCCACTTATAAATGAGAACATGTAGAACCAAATACTATTTTTCTGCATTAATTAACTTAGGATTATGACCTCCAGCTCCATCCATGTTCCTGCAAAAGGACATGATTTCACTTTTTTAATAACTGCGAAGTATTCCATGTTATATATGTACCACATTTTCCTTATCTAATTTACCATTGCTGGGCACCTAGGTTGATTCCATGTCTTTGCTATTGTGAATAGTGCTATGATGAACATATGCATGCATGTGTCTTTATGATGGAGCAATACATTTCTTTGGGTGTATATCAGTAATGGGATTGCTGGGTCAAAGGCAATTCTGTGTTAAATTCTTTGAAAAGTCTCCAAGCTTTCCACAGTGACAGAACTAATTTACATTCTCACCAGCAGTGTACCAGCATTCCCTTTTCTCTGCAACCTCATTAGGATGTTATTTTTTGAGCTTTTAATAATGGCTATTCTGACTGGTGTGAAATGGTATTTCATTGTGGTTGTTATTTGCATTTCCCTAAAGATTAGTGTTATTGAGCATTTTTTTTCACATGCTTGTTGGCCATATATGTCTTTTGAGAAGTGTCTGTTCATGTACTTTGCCCACTTTTAAATGGGGTTTCTTGTTTTTTGCTTGTTGATTTGTTTGAGTTTCTTATAGAATCTGGATATTAGACCTTGGTTGGATGCATAGTATGCAAATATTTTCTCCCATTCTGTAGGGTGTCTGTTTACTCTGTTTATCATTTCTTGTCATTCAGAAGCTCCTTAGTTTGATTAGGTCTCACTTGTCAATTTTTATTTTTGTTGCATCTGCTTTTGAAGGGTCTTTGTCTTGAAGTCTTTGCATGAGCTGATATCCAGAATGGTATTTCCTAGATTTTCTTCTAAGGTCTTTATACTTTTAGGTTTTACATTTAAGTCTTTAATCCATCTTGAGCTGATTTTGGTACATAGTGAAAGGTAAGGATCCAGTTTCAATCTTTTGCATATAGCTAGCCAGTTATCCCAAAAACATTTATTGAATAGGGAGTCCTTTCCCATTCCTTCCTTTTATTGACTTTGTTGAAGATCAGACAGTTGTAGGTGTGCTTTATTTCTGAGTTCTGTAACATGTTCCATTTGTCTATGTGTCTGTTTTTCTAACAGTACCATGCTGTTTTAGTTACTGTAGCCTTGTAGTATAGTTTGAAGTCAGGTACTATGATGACTCCAGCTTTGTTCTTTTTGCTTATGATTGCTCTGGCTATTCAGGCTCTTTTCTTGGTTGCAGTTGAATTTTAGTGTTTAATGTTGTTGGTAGTTTGATAGGAACAGCATTGAATCTGTATATTGCTTTGGGCAATATGGCCATTTTAACAGTATTGATTCTTCTTATCCATGAGCGTGGAATGTTTTTTCATTTGATTGTGCCATCTCTCATTTCTTTTAGCAGTGTTGTGTAATTCTTGTTTAGAGGTCTTTCACCTCCATGATTAGCTGTATTCCTGGGTATTTTGGATTTTTTATGACTGTTGTGAATGGGATTGCATTCTTGATTTGGCTCTCAGCTTTGACGTTCTTGATATATGGAGATGACATTGATTTTGTATCCTGAAACTTTGCCAAAGTTATTTATCAGATCTAGAAGCCTTTGGGCAGAGACTATGGAATTCCCCAAGTATCGTATATATTGCCTATGAACAGAGATAGTTGCTCTTCCTTTCTTCCTATGTGGATACCTTTTATTTCTTTATCTTGCCTGATTGCTTTAACTAGGACTTCCTATATTATACTGAATAGGAGCAGTGAGAGTGAGCATCCTTGTCTTGTTCTGGTTCTCAAGGGGAATGCTTCTAGTTTTTACCCCTTCAGATGATGTTGGATGTGGATTTGTTGTAGATGGCACTTCTTATTTTGAGGTATATACCTTTGATGCCTAGGGTTTTTTAACACAAAAGGATGTTGAATTTTATCCAAAGCCTTTTCTGTGGCTATTGAGATGATCATGTGGTTGTTGCTTTTAGTTGTTTCTATGAAGAATCACATTTATTGATTTGTATGCGTTTAACCAAACTTGTATCCCAAGAATAAAACCTGCTTGATTGTGGTGGATTAACTTTTTGTTGGATGTGCTGCTGGATTCTGTTTACTAGTATTTTGTTGGGGATTTTTTACATCTATGTTCATCAGGAATATAGGCCTGAAGCTTTCTTTTTTCCTTGCGTCTCTTCCAGGTATTCGTATTAGGATGATGCTGTCCTCATAGAATGAGTTAGGGAGGAGTCTCTCCTCCCCAGTTTTCTGGAATAGGCCTAATGGGACAGGTAGAACTCTTCTTCATCTGGTAGGATTCTGCTGTGAATCTGTCTGGTCCAGGGCTTTTTCTGGCTGGTAGTTTTTGTATTACTGATCCAATTTTGGAACTCATTATTGGTCTGCTCAGGGATTCAATTTCCTTCTACTTCAATCTTGGGATGGTGTATGTTTCCAGGAATTTACTCATTTCTTTTAGGTTTTCTAGTTTGTGTGTACAGAGATGTTCATAATAGTCTCTTAGGTTTTTTGTTTTTCTGTGGTGTTGATGTTCATTTTTCTGTGGTGTTGGTGTGTGTATATATATATATATATGAGTTTATTCAGTATTAACTTACATGATCACAAGGTTCCACAATAGGCTGTCTGCAAGCTGAGGAGCAAGGAGAGTGAGTCCAAGTCCTAAAACTGAAGAACTTGGAGTCTGATGTTTGAGGGCAGGAAGCATTCTGCATGAGAGAAAGATGTAGGCTGGGAGGCTAGGCCATCTCATCACTTCACGTTTTTCTGCCTGCTTTACGTTCACTAGTGGCTGATTAGATGGTACCCACACAATTAAGGGTGGGTCTGCCTTCCCCAGCCTACTGACTCAAATGTTAATCTCCTTTGGCGACACCCTCACAGATACATCCAGGATCAATATTGCCTCCTTCAATTCAATCAAGTTGACACTCAGTATTAACCATCACAGTGCTGTAAACTTTTCTGTTAATACTGCTTTAGCTCTGTCCCAGAGATTCAGCTCTGTTGTATCTTTGTTTTCATTCTTTTCAAAGAATTTCTAGATTTCTGCCTTAATTTCAATGTTTACCCAAAAGTCATTCAGGAGCAGATTGTTTAATTTTCATTTAATTGTATGCTTTTGAGAGATCTTCTTGGTATTGGTTTCTATTTTTATTGTGCTGTAGTCTGAGAGTGTGGTTGGTATAATTTTGGTTTTTAAAAATTTGTTGAGAATTGCTTTTGCTTTGTATCCTATTGTATGGTCAGTTTTACAGTATGTACCATGTGCAGATCGGAAGGATATTCTGTTTTTGTTGAGTGTAGTGTTCTGTAGATGTCTGTTTAGCGTATTTGGTCAACTGTCAAGTTTAGGTCCCAAATATTCTGCCTCAATGGTTTGTCCCATACTGTCAGTAGGGTATTGAAGTTTCCCACTATTATCATGTGGTTATCTGTGTCTTTTCATAAGTCTCTAGGAATTCATTTTATGACCCTAGGTGCTCCAGTGTTGGGTGCATATCTATTTAGGATTGTTAAGTCTTCTTGTTGATTTAAACCCTTTATCACTATGTAATGCCCTTCTTTGTCCTTTCTGATCATTGTTGGTTTAAAGTCAGTTTTGTCCGAAATAAAAATAGCAACGCTTGCTCTTTTTTGTTTTATGTTTGCTTGCTAGATCTTTCTCCATCCCTTTACTTTTCCATTGTATGTGAGATGGGTCTCTTGAAGACATTATAACATTAGGTCTTGCTTATTTATTCAGCTTACCTCTTTGTGCCTTTTAAGTGGGGTGCTTAACCTGTTTATTTTGTGGTTAATACTGATGTGTGCAGTTTGGTCCTGTCATCATGTTGTTGGCTGGTTGTTATGTAGACTTGATCGTGTATTTGCTTTACGCTGTCGATAGTCTATGTTTTTGAGTGTATTTTTGTAGTGGTCAGTAACTGTCTATCATTTCCATGTTTAGTATTCCCTTAAGGACCTCTTGTAAGGCACATCACTAGATAATAGGTAATAAATTCTCTTAGCATTTGCTTTTCTGAAAAGGATCTTATTTCTCCTGAAGCCTAATTTGGCTGGATATGAAATTCTTGGTTTGAATTTATTTTCCTTAAGGATGCTGAATGTAGGCTCCCAATCTCTTTTGGCTTGTAGGGTTTCTGCTGAAATATTCACTGTTAGCTTGGTGCAGTTCCCTTTGTAAGTGACCTGACCCTTCTCTCTAGGTGGCTTTAATATTTTTCCTCACATTGATGTTGGAGGATCTGATGACTGAGTGCTTTGGGGATGATCGTCATATATAGTATCTCACAGCAGTTCTTTGAATTTTCTGAATTTGCATGTCGACCTCTCTAGTGAGTTTGGGGAAATTTTTGTTGACAATATTCTCAGATAGGTTTTTCAAGTTGCTTGCTCTCTCTTTCAGGGATGCCAATAAGTTGTCGGTTTGGTCTCTTTACATAATTTTATGTTTCACAGAGACTTGTTCAGTTTTAAAAAATTCTTTTATCTTTATTTTTGTCTGACTGAATTAATTTGAAGAACTAGTCTTTGAGCTCTGTGATTCTTTCCTCAGCTTTGTTTGTTCTGCTGTTAATACTCTCCTTTGTATCATGAAAATTCAGCTTTATCAGCTGAGTTTGGTTCTTTCTTAAATTGGCTGTTTCATCCTTCATTCTCTTGAATCATTTTATTGGATTCTTCAGATTCATCGACATAGGTTTTAATTTTCTGCTGAATCTTGACGATCTTCATTGCCATCCAGATTCTGAATTCTCTGTCTGTCATTTCATCTATTTCCTTCTGGTTAAGAACCATTGCTGGGGAGCTGTTGTGGTCATTTGGAAGTAAGGAGACATTCTGGCTTTTAGAGTTGCCAGAGTTCTTGTGCTGATTCTTTCTCATCTATGTGGGTGATGTTTCTTTAACTGTGGTGTAAGTTGAGTGTAGTCAGTTGACTTTGTTTCTGGATGTTTTTAGAGGGCTAAGCCTTTGTGCAGGGTCTATATTTGTGCCTGAATTCTTGTCCTTGGTTCCGCAGAGGTGTATATTAGCAAAGCATTTTTGATGTTGATGTTTGGGTTATGATCCAGTAGATGATGCTTAAGCTTAATGGCCTGTAGGTAGGTTCTTGCTCAGCCATGTGGTTCCTCTGCATTTCTTTGCATGTGCAGGTGTGCTCCCTTTCAGTGGTCTGAGACTGTCAGCTCCTCTCCCATTGAGTGCTGGCTGCAGATCTGCTTGGCACTCTTGTGCTGTATAGTGTAGCCCTAGATCGAGTTCAGGCTTTGTGTTCCCTCCCAAGTTTGGAACCTTGGCAGTGGCAGTAGCAGAGAGCTTTTCACTTGTTTCTTGAGGCTCCGCCCCTGAGAAACACAGAGCTGCCTTACAATCAGAACAATCAGCCTGGGTTGGGGTGGCTACCTTGTAGGCCCAAGCCAAGAGGCCCTGCTGGGCGACAAACAGAGGGGTGTGGGAGATTCACAGGGAAGAGAGAGTGGCCTCTTCTTTGTAGGTGGCTGCCTGTTTCAGAGAAACAGAGCTGTTGCCAGTGGGAATGTGCAGCTGGGGGGTGGGACACCTATGTTGTGGGACCAAGCCAATGGCCCTGCCTGGTGAAGAGTAGGAAGGTGGAGGCTCACAGCGAAGAGAAACTGGGCTCCCCTCCATAAGGTGGCTGCAGTATTGGAGGCACAAGTCAAGCCCTCATGTCTTTGTTCCGTCCTCAGTCTGAGAGCAGTAAGGGCAGTATCACTACAGTGGCAGTGGCAGAGGGGCTGCTAACTGCCTTTGGGAGCTGCACACCTGGGAAATACAGAGCCATTCCCAGTGGGAGTTTTCAGCCAGGGACTGGACAGCTGCTTTGTGGTCTGAGCCAGGGGCGCTGCCTGGTAGAGAAGAGTGGGTGAGGGCTCACAGGGAAGAGAGTTTGGGCACCTCTCTGTATGGAGGCTGTGGTCTACCAGCAAAGCAAACAGCTGAGGCCCTTTGTTCCCTCCGCAGCCCAAGAGCAGTAAGGGTAGTCCTGCTGCAGCTGCAATGGCAGAGGGGCTATGGATTGTCTCTGGGATGTCCTCTCTAGAGAAATGCAGAGCTGCCAGTAACAGAATTGTTCAGGCCCAGGCTAAGAGGCCCTGCCCACTGAGGAGTAATATGAGCAGGGATTAGGGGGATTTTCTATAGACAAATGAAGATCATTTCTTGGGGAAATGTCATGGCTCCATGGCATACTGGATGGACCTGGGAATATGGAAGGAAATACTGAGGATAGTATCAAGCTTTACTATTGCTTGTTTGGAATTGGGCTTCTATGTGTCAGTTTCCTAACTTGAATGATTTTATCTCTCTATCCAGAAATGTCCTGTGGGCCTAGAGAAACTTTTTCAATACCTTTTCTTCACAGATGGAGGAGCTAAAAGTAGAGTTTTCTTTAATAATCATATCTCAGTAACCATGTGTAGAAATTAAATATCTTAATATATACCTTATTAAGTTAATTTTTCAAGTACAGGTAAGAATGAATGAGCTTAGAAAGTTTAATTGGGAAGAGAGTGAATATAAGAAGGTGATAGGACACCTCCTTCAAAAGGCTAAAAGATTAGCACACGGAATGTAAAAGAAACTTATTTCAATTTCTGTAGAAGACAGAAGTGGGACCAGTGGATCAAAGTTACAAGAAGGCAGATTTTTAGATCTATCTAAAAAAAAAAAAAAAAAAACTAAGGAATTAGAACTGGCTTCTTCTGTTCAAATAATAATTAGCATGAGTCACTTACGGAGGTTGTCAAAGAAATTTCTGATTGGAAGTTGTTTGAACAACAAACCTAGGGAATTTTTTTTACTTGAAGAATATGCATGATATTTTACATGTGTTGAAACAGCTGTAAAGAGAAGTGACTCGCCATAATTTCTTGCTTAAAGCGTTAGTTCGTTTCTGCTATTTACTACCCAAAAGTGAAATTTTCATTTAAGAATATAAGAAATGATACATCTCAGAATTCAAAAAAATATTGTACAGATAGGCCTTAAAAAAGGAGGGAACAATTTGGTTCTGAGAAACTCAGCCAAACCTTTGTTTCAATTCTCTGCCATCGAGATGTTTAGCTTCCAGTTGCCGGTCTTTAAGTTCAAATTCTCAAATGAGGTACTCTAATTTATTTAGTTTAATTATAAGTCTACCCTTGATTCGTCATCTGTTGCCAGAGGGGAGTAAGGGTCATATAACAGGAACAGGGTTAAATTGGCGGTAGGAATGGGCTTTCTTTTCTGGTTGGTGGTCAGTTGCTCTAAGTGGAAAGGTGAAGTGAGTCATGGGCCAGATATCTCATAAGATATTTATTAGATTTCAAAAAATGTTCATAGTAGAAGTAAGACTAGGATTTAGATGTTTGTCATCTATTTCAGACAACTAGTATTTATCATATGGCTACTATGTGTAAGGCACCATGCTAGATGATTGCCAGAATGTAGAATACAAGATATCCCTGCCCCCAGGGTATTTATAAGCACTCTGTCCAGTAGACTGGTCATTATTTAATAAATTATCCTGCTTAGGTTTTACTTGGGAAAGGCTAGCCTACTGATTATGTATAAAGGTGCCTTACTAACTTTTGAAAAAGTTTCAAGTTGAATATTAAAGATGTTTGCCTTTTCTAAGCATATACACATTTAATGTTTGTGTAGACCAAGCCTAAAAGACCATCGGAAGCTCAAACTCCAAGAAACAAAACCCCAATCCATTCTCCCCAAACAAACAAAAATATGAGTTGAATACCTTATTTGCTAGCAATATGTTACATTAAAATGTGTGCTTGGCTGGACACAGTGGCTTACGCCTGTAATCCCAAAACTTTCGGAGGCCAAGGTGGGCGGATCACCTGAGGTCAGGAGTTTGAGATCAGCCTGGCCAACATGGCAAAACCCTGTCTCTACTGAAAATACAAAAATTAGCAAGATGTCATGGCGTACTCCTGTAATCCCAGCTGCTGGGGTGGTTGAGACAGGAGAATTGCTTGAACCTGGGAGGCAGAGGTTGCAGTGAGCCAAGATTTTACCACTGCACTCCAGCCTGTGTGACAGAGTCAGACTCCATCTCAAAAAAGAAAGTGTGCTTGTTCTTATATGTACATAAGGTGGAAGATAAACATTTTAAGCATCTGTGAGCTACCCAGTATCCTAGGCCTGTCACATGTGTAACATGCATATGATATGCAGATATTGTGTGCAGTGTCATAAAAATATAATGCAATTATAGTCTTTATTTTCATTATCTTGAGGATATTTATTTAGTTCAATTGAGTCACTGGGAAATTAAAAAAAAAAACTTTTAGGGTTGGGACCTTATTGTCCTGGCTAGTCTTGAACTCTCGGCCTCAAGTGACCCTTTTGCCTCAGCCTCCCAAGTAGCTGGGACTACAGGTATGCACCACTGTGCCTGGCCAAGAATATTTCTTTATTTCCTGATTCTGTGTTTAAGCTGCATTTAGGTTTGCAGTGTTTGAAAGATATCATTTCTGGTTTACATTCAGCTCTTGTTCTTTCTACCAGTTGAGTGACTTATGAACAGAAAATTATAGAGTAAAATTAATATAACTTATATGTTAGACTCTGAGCCCTTTACCTGTTTTTTTAATTTCCAAATAAAGATGAAGAAACTTGTCTAGGTGCAATGCCATGTTAATATCCTGTAAAGATAATTAGTAGCCGACTTAGCAAATTGCTTGGAGGTTTTCTAAGAGACCAACTTTAGCTATGATGCAAGAGATATTTGATTTCTATGAATACTTGAATAAGTCATTAGTTTTATCAAGATACTATATTTAACTGTTACTTGGGGCTGGACATGGTGGCTCATGCTTGTAGTCCAGCACTTTGGGAGGCCAAGGTAGAAGGATTGCTTGAGCCCAAGGGGTTCCAGACCAGCCTGGGCAAAAGAGGGGGACCCTGTCTCTACAAAAAATTTAAAAATTAGTTGGATGTGATAGCTCATACCTATAGTCCCAGTTCTTCAGGAGGCTGTGGTGGGGTAATTGCTGGAGCCTGGGAGGTCGAGCCTGCTGTTAGCCATGATGGTGCAACTGCACTCCCGCCTGGCAACAGAGCAAAGACCCTGTCTCTAAATAAATAAATAAATAAATAAATAAATAAATAAAACCTGGTCTATTTAAAACCCCAGATTTGTTTTAAATAGACATCTAATTTTTATGCTACAAAAGAGTTAACATATCTTCTTGTTTTTGGAATCTCTCTGACCTTAGAACCATACTAACTTTGCCGTGGACATTTGTTGGAGCCTATTTTTCCAAAATAACCGTTTTCTTTTTTAGAGTCTACTGTGCATTTTAATTAAATTGTTTCCCATTTTCACATATTGTTAACTTTCCACTGTGCTGGTATAATTTCAGGAAAGGAACATTTAAGTGGTATGTTCAATCAGAACTTCTACAGGTAAATTACTGCCTACTTTTCTTTTTTACTTCATGCAGTCTTGGCAAATCATCTTTTAATTGTGGTCAAAATCTGCTTAGAAACACATTGTTTCATTGATTTGCATAATATTTTTGGGTATTTAAAATATACACATCAATCTCACAGAGATCTTAAGCTCTATTTGACAGTATTTAGCGTTCACTTCTGTTTAAACTGATACATTTGAGAAAGCAAAGGGTACCACAGTATAATAGTATTTTTTCTTTTGTTATTAGTTGTAGTATATAATATCACTAGCAGTATCAGTAAATATTTTAAAATTTGAATGAACCTGCCTCTCTCAATGAAATCTAAATCTGTCGATTTTTATTTTATTACTATTACATCCAGTGTTATCTGAATATGTAACATATATTAAAAACATTAAAGACAAAAAGACAAAAGTTTTTAAAGGTGTGTATTTTTTTCACTGTATAGGAGATTAGACTGCATATGTGCTGTTTATTTTAAACTAATTTCATTCATCACCATCTGCTTTCAAGAAAGATTCAAGATGGCGTATGTGTGCTTTTATACTCGGTCTCACAAGCTCTGTCTCTCTAACACACAAGTCTCCTGGAAGTCAAAGATCATTTTTCTTCTTTCTCCTCCATCTTTTACATCTGGCTAAAATTACATTCTGTATGCATGAAAGTGATAATTATATATTACTGGTAGTTATCAGGTAGTTCCCCAATTTCCTGGAGAAGACATAGGAACAACAAATGGGGCCTTCTGTGATGAAGAAAGATGAGAACGGTAGGGTATGACATCAGGAGACTAAGCCTTAGTGTTCTTACTCAATCATTTTGTAAACCTATAACATTTTTTCCCATCCTGTTTCTTTTCTGCTTCATTTCTTGATTTTCCCATTTGCGAAATAAGGATGGATACAGTTGTTTCCTGTTTATTTGATGGGGAATTTAAGGATGAATGGGCTAGTGTTTCCTTCCCCAGATGTATCAACTTAATCTTATTTGTTTATTTTCTGTCCATACTTCTGATTCCATAATGTCCAATTGTATATGTGTTTTCCGTTCTTTATATACATTCCTTTCCTTTTCTGGGATTTTTCAAAATCAAAGCATGTTAACCACATTTCATAATGTGCTTGAGTACCCAAGATACTCTTCAGATATGGGCTAATGTTTGAATAGCTCCATTTGCTTTTGAGTGTCTATCAAAACCCAGGACCCAGACCATCAAAGCATATAACATGAGGGGTGTCCTCAGTCTGAAATGTAGATCAAGTTTCCAAGGTGTTAAAACTTTTTCTGAAAGCCTCACTCTGGTCTGCTAGATGCCTTCTTTTCTTTTAACCTAGATGAGCAGTTATGAACCAATGCCATGATGGACAGTTGAATTTGATCAGTGCAGGGGTCTCTTCAGGAGCATTAACTGAAAAGTCTACTTTCTTATCTGAAAAACAGATGTTTTACCATGATCCTCAACATGTATTTGCCTGGTCTCTCTGATACTGATTGAGAAAAAGAAAAACAGTTCAGTAGTCAATATCTGGTGTCTTCATCAGCTCCAGATAAACTACTAACAGTTATATTTCAACATAAGAAAAAATAGAGGGCATTGAAACTTAGAAACAAACCACCGTTGATAGAATTTCATTGAAGATCAGAGCCAAAGTAATGCCTAACCATTTAAGGCTGTACATGGGAAGTAAACTGGTCCTGATCTGATGCAGAGAGTCCAATGAGAACAAGCACTTAGTTGGAGACTCAAAATTTTGTAGCATGGCCTGGAAAAAATTAGCTTGTCCTAGAAGATTTTGAAGTTAGGAATTAATAATTATAAGCATCTGTCACTTTGATATGGCTCTCAAAAAATTAAAGAAATTTTGTTCTATAATGAGATGCCTAAAGTATATAATTGTTTAGTAATGTTTGACTACTATAGAGTGTCTTCCAGAGATCATAGGTTTGGGGTTGGCATAACTGATACTGAGTTTTTTTTGTTTTTCTGTCTGAAGTGGCCAAAGATTCAAATGCCTCTTGGGCCTCCTCCTAGTATGTGCAAGCAGGACTGTGGTCCCTGCCCACAGGAGCCCCTTCAGCTTTCCTCCAGCTGTGGCATAGGACATGTGTTCAGTTTACCCCATTACATCATTAAGTAACATAGATATTATTTAAAAGGAGAAGAGTGAGGGTGGAGTCCTATTTTATGGTGTTTAAGTTTGGAACCACTTGTGTCAAAACTTATTTCTGTGTTTATATGTGCCTCCTAATTTATTTATAATAAACACATTGGACTATGAAGGAGAATGTTATTTCAAAAGTCTATTGCATGTAACTCAGAGGCTATGGTGATATTGAAGGAGAGCTCTGAAGGAAGTCATAGTGAAACAGGGAGAAGTTCCCTTGTCTCCCTTGCAGGACGTGCAACTCCCTTCTTTAGTACCCCACTGCTCAAACCTCTAGGGGAGCATGTACGGGCAGGCTGTGGGGCTCTGAGCCCGCGGCAGTGTCTAGAGGAGATTGTTTACGGCTGAAGACCCAGTGAATGTTGAGGCATACGCTTTCACCTACATATTGACAAAATTTACTGAGTTATAGAGTGATAATTATTTTTTCCTAACAATTACATGATGTTTTGACAAATGATATTTCTTAAAATTTCAGTTGCATGTATTTTTAAGGAGGAAATACATTCCCCTGGTTTAGAATTTAGAGGTTACAGAGCTGTATGTAGGAAGAAATTTTGTTTTCTCTCAATTCCCCAAGCCATCTGACTAGCTCCCTTGAAAGCAGCTCAAGTTACTAGTTGCTTTTATTTCCTTCCATAAATATTTGATATGCACAGGAGAAAGATGTGTGTGTGTGTGTGTGTGTGTGTGTATGCATATGTATGTGAGAATGAACGGATAAATAAACCTTCTTCTTTCATACAATTACTTGGTTACCATAACTACTGTTCTATACCTTGCTTAATTTCACTTAACACTATATCTTGGAATTCATTCCATGTTAGTACATAAAATGCTTCCTTTTTCTTTCTTGTGGTTTTGTGGTATCTATTGTATAGCTATATTATAATTTTTTTAAACTACCAATGGACATAATATGTTGTTGCCAGTCTTCTCATTGCAATGACCAATGTTTTCTGCTCAGTTTTTACTTTTCAGTTCATTTCCTAGTTTTTTCTGAGTCTACGTATTAGTGCCAAGAACTGAGGTATTTATTGTGTTCTGACACATCTGAGGTATTTGTATATAGGTATCTGGGTACATGTGCACACTGCTGAACTGTCTAATGCTAGTCTCTTTCCCCATGACACTCTCCTAAGGTAAAACCTGTTTATTCAAATTCTTATACTGTGCATGTCCTGGATCACAACTCTTACTGGCAGACTAGAGAGTTTCAACTATTAACCTGTGATTTCAGTCAGTGACATATCCTGTGTTTCAATTAGAAGAGACAGCCTTTATTTGGTGAGATTCAAATAGTGTTAATGAAAATGTTATCTTTCATAAAGTGAGGTTAAAAAAATGGGAACCACCTGAGATCTTAGAGTGAGAGGAGTAGAGATTATGAAAGCAGTTTTACTTTTTGATTTTAAGGCCTTTCTATATTATTTCAGCATGTATCAGATAATTCCATTTAGGACACAGCTGGTACAGTTAATGATCAAAAACTCTGAAGGCAGTAACTGGAGGCAATAATCAGACAACGAAGTCATTGAGTAGGTTTGTTGACTTATGTCAGGTTACTCTAAATCTTGATGATATTGCATGAAGCACAAAAAAGGAATATTGTCACAGCAAGCAACGGAGGTTTTGATACTCGATCACTGAAGTATTCTTTTCCCCAAAATTTTGCACTCATTGTATCATAACTGCTGGTTTCTTAGACTACGCTGATGTTGTACAGAAAATTGTACAATACTTAAAAATGTAATATCTAGGAAAGAAAGTTAGTAGAAAAAAAAGCCATTAGAATTAATATATATTAGCATTGGTTTGATGGTTACTTGTTAAAGACAAAAATGGAGAATATTTCATGTTTCTTGATTGTCAGAAAAAAAAGTTGCTTTTCATGCAAGAAAGCATATTAATTTAGGTTTTTGTCATTTGCTTTTGTTTCTGAGAGAAATATGAAGAATTCTGCTTATTTTTTATCTTTAGAATGGAGAGCACATTAACAAGTACAACAGACAATAAAACTTATTTCATAACTACATTATGGACTATATTAACTGGCTCTTCAACTCTATACCCAACATTATGGTTTGTTAAATAAAGAGAGTGAAGAAGATAGAGAAGGAGCATGAGAAAGAAATAATCTTTTTGTTTCCCAAAGCTATAAGAAGCAATGATAAGACATTGTGAATGCATGTTGGGTATTTTATTATTGTGTTTATTTTTGTTGGGAGTAAGCAGAAAAAGAATGAAGACTTCAGTAAAGAAATTAATAAATCTTATTAGAACTTGTTATAAATACTTTTTAATTCCTAAAGTTGGAATGCTAAGGTATTATTTAAACTTTGTCTCTATTTTTTAAAATCTGAGAAACCCATTCACTTTTATCCTAGAAAATGGAATATGTTATATCTCATTTTACAGAGGAAGTTAACAGGTTTATTGTCTTGTTGTAACACCCTAATCCTGTGACATTTTGAAATAGTGCTTTTGATAGTGCCTTATTTTTGAAACTATAGACCTGGGCACTATTGACATTTTGTACTAGGTAATTCCTTGTCATCAGTAGCGGTTCTGTACATTGCAGGATATTTAGCAGCATCTCTAACTTCTACCCACTAGATGCCAGTAGTAACACTCCCTTGGGGGACAAAACTGTCCCCAGTTCAGAACAGTTGATGTAGACATACATGGTGGTCCTACACAACTGGAGTTTAAATATGGATCACGAACAGCATTCATCAGTTTGATGCACCTCCCCGGTGTTTGTAATCATGAGGAGCAGAGCAAAACAAAGGCATAAATGTTGGGGCGATATTTTGTTTTTTGAAGACCACTGCTCAATTTTGGGGAGATTTTGAAGAAACAGCAAAGGTAGCCCTTGGGGTCTGGATTGTTGGTTGGTTGGTTGAGTCATTCATTCAACAAAAATATATTGAACCCCTGCTATGTATATCCCTGCCTCAATGCTGATGACTTGTATACTGCTATGTGTTTCTTACGGCAGTAGTTAAATCAGTGGATAATAAGCCTGACGGTAGACCAGTTAAGAAACTGCTAGCTGTAACTGGTGAGAAATTATGGTTGTCTGGGTTTTGGTAGTGACAGTGGAATTATAAGAAATTGTGTACATAGATATTTAGAAGGTAAAACATTAGGATTTGGTGATTAACTGGAGAAAGGAAGGAGTGACAAATAATTTCCCAGTGAATATTGTTGGCTTTCATTAAGATGGGGACTAGAGTAGGAAAAACAGTCCTTTCTTTTGGAATATGAGCAGATAATTGGCTTCAGCTTTTGACATTTCCAATTGGAGGTGCCTTTGGGACATTTACAAGGAAGGGTTGGACAGTGAACTTGGAAAATAAAGGGATTATGTCTGTTTTCTTCCTTAATGTATCCCCTGTTCTTTAGATAGTATCTGCATTTCTAGAGTCACAGAGAGATTTAGGCTGGATGTGTAGTTTAGGTATTCTTCAGGTATTAACTAGTATAATTGAAATTAAGGAAGTAGATAACATCATCCAAGGAGAATGCATAGAGGGTACAGCCTAGTATAGCAACATTATGAGCAGTTTATTCAAGGAACTAAAGGAAGACTGAAGTATGAGGAAAATCAGCAGTGTATAGTTAAGAAAGCCAAGGGAAGAGAGAGTTTCAAAAAGAAGGGAGTGTTTTATGGTTTTGAATTCAGCTAAGAGTTCAGGTAAAATGAAGACTTTGGGAAACAAAAAGATTGTTTCAAGAAGAAGCCATTGGATTTTGCAACTAAAAAGCATTAGTGGCTTTTTAAAAGGCTTTTGGTAGTCTGGTAGTTTCAGTAGTTCATTAAATTTGGTTAAAGAGTAAGTGGGAGGTGACAGAATCATGGGAGGTGGGAGGCCATGCTTTCATGAATTCTGGCTATAAAGAGGAGACTGAAGATGGTATGTGAAGGTGGTATTGAAATAGGAAAAGTTCCCTTGCCCCCCTTGAAGGGCATGCCACAGTGGGGAGTGGCTTGCTTCTTCAGTGTCCCACTGATCAGACCTCTAGGGGAGTGTACGGATGGGCAGGCTGTGAGACTCTGACCACATAGCAGTGTCTAGGGGTGAATGTTTACAACTGAAGCCCCAGAGGGCATGTGTCACAGGGTTCTCTTTTAGTTTTGCTGTCCATAGGTGGCTTGTGTTAGCTCAATTAGACTCCTCTCCTTAAGGACAGAGGGCTTTCTGTATCCTGGGGTTCTTGCCTTGGTGTAATGGAAGAATTTGATCACTCATGGGCTTGGAGGAGTGCAAGGTTTTATTAAGTGGAGGTAGCTCTCAGCAGATGGGGGAAGACACAAGGGGGATGGACTGGGAAGGTTTTCCCCTGAAGTTGGCTGCCCAGTGGCCCAGGCTCTCCTCCAGTTGTCCCAGCCAAACTCCACGACTTTGGCTTGCTGGTGTGCCGGAGCCTGTTGGTGCGTTCCTCTCGATGTCCATCTGCCTATGTATTCCTCAGCTCATGTGCTCCACTGAACGTCCAGTCACCTGTGTGTTTGCCTGCTAGGGTCTCTGCGTTTTTATAGGCATCGGATGGGGGCATGGTGGGCCAGGGTGGTATTGGGAAATGCAGCATTTGGGCACCAAGGCAGGAGTGCCTGTCCTCACCTAGGTCTGTGGGCACAGGCCTGAGGGTAGAGCCCTCGCCAGGGACCACACCCTCCCCTCCCCAGCACTTCCCTGCTCCTTTTCTGTATGGGGTTGGGGAAGGGCATGTGGGCTTGAGCATATTTAAATGTTGATAAGGAGTCAAGGAGACATAGAGGTTCATATGAGAGTGGAGAAAATGGGGCAGCTTGAGATGGGATGAATCACCTCTAGCCAGTCTACCTTACCTTACTTAGCAAAGATATCATTTCCATTATGATTCGTCATGATTGACTGGTCTACATAATGGATTACTGATTGTAGAAAACTCTGGATTATTATAGTATTATGCTTAGAAAAATATTCTGATCAAATATTAAGAAGGGTTGACTACACCTCACTTTCTTCTGTGGTTTATCAGAAAGAAAGTAGGCTATGGAACCAGAAAAAAACTCTGGCTCCATCATTGACTGAGCTATGGGGCCTCAAACATCCTGTGAGGATGTTACAGAGCCATTTACTCTCTGTAAGATTACCTGGTAATGTCTATTGTGCATCACAGTTAGAATTAAAGGTCATGTATATGTACCAATACGTTGTTGATATTAAATAAATAAGAACTGATAGTATTTTTATTGACAAAATAATTAAACTATTATTTACTACTATAGGGCCCTAAGTGAGCACTTATTATTAGAATTTATTGTTGGAATTCCAGATCAAAATTAAGGATCTCATTTCTCCATGAGTCTAAGAGCAATTATTGGTGATGTATTTGCTATAAGTTTTTGTAAGGACAAAAATTTTGTGATAATCCTGGGCCTACTAAAACAACTTTTATTGACCTGCATGCCATTATAGTAAATAGAGAGAAAAGAGGTAAAATTCTAGACTTTTAAGGTATATGGAAATAAATCAAATTTACTTTGATTTACTTTAATTTACATTAAATCAAATTTACTTTTTTATCATGACCAATTTGGATCACTGTCATTTTCCATGAATGTGTCTCAGTTAGAAGGTGTTTTTTTATTTGCTTTTTAGAGAGAGTTAGCTTTTTCAGCCTCTTTTGTCTAATAACTCTTCATTTTTTCCTCCTTTTTTTTTCTTCTTCCTTCAGATTATTGGGAACTTTCTCATGTTGCAGCATTTGCTGCTATCGATTATGCCAAGAAAGGTTTCTGTGTACTCTCAGTGTAATGGAATCGTGTGTGTGTGTGTACGTGTGTGTGTGTGTGTGTGTGAGAGAGAGAGAGAGAGAGAGAGAGACAGAGAGAGAAAGGTTGGGGGAGACTGAGATGGAGAGAGAGAGGGAGGGATGAACGAAGTGGGGGAGAGAAATAAATGGTGTCTGGGGTAATTGTGCTGGTGTTTTTCCTGCATGAGAGAAGCTTCAGATGTCTGTCTGGCTCTGGCTCAGTTGCTGTATGGGCGTAACTGAAGAAGGAGGTTGGGGTGGGGGAGAAGGCAATTAAAACTTTGAACACCTTAAATGCCTTCCTAATTAAGTGGTGAGGATAGAAAATAAAATACCTTCTTATACTTCATTTCTGTTCTCCCTTTAAAAGTCTGCGGAGGGATCAGAGTTCATGTCCTTAGAAAGGACAGAACTTTCAAAGTAACAACTCTGAAAAACAAGTTTAAAAAAAAATTCTCATCATTTTCTGCTTTTCATGAACTTTTCATGTAAAGCCATCATTATTTAATTTTCCTGGGCCCCCTTACCTATAGGCCCACTCTCACTGGTCACTCCAACTTTGAAGCACCCAATTTTCTGGGGTATTAATGGAGACAGTTCAAGTATCTAACTGCTGTTTCCTTTGTTCAAGTTGCATTTGGTCCTTGCTGGGAAATGCTCTGAAAACTGAACCAGCTACTGAACACAAAGGCTGACGGTGTTGTCCCTCCTGGTAATGTACTGTGTGATTTGTTCCCCTCTCCTGTTCACGACTCATTAGTCCCTAAGTACAGAAAAGGTTGCTCCTCTGGAATAAAAGGAATGGACCCAGCTCAGAGTCCTTTTTCACCTTTTCCTGTGTTTTATTTGGGTGCACTCACAGTTCTCTGTCTTTATTAGTGACCCAGTAGGGGGCTGGCACAGGGCTGAGACTAGCTTTCGCTGGTTCCCTGGGGTGTATCAGAGACCTCAGAACTCAATACCTTACTATAAAAATAAAATACTGTGCTTCAAACGACCTTTTGATGGAACAAAGCCATACATCCCAATCTGCCTGGGCCTCTCAAATTGAGACCATGCCAAGTGCCATTTTTGCATTTTGTACATGCCCTCCCATCCCCTTTTCCCCCTTCTCTAAATGTGGTTCTTTGGGTAGCCTCTTTGTCAGGTAAATGTTTATGTGTGTGTGAAAATGCAGCCTTTGGCAAAGACTTTTTGTATTTAAATTGTGCTTCAAGATAGTAGTTTCTTGTAAGAGATGTAGGCAGCAGATATCTGTGGGCTTTTATGCCCTAAATGATATCATTTTAGATTTATATATAAAATTTGGGAAAGTAAGTGGAAACTAGAGGTGCTATAAAAAACTGAGTAACATATTTAAAATTTGAGCTATTTATTCTGGTTTTCCAGAGTGGCCGAATTATTATTTTTTTAAACCAGGAACTCTAGAGCCATGTGTGTGCATGTGAACGCTACTAAAGTGAGACACTAACATGAACACAGGGTCCATCAGACCTTTATTTCAAGAGCTTGGAGTACTCAGAGCATTGTATCACATTAATCTTCCAGCATTGATGTACTTTAGCTCTTGGGAACAGATTACTATACTTACTTTAAAGCAACATGGGCAAATAAAAATAGGGATCTTTTGTTGTTGAATGACGATCATAACTTTAGAAATAGAAAATCCAACTCTCATATCCTTCATTTTTACATCATAGTTACAGTGACAGGGTAAGATTAGCTTTTAATAGATTGTTCTAAATTTCTCTAAGTTTCAAAAACATATTGCTATGACATATAAATAATACTTTTAAGACTGTATGAAGCTTAGGTTAGGGCCTTAGTTTGTAGAGAATATTTAGTTATTAAACAAAAGTTCCCTTAGATTCTATAGTAAAATAATATGTATGCAAATGTGTGATATTATTTTTGGTTTCTACTTCAGGTTTGCAAACATGCCCTAATTTTCTACAGAAAGTATATGGTAGCTCTTTATTTTAAAAATGTTTATGGAGATAAGAGATTTATATTTTCATAATCTGGGTCAATGTGATTTTATATTGTATTTACAAAAAGGAGATTGTCTCTTCCTCCTTGCTACCGCAAACAATGATGTGAGAAACATCCTGGTACTCTCCAGGGTATGTACTAAGGGGTAGGATTGTAGGCTCATCAAGCATATACATTCTAAAGGCCACTAATCCTGCCAGATTGCTTCCTGGAATGGCTGCACCAGTCTACAGCCCACCAGTTGTGTATGAACACTCTTGCTGCCCCACTTCTTTGCCAACGTTTTATATGTTTAGACTTTCTCATTTTTCCAAAGTAATGGGTGTAAAGTGGTATTTAATTTTAAGTTGCATTTCTCTGATTACTAACAACATTGAGTAACTCTTTATATACTAGTTAGCGATTTGGCTTTTTATTATTGTGGCTTAAGATTTCATGTTGATGCAGATCTTAATTTTGAGTTGGTCAAACATATCACTTTAAAAATCTTACAGTTTACAATTTTATGGTTCAGGGCCACAGAGTTATTTTCTGACATTTTTTTTTCTGTCAGTCACATTTATATTCACGCTTTAATTCATCTTGAGGTCACCTTTGGATATAGTGGCATTGTTTGAGGTAGCACATTCAGACTCTCAAATACAATGTGATAGTTTGGTAGGAACTAGAGGGCCATACTGTATCATGGATACATTTTGAAAGGGTATTTAATGAAAAATATAAAAGAAGGCTATGCATAGCATATTGCCATTTATAAAAATTTAAAACACACACATATGTGTAAAACAACACAACATTTTCAAAGAAACACTCTATATCCAAAGACAGGTGCCAGACAAGTTTTTGCTTATGTAGGCTTAGGAAAAAATGGGGGAATAGTGATAAAGGGGGTTAAAAACAATAAAAATAAGCCAACAGAGAGGTCTTGCACAGACTGATAATAATGATAGACCCTGGATTGAGGAGTGTGATTACCCCCACAGTCAAGGTGAACATAATTTAGGATAGATGACCAGAAAATAGGTTATTGATGAGCTGGAAAATGTTAGTTGAAAAAAAGTAGAAATAAAATATTTCAGTTATTCTGATTCAGGAATAAGATGCCTACAAGGAAGAAAAATGCTCCTAAATGACTACATCTGGTCATGCTTTCTTAGCTTTTAAAGTGTTTTATGATAAACAGGAATTTATGTTTTTTTCCTGAGGTGAAGCTATCTATAAAAAGGAAAGCAGATGTTTCTTTTCAAGTGCTTGTGTACACCTGCCACAAGGCAGATTGAGTAATTCCTATTGAGAGCAGGCTCTGGTTATTTTTTATGTTGCTTGTTAAATTAAAATTCTTTTCCTGGCAAGTATAGGTTTATAATTAAGTAATTTATCATTAGAGTTCTTTTAGCTGTATCTTATATTTGATGATATACAGAAGCAATGTGTGGGTGGTTCCTTAGAAATTAGATGAATGAGTTATTTCATTGGTATTTATCATTTGATGTGTAGATTTTTCCTATTTATAACAAATGTTGAACACTGACTAATTACCTGCATCTGAAAGAAGGTTAAAAAAAAATGTCTTGGTTGAGAACTGTGTTCTCAACTTATTTTCAACCCACCAGTGCTCTTGAAGAGTATGATACACTCCCATTAATAGAAGTTGTGCTCTCTTGGGACAGTACTTAATTGTGTTACAATATAAAGAAGTCTCCTCCCTGGTATTTATGGGGATGAAAAAAAGACTTACTTTGCTAGATATGGATTCTGTATTTCCCTCCCTTCAATTTCATGTATACTGTTTTTTGTTGTGATTTTTCTGATTAGTTCTCTTGGTATCTGCCTTGCCCCTTCCCCGTTTATTTTTGTATTCACATACTCAACTATGTTAGCACTTTATATTTACTTTGTTTACTCCTATTACAACTTGTGTATTAGAGATAAAAGAAACAGACTCAGAAAGTTAAGTGATTTTTCTAGGGCATAGAACAATAAATAACAGAACCAGAATGTAAAGCCAAGCCTAACTCTAAAGCCTGTCTTCATCCTACTTGACCATACTATATTTTTCATGGATATTCTACAAAATCCATATTTTTGTAGAGTATGGTGTCTTCATTAGGCTCCTGAATCTTTGAAGAGGACTTTAACCTTGCCCTTTGCTTCAGCTATTGCTGAAGGATATGGATACCTTTAAGCTGCACCATGGAAAATTTGTATTCAGGCTTCTTTTAGAGATAAGTACTTTGAAATCTCTGCTATTCAATTGTTCAAAAACCTGTTTCCAAGAAGTATTTATAGAAGATTGTATGAATGACTTATTCTCCATCCATTTATGTGGATTGTCTGCATTTTAGTTTCAAGCCGTCATACCATCCAAGAGCTATGTACTTAGCTGCTTTTACCTCTTGCAGAAGTCTTTCCCTCCCTCCTTCCCTCCCTCCCTCCTTCTTTCCTTCCTTGTCATCCATCCAAGAGCTATGTACTTAACTCACCTGCTTTTGCCTCTTAATGAAGTCCCTCCCTTCCTTGCTTTCTTTCTTCCTTCCTTCCCTCCCTCCCTCCATCCCTCCTTCTTCCTCCTTTCCTTCCTTGTCATCCATCCAAGAGCTATGTACTTAACTCAGCTGCTTTTGCCTCTTGCAGAAGTCCCTCCCTCCCTTCCTCCTTCCCCCTTTCCTTTCTTCCTTCCTTCTTTCCTTTCCTTTGTGATATTAAATCACTGGCCTTCAATGATGGATGTTATGGCAAACAGCTGAATAAAATTCAGTATTCTCTCTGTGATTGAGTTTTCTTGGAGGAGCCCACCTAGTACACCACATCCATCAGTTTTGAGAGGACTTACAGGTGAAATTCTTCTCAGATCTCAAGGTCAGGAAACAATGATTCATGTTTTAAAAAATCATGTGTTTATTATGAATCTTAAACTTGATTGTGTTTTCCTCTTTACTTTGTTTTTTTTTTTTTTGAGACGGAGTTTCGTTCTTGTTACCCAGGCTGGAGTGCAATGGCTCGATCCTGGCTCACCGCAACCTCCACCTCCTGGGTTCAGGCAATTCTCCTGCCTCAGCCTCCTGAGTAGCTGGGATTATAGGCACGCGCCACCATGCCCAGCTAATTTTTTGTACTTTTAGTAGAGACGGGGTTTCACCGTGTTGACCAGGATGGTCTCGATCTCTTGATCTCGTGATCTACCCGCCTCGGCCTCCCAAAGTGCTGGGATTACAGGCGTGAGCCACCGCGCCCGGCTGCTCTTTACTTTGGTTGCAAGGAAGGTTAGATCCAAATTTGCAAGATCATCTCTAATAGCTGCAGAGGAATAAATGATATGTTTGTGTGCCAGTCTTACTCCTGGAATTACTTTCTTATCTGTGGTCCTCTTTGATTTCATGTTTCTTAATTATTTATTTTATTTGTTAATGAACAGTCTTACACTGACACAAATCATTATCCTGGTGATGGAAGCAAATATACAAATAATACATGTAAGGACAATTAAGGTTTCCTGACTTGATAGTTAAATCACATTCTTCCTAGGAATGTCACATGTGTACATCCACCTTCATTCGTTTTCCTCCTTTCTTTTACCTCCTACACATTTTCTATTGTTTATTATGGATTCCTCTCTTGATGAACTCATTCATACAATTTTGGAATTGTTGAGTATCAATATAAAAAGCTATTTTTAAAAAAATTTAAAAGTATTTTAAAAAAATACTTTAAGTTCTGGAGTACATGTGCTGATTGTGCAGGTTTGTCACATAGGTATACACGTGCCATGGTGGTGGTTTGCTGCATCCATCGCCCCGTCATTTATATTAGGTATTTCTTCTAATGTTATCCCTCCACAATCCCCCCACCCCCTGCTGTTCCTCATCCAGCCCCCCCACCCCCCAGGCCCCAGTGTGTGATGAATGCAGAACTCTTATTTTTCTATAAAGAATGTTGGGCTTTGTTCCAGGATGTAGTTTGAGTGAATTGTGGATCAGTACAACACTTTTAGTTTTTAATACGTTAAGTTCTGGGGTACATGTGCAGATCATGCAGGATTGTTACATAGGTATACACATGCCATGGTGGTTTGCTACATCCATACCCCCATCACCTACATTAGGTATTTTTCCTGTTATCCCTCCCCAATCCCCTAACCCCCTGCTATGCCTCCCCTGGCCCTCCCACCCCCTAACAGGCCCCAGTGTGGGATGTTTCCCTCCCTGTGTCCATGTGTTCTCATTGTTCAAAACCCACTTATGAGTGAGAACATGTGGTGTTTGGTTTTCTGTTCTTGTGTCAGTTTGCTGAGAATGATGGTTTCCAGCTTCATCCATGTCCCTACAAAGGACATGAACTCATCTTTTTTTATGACTGAATAATATTCCATGGTGTATGTGTGCCACATTTTCTTTATCCAGTCTATCACTGATGGGCATTTGGGTTGGTTCCAAGGTTTTTCTATTAACAGTGCTGCAATGAACATACTTATGCATGTATCTTTATTATAGAACGATTTATAATCCTTTGGGTATATACCCCATTATGGGATTGCTGGGTCAAATGGAATTTCTATTTCTAGATCCTTGAGGAATCACCACACTGTCTTCCACAATGGTTGAACTAATTTACATTCCCACCAACAGTGTAAAAGTGTTTCTATTTCATCCTGTCCAGCATCTGTTGTCTCCAGATTTTTTAATGATTGCCATTCTAACTGGCGTGAGATGGTATCTCAGTGTGGTTTTGATTTGCATTTCTCTAATGACTAGTGATGATGAGCATTTTTTCATATGTTTCTTGGCTGCATAAATGTCTTCTTTTGAAAAATGTCTGTTCATATCCTTCGCCCACTTTTTGATGGGGTTGTTTGTTTTTTTCTTGTAAATTTGTTTAAGTTCTCCATAGATTCTGGATATTAGCCCTTTGTCAGATGGTTAGATTCGAAAAATTTTTTCCCATTCTGTTGGTTTCTGTTTTACTCTATTAACAGTTTCTTTTGCTGTGCAGAAGTTCTTAAGTTTAATTAGATTCCATTTGTTTATTTTGGCTTTTGTTGCCATTGCTTTTTGTGTTTTAGTCATGAAGTCCTTGCCCGTGCCTATGCCCTTAATGGTATTGCCTGGGTTTTCTTCTAGAGTTCCTATGGTATTAGGCCTCATGTTTAAATCTTTAATCCATCTAGAGTTAATTTTTCTAAAAGGTATAAGGAAGGGATTCAGTTTCAGCTTTCTGCATATGGCTAGCCAGTTTTCCCATCATTCTTTATTAAATAGAGAATCCTTTCCTCATTGCTTGTTTTTGTCAGATATGTCAAAGATTAGATGGTTATAGTTGTGTGGCGTTCTTTCTGAGACCTCTATTCTGTTCCATGGTCTATATCTCTGTTTTGGTACCAGTACCATGCTGTTTTGATTACAGTAGCCTTGTAATATAGTTTGAAGTCAGGTAGCATTATGCCTTCAGCTTTTTTTTTTGTTTCTTTTTGTTTTTTTGCTTAGGATTGTCTTTGCTATGTGGGCTCTTTTTTGGTTCCATATGAAGTTTAAGGTGATTTTTTCCAATTCTGTGAAGAAAGTTATTGGTAGCTTGATGGGGATAGCATTGAATGTATAAATTACTTTGCACAGTATGGCCATTTTTATGATATTGCTTCTTTCTAACTATGAGCATGGAATGTTTTTCCATCTGTTTGTGTCCTCTCTTATTTCCTTGAGCAGTGGTTTGTTGTTCTCTTTGAAGAGGTCCTTCACATCCCTTATTAATTATATTCCTAGGTATTTCATTCTCTTTGTAGCGATTGTGAATGGGAGTTCACTCATGATTTGGCTCTCTTTTTGTCTATTATCGGTGTATAGGAATGCTTGTGATTTTTGCACATCGATTTTGTATACTGAGACTTTGCTGAAGTTGCTTATCAGCTTAAGGAGATTTTGGGCTAAGGTCTTATGGGGTTTTCTAAATATGCAATGATGTCTTCTGTGAACAGGGACAATTTGACTCCCTCTCTTGCTATTCAAATACCTTTTATTTCTTTCTCTTGCCTGATGGCCCTAGCCAGAACTTCCAATACTATGTTGAATAGGAGTGGTCAGAGAGGGCCTGCTTGTCTTGTGCCAGTTTTCAAAGAGCTATTTTTTTTTCTCAAAATTAATCTCCTTATAATTTGTATTTTTCTTAAGTTCACATTTTTAGTAAAAGTGTAAATTTTATATTTTTTATGAAAACATTTGCCTCCCTAAAGAAACTTAACTAATTTGGATATGTTTTTATCTGAGAATAGGAGTAGGGAAATTTGGAGTCTGTAAGGAGTGCCATGTAAAAGTCTTTGAGCATTTATATAGAATGGAATGACTTTTTCTGCTTTTTCTTATGAGGATAATGAATTCTCCATCTTTTGCTTAGTAGATGTCTCTGGGTATTCAAATAGTACTTCAGACCATCTGAAACTTCTCATATCATTTCCCTCTCAAGTAAACTGGTCACCCAAACCATA
Source organism: Sapajus apella (assembly GCF_009761245.1). NCBI lineage: Eukaryota > Metazoa > Chordata > Mammalia > Primates > Cebidae > Sapajus > Sapajus apella. The sequence goes on along the minus strand of NW_022436999.1, from coordinate 4,988,131 downwards.
TACACAACAGTCAAATTAGACTCCTCACATCAGTCGCCCAGTCCTTAATCTTTCATCTGTTCACAGCCTTAAAGCGGGGTCTTTCCCATTTCCACTCCTATTACCTGTTCCAAGTGCCTTGCACAACTTTGCCTAAGCAGGCACTAAGAATTCTTCATTTCATTACTCCTGTCTAGACCAGTGGAAAAATGTATCTTCCTTTATTCTGACCTCTTCTAATCCATGTTCTACAAAGTTATCAGAATGGTATTCTTAAAATACAAATTATTCTTAAAATGATATCCAAACATGTATCATTTCAGGATTCATTTAGTTTAGCACCAAGGCCTTTCATGCTAAGTTCCCTGCATCTTTCTGGTTTTACCTCCCACATTGTCTCTTTGCTGTCCTTGTTGCCTCATCACGTGGCTGCATGCTCCATTTTCTCCCACATGCTGTTCATTCTGCTGAGCACCTCACCAAAGCTTTACCTAGAGAAATCTGCCCTCTCACTTTGCCAGCTGGATTCAGATGACTTTCCTCCTTGTTCTCATGGCCATTTATGCAGTCTCATGACTCTTTTCATATTAAACTGTTATCATGACTGACTGACTTACTTATCTAGGGGCTTTCTCTTAATCGATACAGGTTTTTTACTCCTACACAGTATCCAAAATTCCATGAATAACCAGTGATTGTTTAGTGGCTGTTTGACTGAATACAGAATAGAGTAGGTCTGTAGTTTATTATAGTTCATTTTGTAACTTTTATTGAGTACTTAATATGTGCCAGATTTTGTTTAAGAGATTGGCAATACTGTAGCGAACAAAACAGTACCTACCCAGGCAACTGAAAAGTAAACAAATAGACATACAATGTTGGGTGGCATTACATATGTATGAGTCCAGTTTCACTCTGCTGATAAAGACATACCCAAGACTGGGTAGAAAAAGAGGTTTAATTGACTTAAAATTCCACATGTCTGGGGAGGCCTTACAATCATGGTGGGAGATGAAAGGCACTTTTTACATGGCAGTGGCAAGAGGAAAAATGAGGACAATGCAAGAGCAGAAACCCCTGATAAACCCATCAGATCTCCTGAGACTTATTCACTACCATGAGAGCAGTATAGGGGAAAGAGCCTCCATGGATTCAAATTATCTTGTGCCAGGTCCCTCCCACAAAACATGGGAATTACGGGAGTACAATTCAAGGTGAGATTTGGGTGGGGACACAGAGCCAAACCATATCATGGTGTTAGGAAGAAAATGAAGAGGAAATTCTAGAGCATATGCTCAAGCAAGGCATATCTAAAGAGGGAGCCTTTGAGCAGAGACCTGAATGCAATGAGAGAGGTGTTGTGTCCATGGCAGTGTTGCGGGGGAGGTCGTTCTGGGCAGAGAGAACAGCGTTTCTGTGCTCCTATTATGTACCAGGCTCTGTTCTAGGGGTTCTAGAGACAACAGTGGACAAGGTTGACAAGCAGTGGACAATAAACATCAGCATTGTTTATTGTTTAACCATGCAGTCTGTTCTTTTTCAATATTATGTCATAATTCAAAACTCCTCCTTTCTTTAATTGCTAGATTTAATGAAGTTGAAAAACCCTGACTTGGGAAAATCCCTTTGATCTCCCAAGCTGCTAATCACTTCCTACTCTTTTTGTGGAAGAGAAACCATGAAGTCTTATTATTTAGAGGCTCTTAACACAACAGGATCCTGGTCCTGGGGACAGATCCCCAACTATCTGAATTTAATCATGATGCTCAGGGATGTATGCAAATGTCTTAGGTTTTCATGTCTTTGAGGTTTGATCTAGGTTGTAGATGTCTGTGAAATTCTCTTACCATAATTAGATATAGATACTAATGATTTTCTTTTTCCAGCCTCCCAACCCAGCCTATGACCCTGAGTAAAACTTTCTTAAATTCTTTTAGTTCAGTAGCACACACACACAAAATCATAATTTTGGATTCTGTTCCTTGCTCTGTCACCTGCTTGCTGCAGTTAAGTCTGCTCTGTGTTAGTTTTCCATTTGCAAGCAGGGCACTCTTCCAGTTATGTTGTAAAAATTTATGTTTAAATAAGCCCCTATGCCCTTGAAGAATAGAGGCTACAGGACTGTAGAGTCCAAAGAGAGAGAAAAAAAAAAAAAAGAAAGGACATTCCTAAGAAAACTGTGTGAATTTGCAAATTCATTTTCCTCTGGTGGCAGCTGACAGGTGGAGTGACAACCCAACCAAGTAACACTGGGCCCTTGTGATGGGAGGGAACTTAATGCTGCGGTTGTTCTGCTTAGATGGAATTGTGTGGGGCTGTGCCAACGCCTGTATTGAGAAAGCCCAGTCGAGCAGAAGAGTTTTTGGTTTCTACATTTAGAACTGCCAAACAACTGAGGAAAACCGATTAAATCTGGAAGGTGGCAGCTAACTTGACAGGCTTCTCCAGGCACCTTTGAGGAGAATCAAAGATAAATAAACACATTTTATGAGAGAAGTATGGGGTGAGAGGGACTGCTCGGACAAGAGTTAAAATTTCAAAAGAGGGGGAAGTTCTTTTTGACTTTCTCCTGATCAGACTTTTGTCTCATGACTTTGTTCATGTACGGATTAGAGTTTGCCCATGTTAATATGGGAGAGCTTGATGGGAAAGGAAGAAGATAGAAGTGTATTTTCAAAGACGTCAACTATAGAAGGAAACTGATCAAATATGAATTCTTTATTAGAAAATAAGTAGTTTTAAAAACTATTTTATAAGTATTATTGCATACTTGTGTACCTTTGAATATGCAAAAACTCTGACCTGTTGCACAGAGGTTTAATTTTGAGTGTATAATTTTATTTATTTAAATTTTTTTAGAGACAGGGTCTCACTATGTTGCCCAGGCTCTTGAACTCCTGGCCTCAAACAGTCTTTCTGTTTCAGCCTCCCAAAGTGCTGAGATTACAGGAATAAGCCACTGCACCTGGCCCAAAGTGTGTACTTTTTTCAGTAAAGATTGATGGCCTTTCAGTATGACCCTGTGTAGTGTACAGTGAGTTGCCTCGAGGTCAGGTGGTACTTGACTCCTCTTATTTACTGGGTGTGGACCCTGGTCTCTTATCCTTTCATTGTGCTTTACTCTTTTGTTCTCCGTGAATAATTTTTACTTTAGCTTGACTTACTTGAAAGAGGCTATGAATATTGAATTGGCTAAAAATAATTCATGACTTTCTAGATATATGGTGCCTTAGAGATCATTTTCCTCTTCCCCATTTTGCAAAGAGTAAATAAAGTAAAGCCCCAAAGGGTTAAATCACTGCTGCCTTAGGGACATTCAGCTAGCAAATATATATGCAGGAACTCCACCCAGATCCTGACCACTCTATTAGTCTGTTCTCACCTGCTAATATAGACATACCTGATACTGAGTAATTTATAAAGAAAACAGGGTTTAATTGACTCACAGTTCTGCAGGGCTGTAATCCTCAGGAAACTTACAATCATGGCAGAAAGGGAAACAAATACATCCTTCTTCACATGGTAGCAGGAGAGATAAGAATGAGCTAAAGGGGGAAAAGCCCCTTATAAAGCCATCAGATCTTGTGACAACTCACTGAGTATCACAAGAACAGCAGCATGGGGGTAACCACCTCCAAGATTCAATTACCTTCCACCGGGTCCCTCTCATGACACATGGGGATTATGAGAACTACAATTCAAGATAAGATTTTGGTGGCACACAGCTAAAACTATATCTTTCTACCCTTGGCCCCTCCCAGATCTCATGTCCTCACATTTCAAAACACAATCATGGCCTTCCAGGAGTCCTGCAAAATCTTAACTAATTCCAGCATTAATTCAAAAGTCCAAGTCCAAAGTCCCATTTGAGACAAAGTAAGTCTCTTCTGCCTGAGCCTGTAAAATAAAAAACAAGTTAGCTACTTCCTAGATACAATGGGGGTATAGGCATTGGGTAAATATACCCATTTCAGATGGGAGAAATTGGGCAAAACAAAGGGGCCATGGGCCCCATGCAAGTCCGAAATCCAGTGAGACAGTCAAATCTTAAAGTTCTGAAATGATCTCCTTTGACTCCATGTCTCACATCTAGGTCACACTGATGCAAGAGGTAGGCTCCCACAGCTGTGGGCAGGTCCGCCCCTGTGGCTTTACAGAGTACAGCCACTCTCCTGGCTTTCATGGGCAGGTGTTGAGTATCTGTGGCTTTTCCAGGTGCACTTTTCAAGCTACCAGTCTGGGGTCTGGAGAACAGTGGCCCCCTTCTCACAGCTCCACCAGGCAGTGCCTCAGTAGGGACACTATTATTATCTATCATATAATACATAATAGAGATATGGGGTTTGTTTCAACACTGACCCCACATTTCCCTTCTGTACTGCCCTAGCGGAGGTTCTTTATGAGGGCTCCACCCCTGCATTAGACTTCTGTCTAGACATCCAAGTGTTTCCCTACATCCTCTGAAATCTAGGTGGAGGTTCCCAAACCCAGTTCTTGTCTTCTGTGCACCCATAAGACCAACACCACATGGATGCTGCCAGGGTTTGGGACTTGCACTCTCCGAAGCAATGACCTGAGCTGTACCTTGCCCCTTTTTAACCACAGCTGGAGCTGAAGCAGCTGGGATGCAGGGCACCATGTCCCAAAGCTGCATAGAGCAAGGAGACCCTTGGGCCTGGCCCACAAAAACATTTTTCTCTCCTAGGCCTCTGGGCCTGAGATGGGAAAGGCTTCCATGAAGACCTCTGATATGCCCTAGAGACATATTCTCATTGTCTTGGTGAGTAATACTTGACTCCTTGTTACTTATGCAAATTTCTGCAGTCCACTTGAATTTCTCCTCAGAAAATAGGTTTTTGTTTTCTATCACATAGTCAGGCTGCAATTTTGAAAAACTTTTATGCTCTGCTTTCCTTTTAATCATAAATTCCCATTCCAAACTATCTCTCAAGTTCAGTGTTCCTCAGATCTCTAGAGCATGGGCAAAATGCTGCCAGTTTTTTTTTTTTTTTTTTTTTTTTTTTTTCAGTCTCTTTTCTAAAGTATAAGTAGAGTCATCTTTGCTCCAGTTCCCAATAAGTTCCTCATCTTTGTCTGAGACCATCTCAACTTTGACTTCATTGTCCATATCACTATCAGTATTTTGTTCAAAGCCATTAATTCAACAATTCTCTAGGAAGTTTCAAACTTTCCCACATCTTCCTGTCTTCTGAGCCCTCCAAGTCTCTAAAAAGTTCCAAAATTTCCCACATTTTTCTGGCTTCTTCTGAGCCCTCCAAACTCTTCCAACCCTGCCTATTACCACTTCCAAAGTTGCTTCCACATTTTTGGGTATCCTTACAGCAGCACCCCACTCTACTGGTACCAGTTTACTATATTAGTCTGTTTTTATGCTGCTAATAAAGACATACCCAAGACTGGGTAATTTATAAAGGAAAGAGGTTTGACTCACAGTTCCACAGAGTTGGGGAGGCCTCAGGAAATTGTGATGGTGGGGGAAGCAAACAAGTCCTTCTTCACATGGTGGCAGCAAAGAGAAGAATGAACAAAAGAGGGGAAAGCCCCTTATAAAACCATCGGATCGTGTGAGAACTCACTATTACAAGAACAGCGTGGTGGTAACCACTCATGATTCAGTTACCTCCCACTGGGTCCCTCCCATGACACATGGGGATTATGGGAACTACAAGAAAAGATTTGGGTGCGCACACAGCTAAACCATATCAACCCCCATACTAATGCATGTCTTTTGAGCTGCTTAGAGCTCAATACTGCATAAGTGGACTATAGCAGTTTACTTTATCGATTTATAAAACATAATTAATAAAATAATTAAATGTATTCCCTGTATAATTCAAAAGCTCCGGAGTCACCATAATAGTTTCAATCTCTTTTTCTGTCACACCTTTTATGAGAAACTAGGAAATAAATTCTCACATTGAGTTTCAGTTTGTGTTTCTCTTCTTGCCATGAAAAGTATAATGATAAAAAACATAAAATGAAGTGACCCAAAGGCCTGCAACCAGAAGATGAGGAACAGAACAAAAGTATTAGATTATTAGACGCCAATAACTAAGATTCTAAATTATTATGATTATGAATATAGTGTAGGTTGCTGTGACTATTTTATTATAATGTTTATGTCTGCACCCGTTTCTCATTTCCTTTTCCTAGTGTGCAAAGTTAATTTAAAGTGTTAGTACAAATTGTGGAAGGGAAGTCACTCCAGATTTCGTTAGAGGATAGACTGAACAAGAACATGTCCTACCCTCAAGGACAGAGGAGAAGAAAACATATACTTGACTGTTTCAGACCTCTTCAGATTAGGAGGAGACAGTTTAAAAAATTAATTTTTAAAAAAAACATTAGGATCAAATACCCCCTCCAAAGACAGGTGGTTTATGGATGAGAAATGTAATTAATCCTGTAAAAATGTAGAGAATTTTGCATGTTCGATATTTTTTTTCCTATTAGGAGCACTAGTTGGCATTTCAGTATTAGGGTTGTGACTTGCCAGGCCCACCCTCTTGCAGTGTTTGTGTTAGAGAATAGAACTTACCCAGTCGCAGGTTTCAGAAGGCTGAGGCTCTTTCAATGTGACACAAGTACTGTTTATGTTGGAGACAAATCCCAGAAACTCAAGGTAACAATGTACACAGAGTGAGAGTGTATGCGGGAGATTTTTATTTGGCATTTTTACTGCTAACAATCTACAGAAGTTTTAGTATTTAGTGCCAGGTCAAGTTTAAGGGGCAGTTTCTATTTCTGTGTGATTTTGAAAGGTTTAAAGAATCAGTAAATGATTATATAATAGATAATAGAGAATAAAGATTCCGTCTTCTATGGAAGCTTGCAAAGATGTGAGGGAGGGCAAAGAACTGCTTCTACATGTTTTGTTTTGTTTTGTTTTGTTTTGTTTTGTTTTAGAACTCAAAAAAGCGTGGTAGCTTCTTGAGCAAGGCCTTTGTTGTCAGAAGTTTCTGAAGCCCCCAAACGAATAGATAATGTTATTACCAATTAAAAGAGCAGGTAAACTGAGAAACAACGCATTTAGATCTAGGATGACATGGTGAGACCAAAACTGAATTCTGTGTCTTAAAATTCAGTTATCTAATCTCCCCACTTCATTGCATATTTTACTAGCAGTCATTCAGTAAAGTACCTTTCATCACTGCAGGAGTCTCACTGAACACAGTGGCTTTGGAATAGGGTTATCTCCAGACACTGTTGACATCATGTCTCTACTCACATACCAACTGGGTGAATATTGGCCCATATGATTCTTGTAAGTGGGTTACAAGAAATCCATGATAGATTTCATTCACTTTTGATGAAACCAAGAACTTTACCTCTTGAGCTGCTTATTGAGATATTGTTATTTGTTTATTATGCAGGGTACAGGTTGGGGCTTGTTCCTCTGAATTCTTAGGCGCTCAACTGAGAAAATCAAATCTATGATTTTACTATGCCTGCACAGGAGTTGGAGAAATTAATAAAGTTTACACTTTATTTTTACTAGTTTTCTTAAGAATACAGATGTGAGTAGGCTGTTGAGTCTGCCCAGGCAGAAGTGTTGTTTCAGATGAAACTTGATGACCACACCCTCCCACCCCAATGGAAATTGAAATAGTTGGAGAAACTTTAGTTTGAAGCATATTTACTTTAAACTGAACTTTAGGAATCTTTATTGTTTCTTTGTTTTTTTTTTTTGTTTTTTTTTTCCCTGTGTGTGAAAGATGTTCTAAGGTCTATTAGGAAAGGGCAATATTCTTTTTTTGTGTGTCATTTATTATTATTATTATACTTTAAGTCCTGAGAGACATGTGCAGATTTATTACATAGGTATACACATACCATGGTGGTTTGCTGCACCCATCAACTTGTCATCTATATTAGGTATGTCTGAGATAGCAATATCTTTAAAATCATGAAAGAACAAAATTTCAGAGCTTCTAAGTGGTTAAGAATAGTTTCTAAGTGGTTAGGAATAGCTTTGGACAATTTACCTAATTGGGCTTCAGTTTCTTGAACTGTCTAAAACAAGAGGATTGGTAAATGCTCTCAACATTGCTTCAAGCTCCTAGACTTTCTAGTTACTCTGTTATAGTCATAAAATGATAGTTTAAAAATTGAGACATGTGCATGATTTTATGTATGTATGTATTATGTTTGTATGATTGATTATACTTGACTACATATGGAAAATTTCAGGTTGTTAATAAGAAACTCATTTATTTTGGGGAGGAGGACTATGGGCCTAGGATTCAGGATAGGATAATTTTACATTATTTTATACTTTGTTTGTTTTATATTAAGTATGCATTGTTTAAAGATTTAAAAAGTAGATTGGTTTTTTTATTATTATTTTTAAAAGGACAAAAGGAAGACTTTCAAATTCTTGCAAAATGCATACCAGGATAACAATAATTGGAATTTCATTTCAGACTCCAAGTTTCAAGTATTTGTAATTATAAGTAGACTTTTGCTTTTATTATACTAAGAAAAGTCTTTTAAATTCTCTTCTTCAATGAAATCAACCACTTTTGTTTGGTGAAACAAAAAGCATTCAGAAGCACAGAAACAGGTTTTGGCAATATTAGTGACAGGATTATATACCTTCTATTTATTGGGTCCTCTAAAAGATCATCTTTCTTTGATTTGCAACTATGGGAATGAAATAGAAGTGGGAAAAATTAGCTTTTAAACCAATTAGTTAGTAATGACTAGTGCCAAGTTTAAAATGTTTTAGTCATATTGCCATGTTTTAAATGCAAAACAGTAGCTCCCTCTTAATCTTTTTAGAAGATAAAACTACAGGAAATGAAAAGCAGTCACTTGAAACAGCAGAAGGCATTTTAGAGACTGCATATAGTGGACTTGAATTTTGGTTTGAGCATTCATTTTTGTTCTATTTTCCTATTTTTACAAATATTTCTATTAAGTTTTGAGAAATTATAAGAACCTAGAAACTGAATGTTTCTAGCTTGGCACATTTGTAGGGTTCTTTTTATTTTTATCATTTCTACTTTTGTTTCTTACTTAAAAAAAGTGAACTTAAGGAAATATACAGAAAAAATAACTCAAGGATCATTTCACTTAAAACAAGTTAGAGCACTTTCTAGCATGGTTAATATATTATTATAATCAATATAAAGTAGACATGGTAGTTTTTTTGTTTTCCAGTTGTTCCGTCAAACCTTGAATATTTTGCCCTATGTGGCACAATGTTTTCTAGCCTTTTCCATATTCGACAATGTTGAGTAAGTACAAGTTAATTTGAAGATGAACTGCAGTGTTTGTGTCACACTGGAGTTGTTAAAGTTCTCCTTTGCTCTTACCAAGTTTACATTGCCTCTGGCTAAACTTATTTATATTTACAATCCATGCAGGGTATGGTAGTACTATGATTCAGCTTACTTAGCACTTCATTGGGACATTGGTTATTTATGCTAAAGTCAGTAATCTCGTGGTGATGATTTATGATGAGGATAACTATTGCTGTCATTTATTGAGCCCTTACTTTTGGTAGATACTACATTATACTTTTTAAAAACTCATTTAACACGTATTCACTGAGCACCTTTTGTGCTCCAGGCATTCATTTAGGAGCCAAAGAAATAAATAGTTAAGACAAAGTCCTGACCCATAAATATATTGTTTCTAATCCACATAAAACCTTGCAAGGCAAATATTGTCTTAATTTTATAAATGAGAAAACTGAGGATACAGAAGGAGAGCAAATTTTTCTGCATTTTATAGCCTGTGAGTGACCAATCTATTTGATTCCAGTCTGAACTTTATTGTGTTCGACTGCCTCAAGATAGATCAATATTATTTCCCTCTTCATTAAGATTTTTATAAACATTCAGGATTGGTATAAACATGCTTAGATATGACATAGTTAAGCTGACAGGCATATAGCATAGGATGTGAAGTTTATGAACAATTATTCCTTTTTTACCTTAGTGCTTCATGAGAGCTAGAAGAGATGCTAAACCCTAGTACTTTGAACTAGGGTTCAAAAAACATAAAATACTAAAGAATAAATTGAACCTCCAAAATTATAAGACTGTACACTGAAAATTATAAAACATTATTGAAAGAAATTTAAAAAGCCTAAATAAATGGAACAATGTCCCATATTCATGAATAAGAAGATAATACTGTTAATATGGAAATACTCTCTACATGGATCTATATATTCAATACAATTCCTATCAAAACCTTAACCAATGCTAAAACTCACTGGGATCCAGAATAGCCAAAACTATCTTAAAACAATCTTTTAAAGAAGAAGAAAGTTGGAGGACTCATATTTTCCAGTTTTAATACTCACTATACAACAACAGTAATCTGAACAGTGTGGTCCTAGCATAGGATAAATAATACAGATCCATGAATTATAATTGAGAGTTGAAAAGTAAACTCATTTATGATTAATTGAATTTTTATAAAGGTGCCAAGACAATTCACTGGGGAGTAATCTCTTCAACAAATAATACTGGGACAATTTGACAGCTACATACAAAAGAATAAAGTTGAATTGGTACTTTACACAACACATCAAATGGATCAGACACCTAAATATATGATCTAAAACTATAAAACTCTTAGAAAGAGGCATAGAGCACAATCTTTGTGACCTTGAAAGACAGTCCACAAAAAAGAAGAAAGTAATTGCAAATCTAATATATGATAAGGGTCTAGTATCCAGAAAATATGGAGAACTCTTATAAAACAGGAATACAAAGACAAATAATTAAAAGTAGATAAATAATTTTATTAGACATTTTCCCAAAGATGACATGCAGATGGGCAATAAGTACATGAAAAGATGCTCAACAGCATTAGTCATTGGTGGAATACAAATCAAAACATAATAAGATACCACTTTGTACCACTAGGGTGGCTATAATAATAAAGATAGACAATAACCAGTGTAGTGAGGATGTAAAATTTTGGAACTTGCCTTCTTGAAAAAGTTAAACATAGAGTTACCATAGGACCCAGCAATTCCACACCTAACTGTATACCCAAGAGAACTTGAAATATGTCCACACAAAAATTTGTACATGAATATCCATAGCAGCATTATTCATAATAGCCAAAAAGTGGAAACAACCTTAATGTCTCTCAACTGATGAATGGATAAACAAAATGTGGTATATTTGTACAGTGAAATATTATTTAGTAGTGAAAGGAATACAGTATTGATACATGCGTCAACATGGTTGAACATTCTGTTAAGAGACACAGGCTAGTCACAAATAGCTAGATGTTGTATAATTCCTTTTATACAAAATATTGAGAATAGGCAAATTCATAGAGACAGAAGAGAGGTAAATGGTTGCCAGGATCTAGAGAGAGGGAGGAATGGGAGGGGATAGTGACTACCAATGGGTTTCGAGTTTCTTTTCAGAATAATGAAAATGTTTTCGGATTAGATGTTAGTGACAGTTATAAAACTCTGTCAGTACGCTAAAAACACTGAATTAGATACTTTAAAAGGATGAATTTTATGATATGTGAGTAATATCTCAAAAAATTGTTACATATATATTTTTTAAACCTACTAATTTGGCTTTGGTGGTTTGGATTCAGTCCACCACTTCAGTTATTTGTTTGTGTTTGGATTATTGCAATTCAAGTACAGTATAGTCTCAACCTTTATTGCCCATGAGGTCCTTCAATTTTTGTTATTTTATCAATCTGATTGTCTATTGCCTTAATTTATAGTAGCTAGCCTTATTATATACAGGCAAAAACTGATACAGAGCAATATGATATCATATTTTCTTCTTGATTCCTTTTTTAAAAAACTTAATGTTATATTAACTTTTAAACCAAGAATGGCATATTGTTATAATTATGTCATTCAAAAACGTGTTTATTTTCAAGAGTATGGATTTGATTTAGAAAGCGCTTTTCCTGGTTTCTATGCTATTCATGGCTCTCGATGGCCACACACTTGAAATGCTCCCTGGCCAGAGCATAAGAGTCTTGCGGGTGGGGTCAGTGTAGAAATGATTCATGGTTTGATAAAATGCAGGCAGGTTGAATGTGACTTTTATAATGTGGCTATGAGCCCAGCTTATGGCATGAATTCATACATGTCTCTCTCTTTTGTAAACATTGTATCGAAGTAGGTTTTGTTTCTTGAATGCTCTGACCTGGTGCTAATGAGATGTGTGAGTGTCCTACCCAAAGCATTATATAACAGCAAGCAAAGTTTCCGGAAGGAAATAAGAAGCTTGCTAGAAAGAGAAGATAAAATCTTTGCTGGGGTATGGTTTTTTTCCATTAGCATTCCCAGTGCATTTCTGCAGAAGTGTGCCTAGGAATCCTCTGCTGTAGTTGATAGATAATATTCCCTCTTTTTCAGGGTGATTGGAGAAAGAAACCAGTTATTTGGGGCCTGAAGTATAGACAGCAAGAGCCATGGTTCTGAATGTGGTGTTTGGCCCAGACATTCTTGCTGGTGATGGAAATATAGGGCCACATGGGAAAGAGTGGGCAACAGTACCGGATAACATGTGGCATTGGTAATACCAACTTCATGTCTGGTCTTCCTATTTAATATGGATATTTTAGCCTCTTGTCAGATTGAATGCTGAGTATCCCTACAGTTGATGCCTGCCAAATCTTTGGCATGCTTGGTTCAACCAAAACTCAAACTCTAAGAAGAATATAGCGTAAACTTTGGTTGAACTGAACATAGAAACATCACATAGAGAACCCTGGTTTTATTACTTGGAAAGATGCTGCTGAGATGTAAGTACTGTCCAATAGATTGGAGACTCTAGTCCCAAATTTCACTGAATTCATAAATGTCTGCTAATTTCAAGGACCATCATACTCAGAAGCTATTATACTAAGAAATTGGAAAGTAAGCTTACCATGTCTTTTGTGAAAGGTGGAAATTTAAGATAGGAACAAAGTTGTCTGTAAGGGACAATAGGCTTGTTCTTTGAGGCAGTCTGTGGCATCTAAGATCCTAGGGGGTTTGAAACTCAGAGAATGTATAGTGAACATAAGAAGGGTAGAAAAAAATAGAGGATGAAGTGGTTATCTGTGTCAAAAGAAACTGAAAGGTGTTCATAGTGATCCGCAGTCTCCTCTTCTGACCATTATTACTTCTGTCTCAAGATTGTTTCCTGCCTTGGATGAAAGGAAAAGAGGGAGGGAGCAAAGTGGTATTACTTATTTTGGTCTCTCTTTTTACATCTTTGGGTCCCAAAAATCTCATGAAACCAGATTGGCGAGCATATATGGTTTCATGAGAAGAAGTGGGAAGAATAATTATTACTATTTATTGAACATAAGAGCTGTGCTAACCACCCTAATAACATCATTTATTCCATACAACTTTATTGTATAAGCATTTATCTATAAGTTAATACATGTAAGGCTCTTAAAACTTAGAGTAGTGCCTAAAATACAATGAGAGCCCATTAATTGTTGTTGTTAACACCCATTCTGGAAATAAGAGAACTATACCGTAAAGTGGCATTGGTAGAATTTTAATCCATGATTATTAAACTCTGAAGCCCAGGATCTATTATGCAATATTGTGTCTCCCTTCTTTAAGAACTCAGCTTCCTTTACAAAAATCTTCCCTGATACTCTCCTGTCTATGCATTTAGAGTCAGACCTGTTTTTCAATCCTGTATTCTGACTAATTCCAGTTTGTGAGTCCTAAATCCTTTTACTCCCCCTGCATTTATCTCTGAGGAAGTTGATTTTTCAGATCATCAAGGTCTGGCCCAAATTTATTTAGTGAGAATGTGGAATTTTTCTTGCAAGATTTTAAAAAGACAAGTAAGATAATTACATGAAAGGATCTGTCTATGTTCTTTTTGCATTGTAGGGGGTGGACCAAGTAACCTTTGGATCACTTCCACTTGTATAATTCACTATTTCATCAGGACAGCAACATTTCAGGCCAAAGTTCACCTTTTTTTATTATTAAATTCTTTTATTGTCGCCAGGAAACTAGAGAAAATGAATTCTTCACAGTATGCTTGTGTATGCAACTTGAAACGGTTTGCACACTAAATGAAATTAAATGAAAGACAGCTGTTTGGGAAAGAGCTGTCAGAAACTGATTGGGTTCTATTAGAGGAGAATAGAGGCTAGGAATAAGTTTTCAGAAACAGGATATCACTGTTTTAAAACACAAGCAAATTTATACACACAAAAGCTCTCATGTGGTTGTGCTGTTACATGTCTTTTCAATTCATCCATCTTAAATTATTTGCTTTTGGTGAGTAGGTGTCTGCTTTCAGGGCTTTCTTTCACATATTGAATGTGCGGCAGTTCTTTGTTTTCTGAGAAGTAAATACAACACAACCCCACTACAATACCATCCTACGTACTTTGGTTTTGGGTAAACTGAAAATCCAGTAATGTTCACCAAAACATTTCCTTTATCCAGTACTTCTCTGTTCCTGCCAAAATACAAAGGGAAAGGACCATCTTGAGCAGGTTGCTAGAAGTGCCCCCTGGGTCCCTGAAATGGCTGTCAGCAAGAACGGAGCAATTACATCCCATAACAGACTCAAAGCAGATGGTCACCTGCGGTGATAAGTATTACATTATTAAGCCTTTGATTTGTGTCTGTACTTTGTACTTTCCAGGCACTGAAGTTATGTTACCTGTGTGATGTTCCTCTCTGCTCCCCTATACCTCGTTGCTCGTTGTTTGGCCATGTGTTCCCATGGCTTACCCTCCAAAAAGCTTTTCTCTGCAATCTTCTAACTCTCCTGCAAGAGGCTAGCTCATAGCAGGATCTCTGCTACGCCCTTCAGCAGTAGGTATAGTGTTATTACATGGAACTGCCTTTAAACGAATTTTTAAAAGCCCTTGGGGCTTTACTATGGAAGCATAACTTATTCATGGTATAACATCATATAGGAAATTCAGTTCGCATTCAGAGTTAGGAGTCCTAGTATAACATTGTACTCATTGAGATTTAGTCTCTGAAGTCTCTCTTTCCATTGAATTTTTATGTTTTCAACCCTAATTAATAATGGTCTTCCATAATTTATTGAGGCTCAGTCTCAACTGTTCTCCTTTGAGATCTCGCTTGCCAGCCCCTCCACACCTTCTTTATTTTCTTATGATTTAGAATACAAATTTACAGTTTCTCCTATGGCTGAGGTTAAGAGTCACTTTTGATTCATAGGGTGCCTATCTGCCTGGACTAAGATAGATGACAAAACTTACATAAAAATACATGATGACCTAGTCACAAATCTAATTCTTTATGCAGATAGTCTTTTGGAATTCTTAGCAAATTTTAATTTTTAATATTATGAGCCTCAGCTTTAGTAATTCAGATTTCATTATCATGTGGTCACTCTGGGGTGATTGTTTGTAGTGCAGCCATAGGAAATCAAAGCTGGCAGCTGGGCTGCAGCTGTGCCCCAGCTGGTTTAATCTGAGCTGAATTCAGAGGGAAAAAAGGTAGCAGGCTCACCAGCTCCAGAAGGTAATCTTATGCGGTCATACAAGGCAATACCTGCTAGATGCTTTTTGAGCTAGTGCAATTAACACCCAGTTAGTGAGACTTCACTATAAAGGTATTAAGAACATAGTTCATGTGTAGTGGACATGTCATCATTTGTGTCTTCACAAATTAAATACATTTGCTACCTAGAAAATTTACTTTATATAATTAAACAGTGTTTTCCCTAAATTACAAAAACATGCTCTTAAATTCAGCTGTCTTAAAGTTCTCTGAACTTACAAGATTTTGACCTATGATGTCTAATTTTTGCCTGCAAATATTTTATAAATGCTGAGTACAATACCATATTTATGTTTAAAAATATTGTTTATTGATTTTTTAAAAAAATTAATTCTTACTAGAATTTACATCAGCTACTTTTGGCTTTCCTGCAGGAAGAGAATTCTTGTCACTTAGAAGTTCTAGTAAAAGATGTTATAATGAAAGCTATAATACAATTTTCCACATGTATAATAACAAAGATTAGCTAATATCCATAATTATTAAGAATTTTACCAAAGAAAACAACTCATAAGAAAAATAGCTGTTTGGAGCAAGTAGTTCATAGATGAAGAATTCTAATTTGCAAATCATAAAGTCACTAATATTTAAAGAAATGCACATTTTAGTATGTTCTACAAGAAGGCTCTTCCTCATGCATTAAACTCTCAACATAAACATAATATTTTATGAGGTTGGTGCAAATAAGGAAAGGTTCCCTCATACCAGGCATTCTTAGAGGTTCTCTTGGGAACGAGTTCTCACAGTACGACCCTTGAAGGCTTTCTCATATACAAAATATTCATATGATCTCTGCAACATGAATTCTCTGCTTTATGATTAGATCTGATTACTGTGAGAAGGCTTTATGACTTTCAGGAAACAAATAAGTTTTTTTTTTTCCATATATGAATGCTCTGATGCATACTGAGAACTGATTATCTGGATACCAGTGTAACTGAATGGAGCCCTTATCACGGTTACTGCATTGATAGGCTTTATCTTAAGTATGAGCATTCTGTGTTTATTCATATTTGATATTTGAAGGCTTCCTCACAGTTAGTTCATATGTAGGTTTCTCTCCTGTACGAATTTAATGATGTGGTTGACGATGTGATTTCTTAGCAAAAGACTTCTCACAGATGCTTGCATTCATGAGGTTTCTCTGCAGTATGAGTCTTCTGATGAGTAGGTAACTTTGACTTCGTTTGAAGGCCCACCAACATTCAGTACAAAGAGTTTCTCTCTAGTATGAATATTTTCTGGGATGGAAGCAGACTTAATGTTTTGGTGAGAGTTTTTCCACACTGAATCCATATACATGGTTTCTCTTCTGTGTGAACTCAACAGTGCCCAAGGAGTTGTGGTATCCTGCTTGTTTTATTTTTTTATTCTAAACACTTGTGATCATTGCTAGCGATAGCCACCCAGTTCTGATCCACAGCCAACTCTTCAGCCTCACTGAACAATGTGATTTGTAACAGATTATATTTTGTTTTGTATCTGAATGTATTAAGGTGAAGTTGGATTATTTTCTGTCACATAATTGATATGGTTCCACATTACATTATTGGAAAATCATTTGTTTTATACGGACCCATTATCTGATATCATACCATTGAATGGCATTTTTATTATCTTTTTGTGATAGTCTTTCAGTTGAAGTTTTTGAGGGCTTTACGCAGCATTTCATCATTAAATTTGTGCAGATACATATGATGGTTTCTGTGTTATAATTTATAATATATAAAATATGCTAAAATTGTTACATCAAGAATATTTGTTTTCTTAATCTTGTTACTCTCATTGTGATAAGTTTCTTATTATCAAAAATGGCCTAAATTGTTATCAACTTGTGTTTCATTGTTGTGGGTTTAATGTACAAATAGAGATATTATTAATAGTATTCCCCAAGTCTTTAATAATTTCATTTTTATTGGACGTGAGATGATCTGCCAGAGTTAATTATTAATTTCATATTATTTGTGTATTATTTCTTGAGGGTTTATATATAACAGGTACTGTGAATAATACTTTATGTATAATTTCATTTAATCATCTTAGTAATTTTTAGTATGAAACTAGATTTTCAAGTCTGTAATAGTTTCAGACTGACTATGTAGAGCATGAGTAGCATGATTTGAAGTGATTCATTACAAAAATGTAGGCCGGGCCCGGTGGCTCACACCTGTAATCCCAGTACTTTGGGAGGCCGAGGCAGGTGGATCACCTGAGGTCAGGAGTTCGAGACTTGCCTGCCCAACATGGCAAAACCCCATCTCTACTAAACATACAAAAAATTGCCAGGCATGGTGGTGTGTGCCTGTAATCCCAGCTACTTTGGAGGCTGAGGCAGAAGAATCACTTGAACCTGGAAGACAGAGCTTGCAGTGAGCCAAGATCGTGCCACTGCACTCCAGCCTGGGTGACAAAAGCAAAAGTCAGTCAGTCCTCCCCCCAAAAAATATACATGAAATCAGAGCAATAGAAGCTAAATTTCTCAAATCTTGCTCAGATATAAAATTTTCTTTGAGCTTTCATAGGATTCTGCCCTTTGGTAAGTAAGAATTTGATAGTCATGACATTATATTGTGAACTTTTAAATTTTGCTGTTTAACTTTCCGTAAATTACTACATTTCTGTTGTAATTTTGCAGTGTAAATGCTGAATGAATGTGATTAACTATATTTGCAGGCTTAGAGCATCTGTGAATACTGCTTGGTTTTTGGTTAGGTGTGTTTATTCCTGGTTCTGTGTCCTACTGAATTGGACTTTGCTTACATAAAGAAAAGCCTATAAAGCCACAGGCAAGAAAAGTTGGAATTTCTTCCTTAGGGAAATCTCAAATGTAGAGTTATAAGTAAATATTAAGGTTGAAAATGAGCAATATAATGAGCACATTCAAGGAATTTGTAAGTATTTATGTAACACTTCATGTTTACAAAATGTTTTACAGCCATATTCATTAATTTACATAAGTCCCTTGGAAGGTAACAATGTTATTACATGTGTTTTATAAGCAAGACAGGCAAAATATAGGCAAATTAAGTGGTAGAAAGGAAGAGACATTAGACATTTATTCTATGACTTGGGCCTATATTCTAGAGCATGCTGCTGCATTAGGAAAATAAAGAAATGAAATGTTTCTGTTTTGTTACAGACTTGATCGTGGTGCCTAGTTGAGTAATTATTTATATATATTTATATAGTTTTATAAATTATTCTATTTTTTTAAATTATGAAACACAAAGGCCTTCCAACACAAATTTTAATGTATGAATATCTGAACTTACTAACTGAAGGATAAGATCCTGGGTTATAAATTCTCCATTAAATGTTGCAGTTATCATTAGCAGTAGATTGGTTAATATGTCTGGTGGATGCTCAGTATTGGTATTGATAGAATATACTATGGGACCAAAAAAGATATGAGCCTGGAGACCTCATTTTGGTGACAATACACTGCATATGGGCTGCTCATTCTCTACCACTCTGTTTTTTGTGGAGACTTTCCTTTCCCTCTCATAGAATAGCAAATTTCTGCTAAAGAGTAACAAATTTGCTCAAAATATCAAAAAGATACAATTAGAATATCTTCCATAGTTGAAGAGATTAAAAATAACCTAGACTCTTACATTAGAAAGCATAGGGAGACATGATAAATTATTGCATTCAATTAACTTTTCTTTTACTTGCTGAGTGCCCAGAAATTGCTTTAACACCCTGAGGTGTGACTATAAGGTAATGAGGAGTGATTTTTAAAAATAAATATACCATAAGGTACTCTGTTTAAATGAGTGCGATTCTTCAATATAGCCACTCTTTACACTAATCCAACGATGCTGTCATTGCAAGAAATATTTTTAGAACTCGTCCTTTTGAATTGCCGTTAGGAGCCATTTATGGACTGTAAAAGAAAACAGCCTCATACTGACTTAAAGTCACACCATATTTTTAAAATCAACCCCTCCCCTGCAAAGAAATTTATTACCCAAATAGATTACTGACCTTCTGACTAGCCCTTGTTCTGCATTAATTTTTTTCTTTTCCAAATCATTTCTATAATTTAAAAATAACAATTTGCCATCAACAAGGATATTTATTTTCTTTTTATTTTGGAAAAAATAGATATAAAAATATCTACATTACAAAACTGTAGACAAAATAGCAGTTTCCATATATCCTTCACCCAGCTTCTTCTAATGTTAACATCTAACATAAGTATAGTACAGTTACCAAAATCAGGAAATTAACACCAATAAAATACTATTTGGTAATCTGTAGACATCATTTAAATTTCTTCAATTTTTCCAATTAATATCCTTTTTCTGCTTCAGGATCTAATCCAGCATCCCACATTGCATTTGATTGTCATGACTCCTTATGCTCTTCCATCCTGTGACAGTTCCTAATGAGGATATTTAAAGAAAGTGTGCTCCCTCCCCAACAAAAAGGAATAAAGAGCCATAGACTCTGAATGTAATTCCAAAAATATCTTTGTCTCTGTCTCTGTCTTGTCCATTCTTTCTTTTATTTATTTGATTTTTTGTAACCCATGTACCAGATTTGTGCAGGTGACAGCAATTGAGAAGAAGGGTAAAATACCCTTGGGCACAAAGGAGTTTTGAGGACAACACATCTGTCGATAGCCATGGTGTACGTGTAGATTGAGCTCTGTGGATTTTTTCATAATGCTTTCCCATTTGGTTCAAAATATTTTAAAATGGTCATTATGAGTTCTCATTTGACTTGATCCTCATTATAATAGCTCATGTGTGTGTTGGGTGCATGTGTGTGTATGTGTTCATTAATTTCAGGAACACTGTCTTTTAAAATTCTTTGAGGCCAGTGTTTATAAAGTATGTTCTTCAAGGGAAGATTCCTATTTGTTCCTGTCAGATGCTTGTGAACACTTCAAATCCAGGGGCACCACCAACCCAGTTCTTTTTTTTTTTTTTTTCAAGACAGGATCTCACTCTGTCACCCAGGCTGGAGTGCAAAGTTGTGCAATCGTGGCTCACTGTAGCCTTGACCTCCCTGGGCTCAGGTAGTCTCCCACCGCAGCCTCCTAAGTAGCTGAGACTACAGACATGTGGCACCCCATACTCAACTAATTTTTCTAATTTTATTGTAGAGACAGGGTATCACCATGTTGTCCAGGCTGCAATTCTTCACGTTAAATTGTAAGCTGCAGGTTTTAGGCCATACAAGTGGTTTAAGTTTCTACCCCTAAATCACATAAGCTAAGTTTTAGATAGAAATTCTCATTAGGGCAGAGATCTTTGTTACCCCATTCCTGGAAAGATGCCTGGCAAAATGAGGCCCTCAATACATATTCATTGAATGAAAAAATGAATGAATGGGGAAGGACCTCGCTCCCTTTGATATATCCAGAGCCACATCTGAGAAGGGCAGGTCTCCTGCTTCAAGGTGGGCCTTTTCCTAGTTTGCCTACTGAGGGTGTCACCTTTTGGGAGTCTCAGCTTTAAATAAGGGTCTTCATTTAATCTCTTATCCTACTTGGGCCCTGACTCTGCTATCCTCCCAACTCTCTGCCATGTGCCCATTTAGAATCCAGGCTCTAGTTCATTAAGGATTGGCAACTGCTCTCAGGAAATAATTCTCCTAAGTTTTTTTCCTTCTGATAAATGTTATTTTTTCAGTTGTTTCTGGCTTACATTTATTTCTATCAATCTTCAGCTGAACCATGCTTTAAAAACATTTTATATTTTATGTGTGATGTCCTAGTCTTCTATCATATTGCTAGGAGTATGATTCTCTGTCACAATTTCTTTAGAGAAGGTATAATGTAAAGTAAAAATTAATATGGAGGAATGGGTTATAGGGAAGTTAGTGTCCCTGAGTTCATGGCATTATCTCTTTACACCATGGAAGTTATTTTTTTCTCTTGTGTTTCAAATTAGAACTTTTTATTATCTCATAGATTAATCATACTGCTATCACTTATTGAGTGACTCTTGTGCATTAGGTATTTTACATATATTATTTCTAATTATTATAAAAGCTTGGCAACCATGCTTTATCAGCTTTATCGTAAAAGTGAAGAACCTAAAAGCAAGTATTTATGAAACTTTTCCAATGATTCCAGGCAGTGAAAAATTGTAGTAGACATGTTTTTTGGCATCTGCTTACCATGCTTCTAAGGAGTGTTATTCCTCCTTGTCAAGGAGTAACAGCCATGGTTTATATGATATGACCCCATCCTTACCTCCTAGTCAAGTGATCTCAGGATCCACAATCCTTAGATTGGTAAGTGCCCTCTTACTAACCTCAAAATTGAAAAGTCAACATCTTGCTTTATAGGGAATGCTGGAAGCATTTCCATAAACTTCTTAAGCCATTCATCACCTTTATTCCTACTGTCATTTAGTATTGTTATAGTAGCACTAGACAACGGAGTCTTACAAGAAAAAAGAAATTGGAAATAAAAAAACAAGAAAGGAGGCATATTAACCATACCTTCTAAGTAATATGATTGTATATTTGGAAAAATCAAGTGACTCAACTAAAAAATTTACAAAAATAAAAGAATCCATAATGACAGATTTTGAGAAAGAAGAGCATTGAGGTGGGACTAGATGAGTTTTTCTAAAAAGTATTAAGCTACAATAACTTAAAGACTGTGGTGCTGGTATAGATAGTTAAATGGAAAAGAATGGGACATCAAAAATAAATGTGGAAGGAGTATAAGATATAGATAGATAGATACAGATATATGAAAATTTTACATAAGATAATGTTGGCATTGCATATTGCAAGAAACATTGGAGTATTCATTCAATAAATATTACCATTAGTCAAAGACATTGAGTTGGATTTTTTTTGAGACGGAGTTTTGCTCTTGTTACCCACGCTGGAGTGCAATGGCGCGATCTCGGCTCACCACAACCTCTGCCTCCTGGGTTCAGGCAATTCTCCTGCCTCAGCCTCCTGAGTAGCTGGGATTACAGGCACGTGCCACCATGCCAGCTAATTTTTTGTATTTTTAGTAGAGACGGGGTTTCACCATGTTGACCAGGATGGTCTCGATCTCTTGACCTGGTGATCCACCCACCTCGGCCTCTCAAAGTGCTGGGATTACAGGTGTGAACCACCACGCCCAGCTGGATTTTTATCTTAAGCCTTATCCAAAAATAAATCCTTGGGTAGAACAATGATTTAAATTTAAAAAATCAAATCAGAAAAGTATTGGAAGAAAACATCTAAGATTATTTAAGATAATTTCTACATTAGAAAGTCTTTTCAAATATAAAACCCAGAAGCCATAAAATAAATAACTTTAAATACTAAAAAACAAAATTTATGCATAACAAGAAAATCCATTATAAGCAAAGTCAAATGACAAAAGAAAATCTGGAAAAAATCTTTCACATTTATCACAGACCAAGACCATTTTCCTTATTGACTAGAGAACATCTACAAATAAACAAGAAGACAATGACCAGCAATGGGTAAAGGATAAGCACAGATCACAGAAAAGTAAGCATAAGTGGCTTCTAAAATCTAAGAAAAAGATGCCAAACTTCACTTATGATGATAATTAAATGAAAAATAGTATTTATCATGTTACTGAAGATAAAGAAGCTTGATCAAAGCTGATTATAAAGGGCTTGAGAACGTAGTTAGTTTTATACTTTTTGGTAGAATGATAAATTGGTAGATACAACTTCTGTGAAGGACGATCTATAAAAAAATTTTAAATGCATATATCCTTTGACTAAGCAATTTCATTTAAGGAATTTTTATAAATTTGTATTTTCATTTGAGTGAAATGGCTGACATAAGTATAATTATGCATCAATACTTATAATAGAGGACTAGAAACAACTTAATTGTCATCCATAGGGGACTGAATAAGTATATTATGGTACTTTATGGAAGGTACTATGCAACTTGTTAAAAGAATAAGGAAGTTATGCAGTGGTAATAAAACAAAATCGAAGATGCATTATTAAGTGAGAACAGTATGTCTAAATGCTCTACTTTGTATAAATTACACACACACACACACACACACACACACACACACACACACACACACGGAGCTTATCTTTGTTAGAAGGTTGTTTCCAGGGAAGGTATTTGCTGTATGAGAAACAGGAAAAAGAGACTTTCTTTTCAGTGCAAGTCCTTTTATAGTTTATATCATGTTCAGGCGTTGCCTGTTCCATAAAAATAAAATTAACCATATAAATTACAGGAACTAATTTTTAAATTATTATTTTATTTTTTATTTTTTATTTTTTGAGACAGAATCTTGCTCTCTCCCCCAGGCTGGAGTGCAGTGGCACTATCAGGGCTCACTGTAGCCTCAACCTCTCAGGCTTACGTGATTCTCCCACCTCAGCCTCCTAAGTAGCTGGGACCACAGGCCTGCGCCACCACATCTGGCTAATTTTCTTCTTAATTTTTAGTAGAGTCAACATCTCACTATGTTGCCCAGGCTGGTCTTGAATCCCTGGGCTCAAGCAATCTTCCTGCCTTGGCCTCCCAACGTACCGGTATTGCAGGCATGAGCTACCACACCTAGTCAGGAACTTAGTCTTTTCAAAAGTTAGATGATATCAACTCTTGGTTGCATTTCAAAAATCTAATTGAAAATACTTTGTGCACAAGCAACTGCATGGAATTTCACTTATCCATCTTGGATAAAAAGCCTAGTTGGCCCTGCTATGATTTGATTCTGTGTTTCTTCAGGCTATTCCAAAATAGCCTGAAGTATTCCAAAATGATATATTAGCTCCCTGGACTCTGTGCGTCAGAGACCTATGATGTGCTATTTAAATCATCTGGCAAATGGATGTTTGGGAGAATGGAACTTTCTCCAATTTTTAAAAATTTTAATTTTGTAATGGTGGCACATTGTATAATAAGCACATACGAAGATTGGAGCTGTCATTTTGGAAATGTCCTTAAATGGAAGGAGGAAATGGTAGACTCATGCCATCCAACAGTGTGGGTTCTTTTCCGTTCCTACTACAAAGCTGTTGGGTGACTCTGAGTAAGCAGTTTCACCCAGTTTTACTGCAAGCCTTTGCATTCCCAGTAGAGGTACCATAGTATTGGTACCTGTCTTATTCAGAGAATGGCAGATTAAGGAGACTTTGGGTGACTTCTAGGTTCTAGCAGCCATACACACAAAAATCTGTGAACATGGTGTGATTTTGTATTTAGCTATTTCATGTGATGGCTCTATATTTTGAAGCCATAGACTAATTCTTGCTTAAATACTTAAGTAAAACAGTGAACGAGCTCCTTGATGTCACTGAGTTTGTGAATTGTTTTCATTCATTTTGATTAATAAATAGGCCTTACAAGTTATTAAGGAGAAAAAAAGAAGACAGGTTTTTTTATTCTTATTTTAATGATAAGATATATACAGTTGAAAGGGATTATGTAAGGCTGGCGTGGTGGCTCATGCCTGTAATCTCAGCACTTTGGGAGGCCGAGGTGGGCAAATGACAAGGTCAGGAGTTCAAGACCAGCCTGGCCAACATGGTGAAACCCCATCTCTACTAAAAATATAACAATTAGTTGGGCGTTGTGGCGGGTGCCTATTATCCCAGCTACTCAGGAGGCTGAAGCAGGAGAATCACTTGAACCTGAGAGGCAGAAGTTGCAGTGAGCTGAGATCCCGCCATTGCACTCCAGCCTGGGTAACAGAGTGAGACTCTGACTCAAAAAAAAAAAAAAAAAAAAAAAAAATGGATTATGTAGGTTTTTCAAGCTCTCATGGCAAACAGGTGACAAAGCAAAATTTTCCTATATAATGTCATATTGGGTGAGAAATGTATCCTTATTTAAAATATTACATCACGGAGTCATATGCTTTATGGTGCACTCATGCCAGCAGTAACATTATTGAGCTCCATGTGAGACGCACAGTAAAATGGTTTAAAAATTGCATAGGACTGTAGCGTTCATTTATACAACATTCAAAATAAAATAAGTACTGAATCAAGCAAGTGGAAATGCAGAATCTAAGGGGGTGAAAAAAAAAAAAAAGGAATTGTCTTGTGTTTACTTCTTTTTTAATCCTATCATTGTCTTTAGTTGATGTTCATCTCAGATGCCAGATACCCGTCATTGTTGCCAAATGACTGGGCTCTGCTGGCTCATCAAGGGGCTGTGGCAGTGCTTGTTTCCATGAGAGATGGAAGAAAAGCTGCAATGGAAAAGCACACACAGTCGTTCGTAAGTAATTGGCTGTGTAATTCTCAGTGCCCTGCGTTCATCTGAATGTGAACTGAGTCTGATAGTGCTGAGAACTGGGCCTTCATCAAAGCAAATGACTATGTTTGCAAGCTGAACTTTAATATATGTGAGCAGTGGCAGAGCACTTTGGTTAAGGCACACATATCCAGGTTTGTAGGAAAAAAATCTGTGCAGTTTGACTGTGGTCAGTTTAGTTGCCAGGAGAATTGGATATTCCCAGGAAAAGAAAGTGTCTCACTTCTGGAGCCATTGTAGCCATTTAGGTATTTAAGAGATTTTTTTTTTAAAGATAAATCCCTTTTGGATGATTAGTCAGTTGATCTTAAATATCATGTAATCTGCCATGAAAATTTATGGAAGGCTCTGTTCTTAGAACTGTAGTTCCATTGAAACTGATTCTCAGGGTTTCATTTAGAAAGCACCAAGGTCCCATAGGATCACATGAAAACAGAGTCTATAAAGGAGTTATTAAAATGATACCTAAGAAGTTTAAGCAAGATATCCCATACCTGATCTTCATAATGACTATCAACATTTATGTTGATGGGCACACTAATTAATCCTGGTGTTTTCCCATGATTTCTCTGGTGTTAGATCTGATATGAATAATTTGGTTGCAATAATTATAATATAATGGAGATTGAATTATCTACATATTTGTTTATAGCCATACAATTTTTTGTGCTAATAATTTTTTATCATAGTAACAACAAAAATCCTTCTTTTATCAGCTTTTAAATATTCATGTTCATACTTAGCACTTTCCTTAGTATGTAGCCTTGTTTACTGAGCATGTTTGCTGCCTTGGTTCTGTTGCTATGCATGTTCTAGGGGAGCCACTTAGGTTTTGTGCATGCCAAAAAAAAAAGTCTCATACTCAGCAGTTGCAAATTTACTTTCCTTCGTTATGGATTATTTTATATTCAAGTATTCTAGTCCTAAGTCATTGTCAGCAAAGATTGTAAGCAGCAGTCAGAAGTGTTCTGCTCCTTTGAATAAGTGTATAAAACTATAGCCCCTCACCAACCAAAATGGGTTTTAATGTGTGACACATTGATCAGCATGAGATTGCTGCTGAGCTGAAGAGGAGACTATGCAGTGACTTCCTTGACAGCAGAGGTGCTTTTTACTTCCTTAGTGCTTGAACTGTGGCATCTGTTCCATACCAGAAGTGAGCGGCTTGTTTTCCAATCAAAATGGATTGTTTTGCAATTCGACCTTTTTTTTAGAAATTAGGTACACTTTCCAACATGTATGTTTTGAGGCCCTTGAGTATTTGAAACATTTCCTAGTCTACTTTCCCAGACATAAAAGCTATCATGTGTGAAATATGTGGAATGAGAATGTCAAGGTGTTTGGGTGGATTCTTTCTACAGAGAATATATTTGCTTATTGCAATTTCTCTATAAAGACTTTAAAGCAGCTAAGGGAAAATCTACAAGCACCTCTTCAGAGCTGAAATAATTTATGTCTGTTAGTATAAATAGAACCTTCCAGAGTATAAGCTAATGAGCCACCTCAGATAACCCTGCCTTTGCGAAGCCTTCTCCAGTGCCCTTGATAAAAGAAAGTAGTCATCCTCTGGTCTGCTTTTCCTAAGCATTTTGACCCTCTGTAAAAGGGCTTATCTCATATATCTTCCTCAAATTATATTTTTTCATCCATCTCCCTATTTATTATAGAAATCAAGATGGAGATTTTGTCTTATTTATTTTTGTATTTCCAAAACTCCTCCACCCAGACCATTGAATGTAGCTATAGATCAGGCAACCACCCAGCCCACCTGGTTTCCTCCTCTGAGTGGTCTGTTGACTCCCTATGCTCTGCTAGGATTATATACTCTTAAAAGCACCATTCACATACTGTTTCAATGATTTGTTTATATAGCTGTCTCTTCTATTAGACTGCAAATTCCACAGGGATAGGACTAAGTCCTCCATCTGTATTAGCCCAGGGCCTAGCATAGTGCTAAAACACAGAGTATTCATTAATTTGTATTCAATGAATGCTGGATTTATTCAGTGAATGGTGGCCTTGAGTATATGAATGGGAAATATAAGGGCTCATTTTCCAAAGTTAGCTGTACTGCATAGTAATAATAAGACATAAATAACAACAATTGTACATTGTAACACACATATATATTATATTTATATGTATAGGTATATGTGCTATGATGCTTTTTGTCCCTAGAGAACCGCAAGTAACAATGAAATATTCTGCTTGATTATATTGATACCATCATGACCGGAAGGATATGTTGCTTATACACTCTTACTTTAAAACCCAGAGATGGTATTCTGTTATTTCTTAGAAGGTTAAGTAGAATTGATCTGTTACCAGATAGACTTAAATTTTGGAGTTTTCATTGTATCTCATGATGGAATTGCCTATTAGTTTGTGTCCCCCAGAAGTGTAAGTTCCCTCCGAGTAGGTGCTATACCTTTTATGCCCAGGTTCTTAGCATAGTTCCTGGAGAGCATGGTAGATGATCAACAAATATCTGTTGAATGAAATATAAAAATGAATGTGTGATACAATTA
The DNA here is from genome assembly GCF_009761245.1 of Sapajus apella. NCBI lineage: Eukaryota > Metazoa > Chordata > Mammalia > Primates > Cebidae > Sapajus > Sapajus apella. The sequence continues at coordinate 4,959,865 of NW_022436999.1, read as the reverse complement.
GAAAAACCCATAAAAATTATTTAACTTTAAATTGAAAATTCTTTTTACTGCTTGGGAAGAATCACGGGGACCAAATGGCTTTTAAGAGAAATGTAGAAAGCTTCTGAACATAGTGGTATTTAGAAGCTAGAATATGGGTTTGGTTTTGATTGTTCCAAGTTCTTCCTTTTGAAGATCAAACTTCATTCCTTTAGAAGCTTAATCCTTTTTGTGTCTCTATCTTTAGCTTAGATTCTCACCCAGAGAAATAGACCTTCAGAAAAGGTAATGTGAAGAGAAGTCAATTAGATCACAAGAGTAAAGTTTCTCAGCAATCAAAGAAAAGGTAATGTGAGGAGGAGTCAATTAGATCACAAGAGTAGAGTTTCTCAGCAATCAAATTATCTGTAATTTTCAGGTCAAATTTGAGAGAGTATACATTTCATTACTAAGGGGCTGTTAGGCTAGGCACAGTGGCTCAATCCTGTAATCCTAGCCCTTTGGGAGGTCAAAGTGGATGGATCACTTGAGGTCAGGAGTTTGAGACTAGTGTGGCCAACATGGTGAAACCCTGTCTCTACCAAAAAATACAAAAATTAGCTGGGTGTGGTGGTGCAGGCCTGTAGCTCCAGCTACTCAGGAGGCTGAGGTGGGAAAACCACTTGAACCCAGGAGGCAGAGGTTGCAGTGAGCCAAAATCATGCTGCTATACTTCAGCCTGAGTGACAGAGTGAGATCCTGTCTTAAAAAAAAAAAAAAAAAAAAAAAAAAAAGGTGAGTGGGGCTTATAGATCCTGCTGTGTATCTCTGTTCTCAAATGAAATGAACTTGGTAACAAATACACAGCTCTCACTAAATTAGCACTAATAATTTTAATTTAAACTCTCAAGCTAGTTTTGGTAACTCTATTTTAAAAGAGTTAATATGTAGTTTTTCATTGATATTAATTTTTCTTTACTCTGAAAGGTAATTTCCTAGAGATGAGAAGGTATCTAGGCTTTTCCTCTTACGAGACACAAACTAAGCCAGTTGCAGTATCATTTACTACTTTGTATCTTGCTCTTTTTTGTCATCAAGGGCACTGGTCTTGCTTCTGGAAGAAACGCACTATTGATGAGAAAGCCACAGAAGAGTTTAGCTGTAGGAGATCCTTTACTTAGAGGCTTTTATTTTCCTGATAAGGAAGCTGGCTCTAAGATCTCAGCTTACTTAAGGTTATACAGCAAGTCCATAGTAGAGCCTAAACTGGAACCTAGGTCTCTTGGCTGCTTGTTTAACCTCTTTCTACTATACCGTAGGAGTTTTCTTTATACACTGAGATAGGATGCTCACTTCCAGGCAAACACTGATTGCTGAAACTGACTGAGAACTCTGAGTTCAGAGTTTAGGGTGACAACACATGGCTAAAACTTAAAGACTTACGTATGTCACATTATTCTTTAACTAGAGAATAATGTAGTTTAAATTCAATATGGTAGTTTAGCTACAACTGCTAGATTGTACCTAGTATCCAGTTCAATGTAAATACTGCAGGGGAACAGAAGTGAGGTGCCTCTCACTTAAAAGGGGAAATAAGGTTTTTCCCTAGAGTTAAACTAGAAATCAATAAGCATGGGATCACACTGGAAATTTACATAATTTTCTTAAATACTATGATCTTGAAACAATAAAAGACCTGACTGCAAAACTAAATAGCAGATATTAGTCAGAATAGATGTTGGTCATTTATAGAAGCATGAAGACCAGATCACATAGGTAACATATTTGTAACCTATGCCTGCTTAAGCAGTGTGTACTTTAGTGGCTCTCAGACTTTAGTATGTGCTTTAGAATTAACTGGAGGCCTTGTTAAAATACAGATTGCTAGGCCCTATCCCCATATTGTTATAGCCCAAGAATTTGCATTTCTAACAAGTTCCTAGATGATACTTATGCTGGTTGGGGAACAAGATTTTGAGAATCATTGGTCTATAGGTGTGTTAGTTTTGTATTGCAGTGTAACCACAAACTTAGCGGCTTAAAACAACAGCTATTTATTAGCTTGGATTTCTGTAGATCAGAAATCTAGAACAGTATGGCTGAGTTTTCTATTCAGGCTGAAATGAAATCAGGGTGTTTGTTGGCAGTGTTCTTATCTGGAGCTCATGGTTCTCCTCCAAGCTCATTCCTGTTATTGGCAGGTTTCATTCCTTTGCAGCTATGGAAATGAAGTCTTGTTTTCTTGCTATCAGCTAGGGACTGCTCTCAACTCCTGGAAGTTGTTCTCTGGTCCATAGAGGGTACTTTTAGAGGGGAAAATATGCTAGTGTGGGCGGACTCAGGTGTTCCTGGTCTTTGTAGCAATTGATTTTCTCTAAGGAAGTTAATAAATCAGCATTCTGATTATATACATTAGCCTCTGAATCTGTTTAATATGGGTCTTCTCTTGCTGTGTTTATAAGATTGGGTTTTGAAACTGATTAGCTGAGATTAGATCCTGGAATGAAGATAAATTCAACAAGATGAAAACCAATGTTGAGGAACACACTGGGCAGCCAGCCTTCCCTTTTAGGAATCGTCTTTCTATTGCTTTACAACTGTATTTGTTCTTCAAACTTCTCATTATATAGCATATCTTGGATTGAAGCCATGGTTAAAATTAAAATGGAAAAGATCTCAGAAATTCAAACAAAATATCCAATAATTTTTCTTTAGCCAATCTCGTCTAACTCTTTTTGTTAAAAAGTTGATTCTTTTACTGAAGCCTTGAGATCTCTGAGCATTATAAACTTTCTGAACTAAAGTAAGAATCCTGAAAATAAAATTTTAACGGTGAAACAGTGGCAGCTTCATTTCCCATGGGAATTCCTGTAAACGTCAGAGAAAAGTGCTTGCCAGTCACAAATTGTTGAGAGTTATAAAGTAAGTCTCCACAATCTACTGGTTCTTAATGCCTGGTCTATATGGCTGATTGTGTGTGTGTGTGTGTGTGTGTGTGTTGTGTGTTAAGAAAAGTCTGGCTCTGTTTATCAGTGGCTCAGAGGATCTTTTATACAAACATATTTAGCTAATTATGTGACTCAAATGTCTAACTTTAGAATTACTAAATTTCTTTAGAGAAGATTGATAAGCAGGATTATTGTTATTTTATTCCTTTGTCACATTCTTAGAGAATAAAACACAATCTGTATTCCTAAAGTCAGTGACAACCATATCATTACATTGGTAAACCTTTGTAGACTTAACTGAAACTATATCAAGCCAAACAGGCTGCAATGTCATGTAGAATTTTAAAAGTAAGCTGTATACTATATGTCTGAATATATTTAATTTATAGAAGTTAACATAAAAACGACTTAATATTTTAGCTGGCTATAAGCTCAAAATCTGCCTCAGTATCATGTGCTTGTGATGTGGGCTTTGGAGCTGCATTAACATAAGTACATGTCAAGATCAAAAATGGACATATTCACCAGGCGTGGTGGCTCTCGCTTGTAATCCTAGCACTTTGGGAGGCTGAGACGGGTGGATCACTTGAGTTCAGGAGTTCAAGACCAGCCTGGCCAACATGGCAAAACCCTGCCTTCACTAAAAATGCAAGCATTGGCCAGGCATGGTGGTGGGTACCTATAATCCCAGCCACTTGGAAGGCTGAGGCAGGAGACTCGCTTGAACCCAGGGAGTGGAGGTTGAAGTGAGCTGAGATCGCGCCATTTCGCTCCTGCCTGGGTGACAGAGTGAAACTCCATCTCAAAAAAAAAAAAAAAAGTTTGACATGTTCTTCCTATCTCTGTTCTGGTCAGATCACCTTTTGTTTGACTGCCATGTGTTCACAAAGATTTTTGATAAATGTTTATTTAGGAGGGAACCAATCAGATTATAGATTGGAAATTAAGTCACCTGAAGTACAGTTCAATAAGCTGAGATTACTTAGCCTAAAAAAGAGAAAACTTTGGGGATATGTTTAAGATAGACTTGTTTAATTATATAAACTAACTAGTTAATAGCATTTCTTATTGAAAAGATATTAAAGAGTTTACAGGTCAAAGAGAAGCAGGAAGAATCAGGCGCAGAAAGGACAGGGAAAGAACAGCTTAAGGGGGCTGGCAGTCACTTTCTTCAGGGCTTCACTGCCAAAGTGATGACACTCCAGTAACTTTCAATGTTTTTATTAAGATTCAAAACTAGGGGATCTGGCTTGGGTCATATGTTCACTCTTTGGCTAAAGAATGGCAGGGAATCTTGACTCATGACTCCACTAGGCTGCGTTCAGTGGGTTAGAGGTAATTTCCCTCAAAGAATTGGGGCGGTATTATCAAAATAGTAAGGTAATATATACTGTACAGACAAAAAGTAACAAATGTGCACAAAGATTACGTGATCATAATTTTTGAATATTGGAAAGGGGAGGATGAGACTCGATAAGGATGCAGGGCAATGGTTGGAATATGCATGGAGGCTCGCTTTGTTTCAACATGAGGAAGAACATTCTAACAATTAGAGCTCTTAACAGGCTGAACTGTGAGTTATGGACTTTTCATTCATAACAGGATATTCTTTTCATTGCATGTGGTGGAAACGTGACTTGAACTAGCTTGGTAAATATAGGAAATTAGTGGAAAGGTATTAGGAATGTCTCATGTGAACAAAGAAAGGATTGAACAGCCAAACTGGGGAGGGCAGACATCCCACTGGGCCCCAGAAACAACTAGAACCAGAGACTCAAATGCAGCTTTCCTTGTTTCTCTTTCTTTCATCTCAGCTTCTCTCAGAGTATTAGCTCATTTTTCCTCTGCATATTCTCCCTCTCTCTCTCTCTCTCTCTCTCTCTCTCTCTCTCTCTCTCTCTCATGCACATTATATGAAACATGATTGCAAAGCATGCCTGGGTTATACATCTCCCAACAATGAAGAGAAACTCTCTCTGCACATTTAGTGAGAAAAACCTTGGAAAATTTCTCTGGTCCAGGTTGGGCCAAGTGCCCAATTCTGAGCAAATCAACTAAGACCAAGGGGAAGGACCCATGATTTGGTTCCAGTGCCTTCTCTGGACTGATCTGGTGATGGAAAAAATTGGCCCTTAGGGGAAATCTAATTGAGAAAAGCAGTTCACAGAAAAAAGAGGGATGTTTTTTCCAGAAAAGAATGTGGTGGGCAGGCAAAATAGTAACTATGTATTCAAATATTAGATCAATCAGAAATATTGGAGAAATGAATTTTACACTGGTGGGAATTTGAACTGGAAGACCTTGAAGTTCTTTCCAACTCAGAGATGCTGTGATTCTAGCTGTTTTCCAGGTTAGGCAGGCACATATTGGTTTATATTTGGAATTTGCTTTTTCTGTGTATTTCAACTCAAGGATTACTCTGTTTGGAAACTGAAGAGTAGTTATTCAGTTATTTTTGAATTTGAAGATACAGGAAAATGTTTTATTTTCTAAAAGTGAATGTCTGGTAGAAAAGAAGTCATATATGTTTTTTTATAAAATGGAACCTGTGGATTTAAACTCACATTACCTTCAAAGACAGTACTCTTAAATATGAATGACTTTTTAAAGATGATTTTGGCTTGTTAAAAAAACTTTTTATTTTTATTTTTGAAATAATTATATATTTATAGCAAGGTACAAAGAAATATACAGCGAGGTCATGTACATCCTTCACCCTGCCTTCTCCAGTGTTGACATATTTCATGACTCAAGTACAATATCAAAAACAGGAAACCAACATGGGTATAACCCATAAAACTTATTTCACTGGTAATGCATGCATTCATCTGTGTGTGTTCATCATTTATAACTTTGTATAACCACTATCATCCATCAAAATGCCTCACTGTATTAACAGAGCCTCTCATGCCACGCCCTGCTAGCCACACCCACCCCATCTCATATTCTCTAACTTCTGGTAACTGTGAATCTGTTCTCCATCTCCATAATCATGTTATTTCACAAATATTATGCAAATGAAATTATACCGTATGTATCATTTTGTGGTTGGCTTTTTCCAGTTTTCTTATGGTTCATCCATGTTGTTACATGTATATAGAATTCTTTTTTATTGCTGAGTAGTATTTTGTTGTATAGACGTACCATAGTTTGTTTAACTCTTCACCCTTTTAAGGACACTTGGATAGTTTTCAGTTTAGGACTGTTATGAATAAAGCTGCTATGACTTCATGTACAAATTTCTATGAGAAAAGAAGTGTTCATTTCTCTGGGGCATGTATCAAAGAGTATAATCCTGGGTTGTGTAGTAAATCCATTTTTAGTTTTAAAAGAACTATCAGACTGTTTTCCAGAGCGGCTATTCCATTTTACATTTCTACCAGCAGTGTATGAGTGGTCCAGAATCATTTTGTGTTATCACTAATTTTTATTTTAGCCATTTTTGGTAGGTGATAGTGATTGAAATTTTCATTTTTCTAATGGCTAATTGATGTTGAACATATTTTCATGGCTTACTTGCCATCTGTATATCCCGCTTGAGTGAAAGGATGTTTGTGTATATTTTTTGCTAATTTTCTAATTGGATTATTTGATTTTTTTAAGTTGAATTTTGAGAATTCTCTTCATATTCTAGATACAAGTTCTTTGTTTGACATACGGTTTACAAATATTTTCTCCCATTCTGTAAAATACCTTTTCATCCTCTGAACAGGGTTTTTGCAGAGCAACAGTTTTACATTTTGAGGAAGATGATTCTATTTTATTTTTATGATTTATATTTTAAGGAATGAAGCATCATTTTGCATGTTTTTTATTGCTCTTAAGAATTTTAAATTGCCAAATTACCTGTTATACCTTCTTTTTCAGCTCAGATGTGTTACCAGTGCAGATGCAGTTAAATTTAAGATGAGTAAAACCATTCAGTACATAGTGTTTAAGTGTAGTGCAATGTCTGTGTGTTTTACTCTATTCTGATACCTGTTTTTCTCTTTAGTGGTGTTTTAATTAATGCAGCAAAGGAATATCTCACTCTATTGAAGAGATAGTTTTATTCTGAGTGTCAGCAAGAGTTAATAACAGACTGGAAAGAGGTCATGTGATTCTACTTGTACAATGGATTATTGTAAATAAACACCTCACATTACTAATATTTTCCTTTTTACACAATCCCTACCATATTAGACAGTGCAGCAACATCCCATGTTGCTTTATTTATATAAATTTAGCCTTTAACTTTTCCTTTTGGCAGTCCATTTGTTTATTCCAGAAATACTGCACACCTACCAGCGTGTCAAAACTGTGCTGAGTTCAGAGTTATAATGGGGAGTCGTATAGACATAGATTCTGCCCTCATGGAGCTTATTTTGGTTCTCATTTCTTCTTACTATAAGAATAATAGATAATAAGAAATGTTGTGTTGTGTTGCCTATCAGTATTTCATTGATTTGATTGAATATCCCTACTTCCCATCTTCTGTCACAGAATCTTCCTCATTCACCCAAAATGCAGCATGTTCAAATCTCAGTGAATGCTTTCAGTGCTTTGAGAGTGGCTACATTCCATTAATATTAAAACCAAGCCAAGCAAGTAATACTTACAAGCATGCACAGGAGAATATGAGAGAAGAGAGAAATCTTCATACTTAGTTACTTTCTTGACAAGTAGGGAAATTTTCAATAGAGCCTTAAGTTATCTCAGGGATGGCTGAAGATTCTAAATATGAAATCCCAAAGCCCACCATTCACCATATTCTATAAAAAAGAAGCTCAGCCATTTGAACAAGCTAGTTAAACAAATGCCCTCTGCATAGTCCATATTTTAAAAAATATTGATCTTCTTGTATTATTTATAAAAAATATGACTCTATGTTAGTTTTAAGGTATAAATGAGACACTTCCTATCTGTAAACTGGCTGACCTATTTGTAGTCTGGCTTAAATGTGACTTGCCCAAACATAGAAAAACTTTCAAAATAGGATCTAGACTGTGTAATTTGAAAATCAAAATTAATTAAGAAACAACCATCTGAAGTGAAAATTTAAGTTATGTTATTTGCTATCCAGTGGCCTTTAATATTTTGTTTTGCTGTGAGCAGGGTCACATATGACAGATTAAAGGTAGACCAGCCATACTTTTAAAAGCTTATTGTAACAAACACATACTACTTATTCCATGCTGATGTGTTGTTTTATGTTCTTGCCAAATATTAACTAATTACATCCTGACAATAAACCTACATAAGCTAGATATTATTAATCTCATTTTACAGATGATGAAAATGAGACAGAGAGAGACTAGATAACATGCCCAAAGTCATACAGTTAGTAAGTGGCAGAACCAGCATTCAAAACCAGTCCAGAGGCTATGCTCTTAACCACTATACAGCACCTGATGAAACCATATTGTGGTTCATCAGGTACTTTTCCGTAGAACACAATAAAAGCATTGAACTGAGATTTTCCTATATTTGAGAAAACAGTATGGAAAAAACAGACGGAGGTATATATATTTCTGATGGGCCGGACATGGTGGCTCACACCTGTAATCCTAGCACTTTAGGAGGCTGAGGCAGGAGGATCACTTGAGGTCAGGAGTTCAAGACCAGCCTGGCCAACATGGTACAACTCCCTCTCTACTGAAAATACAAAAATTGGCCTGGCATGGTGGCACATGCCTGTAACCCCAGCTACTCCGGAGGCTGTAGCAGGAGACTCACTTCAACCCCGGAGACAGAGGTTGCAGTGAGCCGAGATCATGCCACTGCACTCCTGCCTGGGCGACAGAGGGAGACTCTGTCTCAAAAAACAATAACAACAAAAAAAGAAGTTTCTCACAGAAGGAAAACTGGACTTAGAGTATTTGATTTTGATATTACTAGTACTAGCTGTGTGTAACTTTGGGAAAGGCCACAACATTAGTTTCAGTTTCCAGTTGTTACTGTTAGAAATTACCACAGATTTAACTTATATAAAACAAGCCAAATTTATTATTTTACAATCCTCAAGATGAGAATTTTGAAGTCAAAGCATTCAGAGGGCTGTGTTCCTTTTGGAAACTTCAGGGGAGAATCCATTTTCTTGCCTTTCCAGCTTCCAGAGGCCACCTGCATTACTTGGCTCATGGCTTCCTGTTCCATCTTCAGAGTACATCACTCCAATATCTGCATTTCTTTTTTGTTTTTGACACTTTTGCCTCCCTTTTATGAGGTCCCTTATAATTAATTACATTGAGTCTATCTGGAGAGTCTAAGATAATCTCCTTATCTTGAAGTGTTTAATAGGTTAGAGATCAGGGCATAAGCATCTCTGGAAGACTTCTTTTACCACAGTTACTTTATCTCTTTGGATCTCAGTTTCCTTGATTGTAAAATGAAGGGGCTGGGTAGCTGATCTTTGAGGATCCTTCCCATTTTAAGAACGCTGAAACTTCCAGTCCTACTTTTGAATTCTTCTCACTTTTATCAAAAGAAAAAAAGCTTTTGCTATTGAAATCCTAGTTGCAAAATATTTTTTGTTTTGTATTTTAAACATAAATTTCTTAGACGAAAAGTGGTAGGATAAATAGAAATTAATAACAGAGAGGAAAAAATCTAAGATGCTCACATCTGTGAGAAGCAGTACTCTTTAGGTGAGGGTTAAATGAAAGAGGTTTTGTTGTAGCCAAACTTAGGGACCTGCATTAAAGTGGAGAGTCATTTTAGATTTTTAGCAGTACATTGATGGACTTAGAACTCTTTTGTTAGAGAGCAATAGAGAAGTATAAATAAAGCTCTGTTATTAGTTTGCATCTGGCTATGAATTATAAAAACTTCAACTCCAGTGGCTTAAACAATAGGGAAATTTCTCACCTTGTTATCTCACATAATAAGGATACAGGGCTGGTAACAGTTGAGTAGCTCAGTGATTTCTTTAAGAGCTCATTTTGCTTTCATTACTCTGCTCTGCCGTTTTTAATGGGTAGGCTTTGCTGTTAGACTGGGTCTTCTCATGTTTGCAAGATGGCTGCAACATTTCCATCACATCCTGAACTAACATTATCCAAAGGCAGAAGAGAGACCATTTGTTATGTGACACTTTTAGGCATAAGGAAACCTTGCCCAGAAGCCACTTAACAGACTTCCCCATGTTCTGTTGACCCGAGTTCTGCTACATGCCCATTTTAAAATCAGTTTCAGGTAAGAGAATGGGATTACCGTTGTTTGAGTGGACCTCGCACTGTAACTTTTCGCAGTGATGAAAATGTTCTATATCCATGCTGTCCAATACAGTAGCCATGTGACAATTACTGAACAATTGAAGTATAGCTAGTACAATTGAGGAACTGCTTTTTTCAATTAATATAAATTTATGTAACCATATATGGCTAGGAGCTATCATATTTGACCACCTAGGACTAGATAAATCATCTGGGACAGAATGGATGTTGGGTGGTCAATTGCCATGTTCATTACATCTTTAAATAAAACAGTGAATAGGTGATGCATTTGTCTTTAGAACTTCATTCTAATTACTGACTTACCTGGGAGGGTGTTTTGGGGGCCAACCCACCAACCAACCACGTGAGTAAAACCCATGTGCATGCTTACAAGGGCTAACAGTTGGCAGCATCTCGTAAGTGAAGGGATAAGGTGAGAGATGATGACATGTCAACATGTGCCAGCATGTGGTGTGGCTAAACTAACAGTGGAGGTTTGATTGGGGTTTTATTAGCTAGGGACCCTGCTGGTAAGAGAGCGTCTGCTCTTTTCCACGAGGAAGCTGGTTTGTTTTGCAGTATTATAGATAGGGAGAACAACTCCAAAGCCTGCCTGACTTGAAGGTCATAGAGCTAGGGAAATAACAGATGGCATCTGGTAGGATTTATTCATCCAGTGAATGTTTATAGATCACTTGCTATGAGCCAGGTACTGTTCTAGGAGCTGAAAAGATAGTAAACAAGACAAAGTCCCTGTCCTCATGGAACTTAGAATTGTTACAAGCAAATAAATAACAAAATTTCAAATTGAGATGAGTGTTGAGAAGAAAATAAAGCAAGGTAACAGAATAGAGTGAATGAAGTAAACCTTAACAGATGCCTAGATCTGTGACTTTCTTGTCCAAAGCTCAGGTGATTTTTTCCTCTGGGAAGAAGACATTTGCTTTGTAGGCTTATTTAGTTTCACAGCAAAAAATAAAAGGGCTCTGTTTAGATTTGCTGTTTGCCAAAAGAAAGAAAAGTTAAATTAGTCCCTGAGTTAGCAATATATTTTTCTGCCACTTGAACATTACATTTTGCCTTTGATACTATGGCAGGTAGTTTGATTGTGTTTGTCTATGTTCTTTGCCTTATCTGAAGAACTTTGTCTATCCAAAGTAAACTTCTAGACTCCAGCTTTCACAACCATAAAATGGAATTATTAATAACAATCACAACTCAGTTGGGTTCCCAAAAGATTTACCATTAATTAAAATTATTATAAAATGATCTACAAAGTCGTGGGCCAAAGGGAACACTAAACATTTTTTATGAAAATTGGGCAAGTCATTTAACCTCTCTGGGACTGAAATTTTTCAGTGTTATAGTAGTTGTGCTATTGTCAAGAAGGTTAGGAAACATCTTCTCTTTTAGTGATGGTAGAAATAGAAATTGGTATAACCTTTCTGGAGAGCCAGTTGGCTGAACAACTGTGAGTTCTTTTAAAATGTGGATACCTTTTTTACCCCAATGAATACAACTGAACAAGTATTTAAAGGTACATATTTAGGGATGTTCATCATAATACTGTTTATAATGGCAAAAGACAGTAAACAAATGTTCAACATAAGATTTTTATTCATTTATGGTGCATTCCACATGGAATTCCGTGCAACTATTACAGATAATGATGGGATTAATAGAATTGGAAAGAAGTTAACAGTGTATTAGCTTTTGTAGTGATCTGTGTCTCTTTAGTTTGGGCTACTATAGCCAGGCATAGTAATTATAATCATTTTTTTTTAATCTAGCATGAATAGTCTATTGAGCACTGTGGTGTCCTAGGTACTATGCCTAAGCTTTGTTCATATATTATCTCATTGAAATTTCATATTAACTGTGCTGAGCAGGAACAATTTGGAACCTTGTTTTGCAGATGAAGAAACCAAGGCTCAGAGGAATAAAGTAACTTGTCCAAGAACTTAAATCCAGAGATGGCAGAGTTAGAATTTATACTCAGTCATTTGACTGAGCCTGCATTTTGAAACCATGGGCTAGACCACCTCTCTGTAACTATCTTTAGGTTCTAGATGAGACAGTCATCACAGATATATTGTAGAAACTCCTTCATATCCTTTCCTGTTACTGCATTCTTATTTAAGAGTGCTTTGGCCCAGGTATATAGCAGGGGAAGAGGTCAGCAAACTGTGGTTCATGGGCCAAAGCCAGCTCAGATATCATGTGACACGCAAAGCCTAAAATTCTTATTATCTAGTCTTTTGCAGAAAAATTTTGCTGATCCCTGCCTTAATGCATTAGAAATCTGAGAGGATGTGTGTCTTATTACAATGACCACTTTTATTTCCTTAAAGAGAATAATGAAAAACAAGCTAGCAAACCAGTTTAAGGGTTACTATCCTGCAGTACTACAATCCACAGGTGTCCATGCAGTTGCTGAGAGTTTTATGAGAAGGTGAACAAGAGTAGTTTATTTCAAAACTACTGAAGCCCTTTGTGCATGGCTGACTGGCATTCCCTAACTGGGCCTTCTTCGTTGCCCTGACACTGCCAGTTGCAGCTCCTCTGAGAAGGCGTGTGTATTCACAAATGAGGCGCTCCATTAGTCATGGTGCATTTCCTGGGCCCTGGAGACATGGGCATGACATCACCAAGGGCCAATGAGAAAGGATTCTCTGTAGCAAGCTCTCAAAACTCTTCAGAGGATTTTAGACTGTGTGTTCTGTTCCTAGCCCTCAGGGTGTGATTTGAGCTTGCCTTGCTCAGAGCCTGGGCACAAAAGTCTAGCTTACAGACCCAAGAAGCCAGGACAAGCTTGAAAATCTGCAGAGCTGCAGGCAGATTCCCATTTAGTTTTTTTTTTTCCCCCAGGGCTCGGGTTTTTATTCCCAGAGTTTTTCCATTCCTAATGACGTTGTTGCTTCATGTGGTAAAGGGTGGGTGGTGAAAGATGAAGTCTGCATTAGATAAAAGACATTTGGCAGTTAAAATTTCTGAGTTAAGTGTAGGTTGGTAGCATAACAAAATCAGAAGCATATTTTACCGTTTTGTTACATTGCTTTTGTGTGTAGTTTCATATAATAAAATAACATCTTTTAACAGCAAAGGCTCCCAGCAAAATCAGTGTGGCTTAAAATAGGGCAATTACCAAAGAACTTTACTAAGGGGATTAGTAACTCATTAAATCTTTTCTCTTCAAGGAGAAAAGAAACGTTTTTTTAAAAAATTCCCTTTTCTTGGGATTTAAGCATTTTGGATAAAAACTTTCTTTCTGTGTATCTGTCTCTCTCTCCGCTTCCTAACTTACATATTTATTTATGAAAATGATTTGTGGAATTTAGTCAAGGATAGCCTTGTTAATTCTGCGTACCAGGAAGTCTGCTGAAAGTCTTGTTTTCTAAGTGGCTCAATCTTTTGCTAACAAGGTATAATTGTAAAATTTTCTTTTTAAAAAATATTCAAGGAAATTAAGGCTCAAAACTCAATGTGAGCTTACACTGAACAGACTTTTATAGCTTATCTTAGTACTTGAACCTAAGAGCTGTGCCTTCCTATCTTCATTCAATCTATGGTTGAATGAGAATGGTTCCTTTAGTATTTTTTCATGTTTGATTCCTTTTTGATGAAGTCAAAGATAAATTGGGAAAAGTAGCCATCTTTATTCATATGTTATCTGTGGCTTCCACATACCATGGAATACCCTGCCTCTACCACTTTAAAAAAAAAATGGTTTCTGCAAGATAATTATTTTTTGTAATTATAGAGGCTTTTATTTTTAAAAATCACTTGAAACTACATGAATTTATCTTTATTTCCTAACATATATACCAGTAATTAAAGGAGTTTTTTCTAGAACTGTAATATACTGTAAGAGAGGGCACTTTTTAACATTTCAGAGTTCCTTCTTCAAAGATCTCTATGCAATTCAAAACATTTATTACTAAAATCTCAAAACATCTGGCCAGCTGTGATGGCTTATGCCTGTAATCCCAGCACTTTGGGAGGCTGAGGTAGGCAGATCACCTGAGGTCAGGAGTTGGAGACCAGCTTGACCAATATGGAGAAACCCCGTCTCTACTAAAAATACAAAAAACTACCTGGGCGTGGTGGCGCATGCGTGTATTCCCAGCTACTCAAGAGGCTGAGGCAGGAGAATTACTTGAACCTGGGAGGCGGAGGTTGCAGTGAGCCAAGATTTTGCCATTGCACTCCAGCCTGGGCAACAAAAGCCAAACTCTGTCTCAAAAAAAAAAAAAAAAAAAAAATTCTCTGGAGATATTCAAATTGTATTTTTTTTTTTTTTTTTTTGCTTGTATAGATTAGGAAGCTGAGGTACAAAAAGATTGAACCTTTACTTTGTATCAGTCATAGAAGCAGAGACTGAATGCATAAATCATTTTTTTAATCAAAACTCTTAAGACAGTTTGTATAAAATTGATCTTGTTTTCCTTGGACAGCTTCAGGCTTTGCCTTATTAACAGCAGTGCTTATTTTTTCAAAACCCTTTGATTGAGTCAAAAAAAAAAAAAAGCAGGTTCATCTATACTATAGTAGGCAGAACTGGAGCAAGCCCTGAAAGGGATGAATTACTTAAGGGGTGGCAGTGTGGGGCATGGGACTCTGTGAGCTCTCCCACTGCCTACCTCTTAGTAAAGCACTCAATTCTTCTCAATCCCATCCCACAATTTCTCCCGCCTGAACTAATATTTGCTACTTTTCTACTCAGGGGGGTTGTCATGACTACTGATGAGTTAATATTAGTAAAACACTTTAAGCCTTTTGGAAGAAAGGTCTTATAAAAGTGTACAGTTGGCACTGGCCCTGATAGCAGTCTAAGGCTTCTTGAGTAGGCACTAGACACCCTCAGATAAGGTTAACCAGATCCCAGTTTTTGGCGACGACAGGCTCTAGAATCAGGTCTGCTGCTGCCACCTTGAGAGAACACATCTGGTTTGAAACGTTGACGGCCAGGTGACCATTGAAGCAGCCACACAGTAATGTCTCCTCACTGCTTCTGCTTCCTGCTAATTTGGGGAGCAGCAGATGCCTCTCAGAAACCCTGCCAGAGGGTTGGCATGCCACACTGTTTGTCTCATTAAGCCCTAAACTTTTCCTAAAGAAGAAAACTCTGAAAAAGGCGATTCCAGAATATGACAGTGAGAGGTCATGACAGATAATCAGATCGATTTATAAAAAGTTAAGGATAGTCATGTCATTCCTAAAGGAGTTGGCATCAATTTATTACACAAGACCAAATACTGAAGGAAGAAAAGCCTTTAGTCTCATTAAGGAGCCCAGACAAAAATCCCACTTAATCCATCTTTCTTTTCCTTTTCCTCCAACTCAGCTGGTGTGCAGGTGTAGGGCAGCTTTGGCAGAAGCTTTGAACGTTTGGAAAAGGGAGTCATTACTGAAAGTCACTGACACACACTTCCCTTGGAATGCTGCTGATGTCATGGAAAACCAGGACCTTAGCAATAACCCCTAACAACCAGAGCTACAGTAAACAGTAAATGTTACCTCCACCAAGGCATTGGTTTTTAAAGAGTTTTAACAGGCCAGGGCTTGCCAGCCACAACTCATAAAAATGTTCTTATAATTTCACCCTACTCTCTGAAAGTGCTGGATAACTGCTGAGATTTCTCTGCCACTTGGGATGCAAAGCCAAATTCATGTCACTTTCAAGGTTCACTAATCAGAATTTACAGCATTTCTTTTCCAGTCCTCTTCATACCCCCTGCTGTGCTCACAGAGTTAGGTCTGGGAGATTTCATACTTTTTCAAAGAAGTCTCTTGTCTTACTGAATTGTCTCAATTTCTGGTGATGGTGTGAATTGATGTGCTAGGCTTTGACTAGTGGTTTGTTAGTGTAGAGGTTAACCAAATCTGGTTAATTGGTAGCACTCAATTTATAGATTATATTTCAGTCCATTTGAAACAACCAAGCAGTGGCATTCTATAGTACAAACTCTGAACTAGATATATAGCAAGAAAACAAGCAGCATGTACTGTCACATAGAGCTCTCAAAAATGGGTTTTGTCAATAGTTTAAGGTGGTGTCTAGTCCATTTTGCGCTGCTATAAGAAGATACCTGACACTGAGTAATTTATCATGAACAGAAATTTATTTGGCCTACAGTAATGGATGCTGGGCAGCCCAAGATTGAGAGCCTTCTTACTTTTCATTCCATGGCAGAAGGTAGAAGGGCAAGAGAGGCTGAGAGAGAGAGAGAGAGGGAGAGAGAGAGAGAGAGAGAGACAGAGAGAGTGAGAGAGAGAAGGAGGCCGCACTCCTCTTTTTATAAGGAACCCACTCCTGAGATAATGGCACTAATCCATTAATGAGGGCTCTGCCTAGTCACCTTTTCAAGGTCCCAACTCCCAACACCACCACATTGGGGACCAAATTTTCAACACATGAACTTTGGGGAACATATTCAGACCATAGCAGAAGGCAAAACAAACAAATGAACAAACAGAAATCAAGAGTTTGAGAGGAATTTTCACCTAGGGCTGGCTGTTTTTTAGAAGAAGTTGGTAGAATATTATTATGTAAGCCAAATCCAGCATGGCTTTATTTAGAACTGTTCACATGGTGGGAAGAAGCAAAATGCTAGCATTGTTTTTAAAGGGCATTGTCAAAGTGACCATATAATTTGAGGATAAATTATTATCCTCAAAACTAGGATATTTTTGAGAGTAAATGGGCTTTATTAATAATTACTCTGAGATAACAGCAATAAACCAGGACCGTCGAAGCAAGTTGAGCATAGAGTCACCCTCGTTATTGTGCCAAGAGTCACCCTCCAGCTGTCATTTATTAAGTCAGACATTGAAGAATCTTGCAAGAATGCAGAACAGTGCCACGCTTCTCATGAAAGCTTTTTGTTTTAGAAAAGCTAGTTATTCTCATAAAAATATATTATTTATGATCAGATGTTATGAGTTTATTAGTATTAGTTTTAAATGAATTAAATAAATGCTTTAAAAATTCATCTATTTTAATTTCTAGTATGGTAAATCTAACCCTCCTAAGTAAAAGCTCTATAGGTCTTCAATAATTTTTATATCCTTAAAGGGACCCCAAGACTAAAAGTTTTGAGAATTGCTGCATTTTCTCTGCATGGGAAAGAATATGCTGGTAAAGCAAAATGTTAAATTTTCTGGCAAGAGAGACCAGCTTAATCATTATTGCATCTCCTACAGCACTAGCAAAATGTCTTGCATGTAGTTAGTATTGTATAATACATAAGTATGAGTAGACAAAGCTCATGTGACAACTCTGAAAAACTTACTATGTTTTCTGATGTTTGGGTATTACATTATTTGGTTTCAGTCTTTGTTTTTTTGATATTCAATATGTTTGGGTACTCTTTGTTAATCTTATTTTGACACAATAATGATGTCATTTTTCCTTCAAAAGTTTTATGGGATGGATCAAATTTCCTATGAAATGAGTATGTTAGATAAGAAAACATAAAGCATAATAGAAGTAGGACTTCTTTCTTTTAACCTGCCTAACTCATGTGTCACTTTATCTCAGGTGTCGCTTTCTTCATTTGGCCTTCCTGGACCCTCCCGTGCTGGCCTGTGGCCCCTCCCATGTGCTTTCAAAGCATCTTTTATCACAAGACTTACAACTCAGGGTCGTTCTATTCATATGTTGGTTTCCCCAGTTAATTTTGAGCACTTTTATGTCAGAAGCATCCTTTAATCTCCTTATTCCCAGAATTATATGATGCTTGGTAAAACTATTAAAGACATGTAACATGATTTCTATAGTACTAGAAGAAAAAAAAATTTTTAGAGTACAAGAAACCACAGTTTGAGGAAAGAAGCTAGATTGCTTTGTTAGGACCTTACATGCAGATTGATTTCTATCTACCTACCCCTCCACTCTCAAACTCCTTTTCAGAGTTAGACTCTTTTAAGCCTTTTAAGGATTACATATTTCTGAGTATGTGATTTCTGTCAACATCAGAAATTATTTCCATTGGCAAAAAAATTATGAAATGATTTCTATAATATAGGTTTAATTTGGTTAAAAGTAACTTTTCATTCTGCATGTTTGTCTTTCTTTCAAATGAAAATATTATCTTCTATATTTAAATTTGTTCCTTGAGTTAGAAATACAATATTTTAAATACATGCTTAGTTTAATTTAAAAGACATCTCCAAGGCCTAAAATTGACTTGCTGTTTTGTAAATCAACATGACAGGATAAATGGAGACCATAGTTTATTTGAGTAGCTGCATTATCATCATGATTTAATAATAGTGATAATTATGTATAATAAGTAAAAGTAGGAATCTAAGTTTTATGAAGCTAGTTTTTTTTTTTTTTTTCCTGAGACAGAGTTTTGCTCTTGTTACCCAGGCTGGAGTGCAATGGCGCGATCTTGGCTCACTGCAACCTCCACCTCCTGGGTTCAGGCAATTCTCCTGCCTCAGCCTCCTGTGTAGCTGGGATTACAGGCACGAGCCACCATGCCCAGCTAATGTTTTGTATTTTTAGTAGAGATGGGGTTTCACCATGTTGACCAGGATGGTCTCGATCTCTTGACCTCGTGATCCACCCGCCTCGGCCTCCCAAAGTGCTGGGATTACAGGCTTGAGCCACCGCGCCCGGCATGAAGCTAGTTTTTAATGCCATGTGTTTTGCTTGGTTTTAGCTTGGGTCTTTTCTCTGAGTGCTGTTAGTGCTATGCTTCCACGTTTGTTTCTCTTTTTGGAGACCACAAATTTTGGATTATTATTTACCAAACTTACATGCAAATTTATTGATCAGAGAGTCAGAACACATCACAGTTTTTATCAAGTCTCCACTAAAAAAGGGGTTGGTGGCAAATGATGATACTGTCTAAGATGGAGTCCTAAGGGAACACTGTGATTTTTGTGGACAGGTCACTGGCTGGATGAGAATGGGAGAGCTACGTACTTGTCCCAGCTTTGCCACTCTCTAAGTTTTAGTGTGATTTTTTCATGTCACCTTACTTCTCTTAGCTGCTATTAGTGTCCCCATCTGTAAAATGAGGCTGAGTAAGATATCTCAAGGGTCTTTTTTACAGATAATCTAATATTATAGTTTGTTTAGTCCTCTGTCAGGATTTCTTGTTCTTGAAGTCCCTAGTTGACAGATAATGGTGTGGAGGGACATGGTACATGGCAGAGTCCTGAATGACCAAAATGGACTTTGTCCACACTTACGTGCTAATCCCCAAAGAAGAAGAAAATACAAACAGGCCAGCAGCCAAACATGAAAATGGTGACAGTGAGCAAAACATCGAAGCCGACAGCTGAAAGCTTCATTTCCTGGCCCGCCTGCCATGAGAAAGGCTGCGCTTGCCAAACCCTTCAGGCCGTCAAGGCCAGAACTTTGGCTAGCTCTTATTTTGAGTTCCCCCCACACCACACACACAAACCACACAGGAAAATTGTCTCTCTCCCTTTATATTTGTGCCTTTTGGCTACACTTCTATTTAAGTCAAGTCCTTGCCTAATCTCCTTCCTTCCAGCTGTCACTGTATTCTGCCTGTTGTTTTCTGGGGGCTTTGAAAAGCAGCTGCAACCTTCAGAGGAAGCACAGGGAGCTTGGCATTGGTGGAAGGGTATTGTAAGTGTGTGTGGACTCTATCAGAACCAACAGTCACTTATACCTGGTTTATGGACTGTCT
Organism: Sapajus apella; assembly: GCF_009761245.1. Taxonomy (NCBI): domain Eukaryota; kingdom Metazoa; phylum Chordata; class Mammalia; order Primates; family Cebidae; genus Sapajus; species Sapajus apella. The sequence continues at coordinate 4,940,095 of NW_022436999.1, read as the reverse complement.
GAACAGTGTTCTCACTCTCCTTCCTTGGCAAATGTTAGAAGTGATGGCTTTAATTTTTCCTCCCTCCCTTCATCTTCGGGGATTTTTTTTTTTTTCTCCTCTACATTTCTCAGCCTTTCTGTCTGTGAAAATCCTATGGAAGATTTGGTTGTCTAAGGTTCTTTTGCCAGGCTGCTCATCATTTTTTTTTTTCCCCGCATAAAACATATTTATCTAATTAGAAAACTTAAGCTGTATAACCAGAGCCTCTGTACTCTTTCACAGGCCTAGAAACTTGACCCTTTCTCAGTTGTGACAGTTCATTCCGAACCACTGGCCTCCTAAGGCTCAGAGAGCTCTTGGCCGTTTGCTGTCTGTCTTGCCCCAGCTGTTGGAGAAACTAGTTTTGGTGTACTCACCTCTGGCCTGTGTTTTACCCCAGGCTTGTCTGCATGTTGGCTCTTAGTGATGGTGGCTGAGCAAAGAGGCACTTGGTTCTTATCATTTTAGAAAACCAAGGAAGAATCTCAGGAAGCCTGATTGAAGAATCTTGGCTGAATATAGGAAAACACCATGTACTATGAAGGTTTTAAGTAATTGCGCTGTGCACAGACTGACTTTGTAGCCTGCATACTGAATGCAAAACAAGATGAAAATCTCCCACAGTCATTGTCTTTTGTAGTGGAGCATTGTCTTTTGTTGATGAGTAGAGCTTTTTTGAGATACAATGAGTTGTTCTCTGCTTCTCTTTCTGGAAACTTCATCAGCTGTCTTGCCCTATACCTGACAATGCCAACCTACATTTCTGTTAAGGAACTCCATATCATCTTCAGAAGCTAGTACAAAAAGAAAAAAAAAAACAAAAACCTCAAGGCATATTTGTGTTGGGGTTTGTCTATGTTTTCTCATGTCTGTATTTTGTGTTTTATTTAAAATAGTTAAAATATTAATTGATTAAACAGGTGAATTTGATAAAAATCTTTTTTGATAGGATCTTATTTAAATTTATACTATATAAAGTCTTTTTTATTCATTTTGGGACTGTAACACTACAAAGCCATTTTTTTTTCCATTTTTGCCTGTATAATGTCCTCAATCTTTGACCTGTTTGGCTATATTGTTTCAAATACGCAGTTAAACTTTTTGTTACTCATTTTCTTATTACATGATTTTGCATGGTCTACAATTCATAGAATCATTATGGTAAAACATTAGAGCAGGAAGAGCCATTTAATATTAACTATTCAAACTCCCTGTTTTGTATTAATAAATAAGAAAAGCCTACAGAAGGAACATGATTTTTTTTTTTTTTTTTTTTTTTTTTGGGGAGGTGGAGTCTTGCTCTGTAGCCCATGCTGGAGTGAAGTGGCATGGTCTCAGCTCACTGCAACCTCTGCCTCCTGGGTCCCGGTTCCAGCAATTCTCCTACCTCAGCCTCCCAAGTAGCTGGGATTACAGGCACGAGCCACCATGCCCAGCTAATTTTTGTATTTTTTAGTAGAGACACGGTTTCACCATGTTGGCCAGTCTGATCTTGAACTCCTGACCTCATGATCAGCCCACCTCGGCCTCCCAAAGTGCTGGGATTACAGGCATGAGCCACCGCGCCTGGCCAGGAACATGATTAGACCAAGGTTACACACGTGCCAGAGCGAGGCTCACAAGCCTTCTGATCTATTGTTTAGTGCTTTTCTATTATAACACCTGTGCTCCATAGGAATTTTCCAAATCACCAGTGAGAACTCCATCAGAGAGTGTATCCTATTGGAAAGGGTACAGGCTTTGGAGCTGGACAGTTCTGGGTTTGAATATCTTGTTCATCTTCTTCTGCCACCTACTGGCAGGGTAAATTAGGCAAGGAACCAAAGTTTTGGGGGACTTGTTTTTTCCTCTGTAATATGGCACAAGTAACAAGAATGCTTTAGGGTTATTGTGGGTATTAAATTCTATAACCTATATAAAGTATCCGTTACATATATTATGTTTAACAAGTTATTACAAAAATCTGCCATTCACAGAAAAATGTGATATGTGTAAATGATCATTTAAAATAGGTATTTTATAATTGGGTATTCTGAGCATCTCTTATGTATTTTCTTGAAGTCAGTATTAATGTGTGAATTGAGTGAATTGTCTGGAAATAAATTACTGAAAGTTATTTATATCATGACTGTGATTCATACATTTCCCTTTTTTTAACTATCTTTAATATTTTATAGAAGCTTAAAACACCCAAATATTTATCCTTTATATGAATAAACAAAAGCCCCATGAATTACAATGTGCAGAACACTATATAAAAGAATTACCATAAAAATTACATTGGGATATTTTTCACCAATGGAGATTTTCCATCAGTGGAGACATTTCCCTTTTCTTTACACCTTTCCTCTCTACTTAGCTGCAGTGCATCTGCATCTTATCCAAGAACTTTTGTACAAGCTGAACTCACCCAAAGAAGACATTTAGAGAGTCCTTGGGTTTGGTCCCTGCCTTTCATCTGGCTAAACACTATTATATAAATCTAGAATATATAATCTGTGTAGAATATTATTTCACATTTTTAGAAACTTGGGATATTTCGTGTTTTTCTGAAACTTACTAAACTATGTGATGAACAGCTCCAATGTGAAATTATATGTACTTGGTTTGAGTATAGGCAGAAGTTATGTTCAACATAAAGGGACCCAGACTGTTCTGTTAAAAGGAATCAGGACTGCATTGTTTAACTAGTTGTGTGGGGAGAAGGAATGAGTTAGGAAACAAAAGCTAAGATGGATTTAGCGGAGGCCAGAGCAAGAAAAGAAAGTTTAGGCTGGGTGTGGTGGCACATGCCTATAATCCTAGCACTTTGGGAGGCCTTGGTGGGTGGAATGCCTGAGCTCAGGTGTTTGAGACCAGCCTGGGCAACATGGTGAAACCCCATCTCTGCTAAAATACAAAAAACATAGCTGGATGTGATGACGCGCACCTGTAGTCCCAGCTACTCCGAAGGCTGAGGCAAGAAAATTGCTTGAGCTGAGATGGTGCCACTGCACTCCAGCCTGGGCAACAGGGCGAGATTCTCTCCCAAAAAAAGTTTAGAATCTTCACAGGAGGTGATTCAGGGGAATTTCAGTTGAGGACCTCTCAGATTGCTTGGGTGTTCTTGGCTTACTGGAATGTCTTAAGTTAGAGGGAAGGACCTTAAGGAGCTAGACAGAAGGAATTTTGCTTCTCTAACAGAGGGTCCTGGCTTAGGTTTTAAACAGAAGTTAAGTGCAACTAGAAAGAGGCGCTATGTGCCTAACACATGGTGGATCCTTCCTATGAAACCATTAATTGTCAGGAGACTTTCAGGCTCATATAATTTGGCCCATAACTATACCTAGATAAGTAAAAGCTATGAACACTCTTAGCATTTTTTAAAATTGCTTCTTCAATAAGGTAAAAGTGTAGCAATAATGGGAGGGGGTGTTCCTTGTGTCTATTTGTACACAATGTCTTAGATTAAGAGCCTTAGGCCAGTGTTTGCTTAAAGATAAAAAGCAGGCATGAATTTGGAGGGATATTGGATAATCAAATATGACCAGGAAATAGAAGGTCCTATTTTGCTGTATTTTGGGTTCATCCAGATCGGATCAGACCGGAGGAATCTGGCAAGCATTGAGACTTGCCACTTAGAACCACACTGAAATAGTTGTGGTGGCAAAAGAATTTCTCCAGGAGTCTTTTTCCACTTGAGGCATAACAGGCAGAGATTCCTGGCCCTTGAGGGGAGAGTGCCAAAGTTGATATATTTTAAAACATCAACTGAGATCTATAAACCTAGGAGGAATAGTTGAATTGGATGACACTAGGACTGTGTGTTCCTGTAATTTTCCTACAGAAGACATACTATGAGTAAATGTGTCCTGGAATCTACTTTTTAAAATTAGCTCTATGCTCAACTCATGTTCTCACATTGAGATTTAATGTATTGCAGTTTAATAAATGAGACCATAATAAAATAATTTAACTTTAAGAATCCGTGTGTTGCAACTTCTATGTTCTGCTTGAAATTCTGACACATTAGCCTGGCCATTTCTTAAAACTGACAAGAGTTCTTCATGGACCTAATATTTGGTTTACTGTTTAATCATTCCCTGAGCCTTTTTACTCTGGTAAACTACATCTGTCACTACATTTCATCATCATCTGTATTATTTATCCCTTGTTATCTGATATCTGTCTCTATAATGCCCAATTGTATCCACTTCAGGTGCCCACTTCATTGACTCATATACACAGGTTTTCAATAAATATTTTTGATATGAGGATGAATGAAGAAGTTGTTCTTTATACTTTAAACAACTCTTATGGAAGGAGATTACAACACAGCAGGAAGGAACTATTGTAAGAATGAAACATGGAACCAAAATAGATAAAGCAAGGGAAATTTAAATAAAAATTAAGAGCTTTATTGAGCCATAACTGACATCCAGTAAACAGCACATATTTAGTCCAGTTTGATGTTTTAACATATTTATAAACCCATTAGATCATCACCACACTCAAGATAATAAACATGTCCTTCATCCTTAAATGTTTCTACATGAGCTTTGCAATCCATGTTTCTTACCTTTCCCTACCTTACCATCATCGAGCAAAACACTCATCTGTTTTTGTCACAATAGATTATATTGCATTTTCTACAGTTCCTTATGAATGGATCATACAGTATAAACTCTTTTTGGTCTTGCTTTTTTACTCTGATTTATTTTGAGATTTATTCATGTTGTTGCATGTATCAGTACTTCATTAATTTTTATTGCAAAGTAATTTTCCACTGTATATAAAAACCACATTTGCTTATCCATTCATCTGTTGATGGACATTTGGGTTCTTTCTAGTTTATGGCTATTACAAATAAATCTACCATGAACATTTGACTACAAGTTGTTCAACAGAGGTATGCTTTCTTTTCCCTTGGGCAAATACCTAGGAGTGGAATAGCTAGATTATAGGATTGGTGTATGTTCAGCTTTGTAAAAAACTGCCAAACTGTACCATTTTGTTTTCTCACCAGCAGTGAATGAGAATTCCTGTTGCTCCACATCCTTGCCAGCATTTGATGATGTCATTGCTTTGGATTTTAGTCATTCTGATACAGATGTTCCCCAACTTAGCAATGGTTTGACTTACACCTTTTTGACTTTTCAATCGTGCAAAAGTAATATGCATGCAGTAGAAACTACATTTTAAATTTTGAATATTGATCTTTTCCTAGGCTAGTGATATGTGATACGGTACACTCTCATAATATTGTGCAGTGACAGTGAGCCACAAGTCTCAGTCAGCCATGTGGTCCTAAGGATAAACGTGCAGTATACAGTTGAATAAATTGTATGAGACATTCAGCACTTTATTATAAAATGGGTTTTATGTTAGATGATTTTGTCCAACTGTAGGCTAATGGAAGTGTTCTGAGCATGTTTAAGATAGGCTAAGCTATATAAGTTATAATGTTCAGTAGGTTAGGTATATTAAATGCATTTTGACTTATGAATTTTCAATTTACAATGAATTATATTGAGTCATAACCCCACTGTAAGTTGAGGAAGATCTGTAGGTATGTAGTGGCATCTGCATATCTTCTTTGAAGAAGTATCTCTCTTTAGATCTTTTACCCATTTTTAAAATCAGATTGTTTTCTTATTGTTGTTTTAAGATTTTCTCCCAATTTTTGGTTTCTCTATTCATTATCTTAACAGTGTCTTTGCAGAGCAGAAGCTTTTAATTTTAATGAGGCCTAACTTACCAATTTTTTTTCATGGATTGTGCTTTAGGTGTTATATTGAAACTCATTGCCAAGCCCAAGATTACCTCGATTTTTTCCTATGTTATCATCTGGAATTTTTATAGTTTGCATTGTATATTTAGTTTTATGATTTATTTTGAGTTAATCTTTGTGAAAGATACAAGGTCAATGTTTAGATTGATGTGGATGACTAGTTGGTCCAGCACCATTTGTTGAAAAGACTATCCTTCTCCACTGAATTGACTTTCCTTCTTTGTCAGGGTTCAGTTAACTATATTTATGTGAGTCTGTTTCTGGGCTCTATTTTGTTCTATTGATCTAGTTATCTATATTTTCACTAGTAGCACATTGTCTTGATAACTATAGCTTTACAAATGTATGTATGTATTCATTTAAGACATGAGGCCTCATATGTGGCTCAGGATGGAGTACAGTGGCTATTCATGGGTGTGATCCCACTTCTGATCAGCATGGAATTTTGGAGTGCTCCATTTCCAACCTAGGCCAGTTTATTCCTTCTTAGGCAAACTGGTTGGTTCCCTGCTTTTAGCATATGGATACTGAACTGAATGTGGACACCCAATTGGCATAGCACACAACAGCCCAGAACTCCTGGACTCCAGCAACCTTTCTGCTTTAACCTCCCAAGTAGCTGGGACTACAGGCATGTGACTATACCTGACAGATTACGATGTCTTTATAATAAGTCTTGAAGTCAAAGCCTTTTCTTTTTTTTGCGGGGTGGGGTGGGGACAGAGTTTCACTCTTGTTGTCCAGGCTGTAATGGTGCAATCTCAACTCACTGCAACCTCTGCCTCCTGGGTTTAAGCAGTTCTCCTCTGGATTTAAGCAAATCTCAGCATCCCAAGTATCTGGGATTACAGGCATGTGTCACCATGCCCGGCCAATTCTGTATTTTTAGTAGAGACAGGGTTTCACCATGTTGGTCAGGCTGGTCTCAAACTCCTAACTCAGGTGATCCACCTGCCTTGGCCTCCCAAAGTGTTGGGATTATACATATGAGCCACTGCACCTGGCCTGAAGACTTATTTCTCCACCTTTGTTTTCTTTGTCAGTATTATGTTGGCTGTTAGTATTTTTCCTTTCTACATAAACTTTAGAATCAATTTGTTCATATCCGTAAAGTAACTTGTTGGGATTTTGATTGAGATTGCACCAAATTTATGGATTAAGTTGGGAAGAACTGACTTCTTAACAATATTGAGTCTTCTTATCCATGAGCATAGACTACCTCTCCACTTATTTAGATCTTTGATTTCTTTCATGAAAGTTTTATAATTTCCTTATGTAGACCTTATACATATTTTGTTTTGTTTATACTTAAGTATTTCCCTTTTGTTGATGCTAGTCTAAATAACATTGTGTTTTTAATTTCAAATTCCAATTGCTCATTGCTGGTATATAAACAAGCAGTTGACTTATGTACATTAACCTTATATCTTATCTGTTTTTGGATTACTGTTTTTATGATTCCATTTTACCTCCACTGCTGTCCTATTAGCTGCAACTCTTTGTGTAGTTATTTTAGTGATGGCTGTGGGATTGACAATATGTATCTTTAACTTATCACAGTCTATCTTGAAGTGATATTATACCACTTTACATACAATATAAGAATCTTACAATAATCTTAAAGTAGTTGTCATATATTTTACTTAAACATAAATATACTTCAGTTATAAATCCCACACTGAGTTTTGTTTAGTCAATTATCTGTAAAATATATTTTGATAAGAAAATAAATATTTATTACCTAGTGGTTACCATTTCCTGCGATCTTTCCTTTGTATAAACTGATTTACTGAGTGAGATTTACCTGAAAGATTTGCTCTATCAGTTCTTGTAGTGTAGGTATCCTTGTGATGAATTATTTTAACTTTTGTTTATCTGAGAGGTCTTTATTTTACCTTTGTTTTTGAAAGATATCTTTGTCGAGTATGGAATTCTAGGTTGATAGATTTTCTTATAGCTTTTTGTAGTTATTGCTTCATTGTATTTTGGCTTTTATTATTTCTGACTAGAAACTATGCTGATCCTTATCTTTGTTCCTCTGTATATGTATATAATTCGTTTTTCTTCTTTTGTTTTTGAGATTTTCTTTTTTCTTTGTTTTTGCGCAGTTGATTGTGATGTGTCTTTGTGTAATTTTCTTGCCTTTTATGCTTTTTATGTTTTGTTGAGTTTTCTTGATATGTTGGTTTAGCATTTTCATCAAATTTGGAAAAATGTTGACAACTATTTTTTCAAATATTTTTCTTCTCTCTCTACCTTCTTGTCTTTGGGGTCTCTTACTACACACATTAAACTAATTGAAATTGTCCCATAGCTCACTGATATCCCACGGCTCCTTTCATTTCTGTTGGTTTTTGTATGTGTGTGTATGTGTTTCAGTTTGCATAGTTTCTATGGTTATGTCTTCAAGCTCTCTAACATTTCTTTTGCAATGTTTAATCTACTTTTAATTCTATCCAGTGTATTTGTCACCTCAAATATTGTAGTTTTTAACTCTAGAAATTCGATTTGGGTATTTTTAGTATTTCTGTTGACTTTTCAAACATGGAACTATAGTTATAAAGCCTATTTTATTGTTCTTGTGTTATGTGGCTTTGAAATGATTCCAAACACATAATTTGCTACGTGAGTGATAAATGTTTTGCTGCAATAAGAACATGGAGGGCAATCTTCCTCCCCATGGAAATATTATATCACACCTTATCAGACCACATATATGAGTTATTGACCTCAACTACTGGACTGTTAAAACACATATAAACCCAAGATTTTGACAGATGCATTGAGAGTGTAGGCTGTGGCAGGGCTACTCTCTGTTAGCCTTTGAGCTATTCTCTTAAGCCTTGCCTGCCAACACCAGCACCACTTGCTAGTGTTAAGAGACTTTTCATGTTGTTGTGGATCTCCATTGTGTTGGCCAAACCATCTCTCCCTAGAACCTTTTGTAAAAAGATATACTTCAAATGTTGTTTTTGGTTTTTTTGTTTGTTTGTTTAACTTAGCAAATTGGTAATTGTTTGAACTTTTAGGTTCAGAAGTACATGTGCAAGTTTGTTATATGGGTAAATTCGTGTCGCAGGGTTGGCTCTACAGATTATTTAATCTCTAGGTACTAAACCTACTATCCAATAGTTTTTTTTTTTTTTTAGACGGAGTTTCACTCATGTTACCCAGGCTGGAGTGCAATGGCGCGATCTCGGCTCACCACAACCTCCGCCTCCTGGGTTCAGGCGATTCTCCTGCCTCAGCCTCCTGAGTAGCTGGGATTACAGGCACGCACCACCATGCCCAGCTAATTTTTTGTATTTTTGGTAGAGACGGGGTTTCACCATGTTGACCAGGATGGTCTCGATCTCTTGACCTCGTGATCCACCCGCCTCGGCCTCCCAAAGTGCTGGGATTACAGGCTTAAGCCACTGCGCCCGGCCCATATCCAATAGTTTTTTCTTAACCCTCTCCCTCCTCCCACCCTCTTCCTTCAAGTAGGCCTCAGTGTCTGTTTTTCCCCTCTTTGTGTCCATCAATTCCTATCATTTAGCACCTAATGATAATGAGAACATGTGATTTGATTTTCTGTTTCTGCATTAGTTTGCTAAGGATAATGGCCTCCAGCTCCATCCATGGTCCCACAAAAGACATGATTTCTTCCTTTTTATGGCTGCATAGTATTCCATAGTATGTATATATGTGTGTATATATATATGTCACATTTTCTTTAATAGGTCTGTCATTTATGGGCATTTAGGTTGATTCGATGTCTTTGCTATAATGAATAGTGCTGCAATGAACATACATGTGCTATGTCTTTATGGTAGAATGATTTATATTCCTTTGAGTATATACCCAGTAGTGGTATTGCTGGGTCAATGTCTTTAAGTGATACTATGCCACTTTAAATATAGTATAAGAACCTTGCAATAATCTTACAGTACTTGTCATATATTTTACATACACATAAATATACATTAGTTATAAATCCCACACTCAATTTTGTTTAGTCAATTATCTGTAAAATATATTTTGATAAGAAAATAAAAATAATAAATAAATTTATATTATCCAGTGGTTATCCTTTTCAGTGATCATTCCTTTGTACCCATTGATTTACTGAATGGTAGTTCTGTTTTTAGCTCTTTGACGAATTTTCACACTGCCTTCCACAATGGTTGAACTAATTTACATTCCTACCAGCAGCATGTAAGTGTTCCCTTTTCTCCTCAACCTTGCCAGCGTCTGTTATTTTTTTACTTTATAATAATAGCCATTCTGACTGGCGTGAGATATTATCTCATTGAGGTTTTGATTTGCATTTCTCTAATGATCAGTGATATAGAGCTTTTTTCATATGCTCGTTGGCCATATATATGTCTTATTTTGAAAAGTGTCTGTTCGTGTCCTTTTTAATGGGGTTATTTTTTTCTTGTAAATTCATTTAAGTTTCTTATATATGCTGGATAGTAGACATTTGTCAGATGCATAGTTTTATGCCTCAAACTTTGACTAGACTTTGCATTCGTGGAGGCCTACCTCCACCCTAATTGAGCAACTAGACCTTAATAATTAGACTCTAAATGAAATGGAAACTCACTCACTATGAGGTTAGTGTATCTTATCTATTGAGTGTATTTTCTAAGAATTTAAGCATTGTGGGGTAAAAAAAGAATCACTTTATCAATAAGCCATGTGATTCATGAAGTCATATTTTGATCATCTTATTTTAACTATACAAAGCACCCCGTCTGCTAATTCTAGTATCTGTGTCAGTTCTGAATTAATTTTAATTGTTTTGTTTTTCTCCTCACTATGAGTCATATTTTCTTGTCTCTTTTGCATGCCTTGTTATCTTTGATTAGATACTAGACATTGTGAATTTTACCTTTTTGGGCGCTGGATATTTGTATTCCTATAAATTTTAAACTTTGTTTAGGGATGCAGTTAAATTACTTGGAAACACATCCTTTTGGATCTTGCTTTCAGGATTTGTTTAGGCAGAACCATTTAATTTAAAGCTAATCATTCCCCACCATCAAAGCAAGACCCTTCTGAGTATTCTACCCAGTGCTTCATGAATAACAAAGTTTTCCGTTCTGATTGGTAAAAATAGGCATTATTCTTGGTCCTATATGAGTGCCAAGAACTCTACCCTGTACTTCTCTTAGGTCATTCTTTCTCTAGCCTCAGGTAGTTTCCTTACACGCATGCACTAATCAGTACTCTGATGAATATTTGAGGGGGACCCTCTAAGTTCTCTTTAGTGAACTTTAGCTGTCTTCTTTTCTCTGGATTTTCAGCTCCTCCTCCTCACTTCAGGAAGCTTGTTGAATTCCACCTATGTTCCCTCTTTGTGCACCACAACTTAGAAATTCTCTTAAGGTAGTGACCTAAGGAAATTGTAGAACCTTCCTTTTTTTTTTTTACCCCCATCTCTCATCAGATGTCCAGTGTCTTGAAAATGGGTTGTTCCACATATTATGCTTCTTGAAAAGTATTCTTGGTTGTTTTAGGTGGTAAGATAAATCTAGTCCCTGTTACTTCATCTTTGTTAGAGGCAAAGTGCTCAGAGACCTTCCTTTAAGTTTTCAATGGTGGTTATAGAAATGACCAGTCACAAAACATGGAGTCTCTAAATGAAAGATCCATGATATTTCATTATAGAGAATTAAGAAAGATAATCTCAAAATTACCATTATCTAGTCTTTATCCCACTTATATTCTTCAAAAACATTTGCATAACACATTTTTGTACCACTGTTGACCATATCAGTGGGTAGATTATTGAATTTTAGGGGAAAGGAAACATATGCACAAGCTACTAGAATGATCAGTTTCATTGAACATGTATAAAAGGAAATTATGCAATGGGAGCTGGGTTGATATCATAATATAGTATTATATTAATTTCTTTATAATAGTAAAATAGCTGTGAGATTTTTGGTTTTGCTTGTTTTGCTTTGTTATTTGGGCTTCACTAGGGAACCAAGTGATTTTTGGCAAAAGAATAAGCACAAAAATACAGAAAAGCCTCTTCTTATGGCCCCTTTAGTGTCAGCCAAGTCAATAAATGGCTGCAAAATTCAACTAGATTGCGATAGGGTAGTTACTGTAACTGCTTTATCCTTTTATAAATAGTTTGAAAAACAGAAAAGTTCATGGGTAAAGAGCAGTAACTAGAATGCACGTGTGAATCCATGATGCAATGTACAAAGGTTTTTGCAGTTTTCAGCAAGTATGAATTTCTGATTGACTAGGCCCTCAGAGCACAAAGACATCCTCCTCTTCCTATGTGTGAGATTAGTAACACACAGAGACTTGGTGTTCATCTGCACAGTTTATGTGACTAATTAGCACTTAGAGTTTCTTCAATAGAAGCTAGTGAAGTAAGAACTAGATAAAATCTTGGAATATCTTTTTGTTTCTTCTGTCTTGCACTTTGAAGAGGGGCTCAGACTGTTGAACTGGAACAGAACAATTAAACAGACTGTAAAATGAAGTCCTGACATGGTGGTTGCCCTGCAAGCTGTGTCAGGGCAGCCCTGGTCCCAGGGAGAGAGAATACTAGTTTTATTTGTTTATTTCCAGACAATTTCCTACCTCATCCCTCTTTTCGTGTGTGTAAGCCAAGTGTTTGAGGCTGATAATGTTGACAGAGCCCTTGCAGAATGGAAGTACATCTTCACAGGGAAAGGCTTTGTATTTTAAGTTTTAAAATTCCAGAATATTTTGCTATAACATTGTTATTCCTAGGTTTTTATGCCTCTTTGTGTGGAAGGTTGGTTTTTCCTTTATATAGTTACTAACTTTTAGGGGAAATCCTTTTTAAGTCAAGAAAACACTTCAGAAAATTTCTCTCTCTGCCTTTATGAAACTGATAGTAGCGTATCTTGCTATTCTTGGGTCATAGTTTGGAATTAAGTTGTGCATGCAGTATGCTCAGAAGGCTCCGTTTTTTTAAAAAATTTCTATGTTTATTCATATTTAACTTCATTCTAATAGGGTCATGCATACTGAGTGATATTTATTAATGAAGTATTTAGGAAAATACAAAATGTTTGAATTATAATGAATTATGATGAGTTTATTGTCCTTTTATTAATGATAATACAACCAAGGTTATTCTTGAAAGTTTGAAAATGGAAACCTTGGTACATTTTTTTTTTATTTTGTCAGAATTTTGAACTTTTTTACATAAAAATATAAACCTTTGGTATTATGAGCTCTTATCTGGTTCCGTAACATCTCTTTGATTTAAAGAGGATACCATCCATTTAAATAGGACTTACAGCCAGGCATGGTGCCTCATGCCTGTAATCCTAGCAGTTTGGGAGACCCAGGTAAGCAGATTGCTTGAGCTCGAGTTTGAGACCAGCCTGGGCAACATGGTAAAACCCTGTCTTTACAAAAAATACAAAAATTAGCCAGGTATGGTGGTATTCACCTGTGGCCTGAGCTACCTGGGAGACTGAGGTGGGAAGATTGCTTAAGCCTAGGTGGTTGAGTCTGCAGTAAATCATGACTACACCACTGCACTCGCGACAGAGCAAGACTCTATCTCAAAAACAAACAAACCAAAAAGGGACTTGCTTTTGGGATTTGGAGAAGTAGAAAATATTATTATTCATTTTAACCTATACCCATGAAAGAGTGCTATTAAAAGTTCACTTAAGGCCGGACACGGTGACTCACGCCTGTAATCCCAGCACTTTGGGAGGCTGAGGCCGGCAAATCACCTGAGGTTGCGAGTTGGAGACCAGCCTGATCAACATGGAGAAACCCCGTCTCTACTAAAAGAAATACAAAATTAGCTGGGCATGGTGGTGCATGCCTGTAATCCCACTACTTGGTAGGATGTGTCAGGAGAATCACTTGAACCTGGGAGGCTGAGGTTGTGGTGACCCCAAGATCATGCCATTGCTCTCCAGACTGGGCAATAGGAGTGAAACTCCATCTTAAAACAAAAAGAAAGTTCATTTAATATAAGGGCTTCCTTTTCTCTGCTTTGGATTTAAACATTTTTTCTGTAATCAATAGAGAGATGATTAACATATTTATGCATGTTATATGAAAGGGATGGCATTGTGAAAGATGGGTACACTATATAGAAGTAATAAAATAAAAGGTATGGAATTAGGTAGTATAATAATTTCAGAACTAAAATAGTCTTACAAATCATTTGGAAGATGGATTTCTTTTGATAGATAGAAAACTTCTGTCCTGCAGTGTATCAGTCTTGCCCAGCAGAGCTAGTTAGTGCAGATAGATAATCCTAGGTTGCTTAACTACTACTTCACTGTCCTGTCTACTATATTGTAATTCTGTTTTCTCTCTTATTATATAAGCAGCAATCCACATGAGCTCTATATCCTGAATAAAAACAATAATAACAGCAGTAACAAACTTAAAAAAAAAGTGACTTAAACCTATTTGTTTTTATTTATTTTGTTGGTTTGTCAGAAAGGCATAGGAGTCAGGCGTTGGGTAGCTTGTGGCCTTTAATATTATTTTCAAAGTCAGAGAGAAATCATTGGAGAAGAATCTCCTTCTAATATAAACTTGTAAACTATTCATTTGAGTGTTTAGGAAGCTGTGATCTCTGCTGTGATTATCCTAGAAGACATTGTTCAAGCCACAGCTGGCTATTATTGAGACTATGGAAAGAGAAAGAGCTTTTGCCCTGATTTATCCCATCAAATGGATAATAGGCCACATTCAGGGAGATCTAGCTCATGGCAGACTGTTCTCACCACACCCTTCACACAGCCTTTTTTTTTCCTTCTCCCATCCTGAGACACCATCCCAACCTGCCTTGACTAAACTCAATGAACAGGAACCATTGTATGAATCGGAAGGAAAATGTCTTAAATATATGAAGTTATAATGAGTTGGTAAGTGCTGTAAAAATACTCTGTAACTTAGGTGGAAGTTGCATCATTCATGCCTGTGGCATTATGGACTGGACCCAAGTGTAACACTGAAGTAATTTTTGCATTTGCCAAGTAAATGGTTTAGATTTCAAACCTATGAAATGCCAAACTGTAATTGTTCAATGCTAGTGAACCACAGGTGTGTTTAATTTCCTTCCTTTACTTTTTGCTGTCTTCTTTAGGTAAGCTGAACCAACTAAAGAGTGGCCTTATATGAATCTACAGTGAACTTTAATGTCAGTCAGTTAATATACTTTAATATCTACGTGTTATATAACACTGCTCTATATAGCACTTTTAAATGCATAAAACTTTTTGATAGAGTATAAGTCCATTTCATTTAGAGAAAACAATTGTTTTCATCCACATATATTGTAATAGGAGTAGAAATGGCATATCATAATGAACGAACATGGGGATCCAGGAAACCTGAATTTATTTTTGCCTTTCCTGTTGATTCTTCATTTGATCTGGCCTGAATAAGTTCCTTTTTCTTTAATTTCCATATCTGCTAAAGGTGAATAATAATACTTTCATTGGCCACACAGAGGTGCTGGGACAATGAAAGATAAATTATCTCAAAGCACTTTGAATTGCCTAAAAGAAAGACTTATTTAAACAAAAGTTGATTCTATTTTCTATCTTGTTACTTCTTACATGCAGACACTGCAGTGTTAGAAGAGCCTCAACAGATTTGGTTATTTTTTTTTCGCAACTTTTTTTGTAGGTGAGAAGATTTATTGCCTTCATTTTATAACAGGGAAACTAATGTCCCCAAAAGCTTTGTTTTGGGGCTTAAAATGAGTAGCCCTTTATGAGAATGGGGGATATTGGTGGATGTATAGCTTATTAAAGCTGGTAATGGGTGTGCTTGTGTAGGGGGGATAATCATTAATACTATCATGTTGACTTTTGTTTGAAATTTTGTATAAGAAAAGTTAAAGTTAAAAAAAATTGATTAAAAAAATAGCTCACTTTTATTTCCAAGGTTCTTTTAAAAATGCTGTTGAGGCCACGCGTGGTGGCTCATGCCTGTAATCCCAGCACTTTGGGAAGCTGAGGCAGGCAGATCACAAGGTCAGGAGTTTGAGACAAGCCTGACCAACATGGTGAAACCCTCTCTCTACTAAAAATACAAAAATTAGCTGGGAGTGGTGACACACACCTGTAATCCAGCTACTCAGGAGACTGAGGCAAAAGAAACGCTTGAACTTAAGAGGGAGAGTTTGCAGTGAGCCGAGACTCCATCTTAAAAAAAAAAAAAAAAAAAATGCTATTGAGTCTACCTCCCAGGCATGGAGAATTCTTTACTACTTGGGTTCACAAAAAAAATTTTTTTAAAGAGAGGTAAAGTATATGCTTGGACCCTGAACACAGACATTTTAATTTTGCATACTTGGTTTTCACATTCTATTTCCAATGCTTTCTAAACCATTTGCTACTTTTAACATATTATGCTATTCAGAGTTAAAT
This sequence comes from Sapajus apella, assembly GCF_009761245.1. Lineage (NCBI taxonomy): Eukaryota > Metazoa > Chordata > Mammalia > Primates > Cebidae > Sapajus > Sapajus apella. The sequence continues at coordinate 4,923,910 of NW_022436999.1, read as the reverse complement.
AGATTACATTTTTATCTTATTCCTGTTCCAGATGTTTGTCCCGTTTCTTTGTCGTTGTCAATTTTAGATTTTAATTTTCCCATTTTTGGGAATTATAAGCAGTCACTTATTAACCCAATTCCTTTATGCTTCAGTGGGCTTGTCAGTGGGTAGCCATGTGAATTATTTCAGCTTTTGGAGACACAGATCAACTTGCTACCCTATACCCACAACAGAAAGCTGCCGATTTCCCTATTGTAGGAACTTACAATCAAATGGCATTTGAAACATGTGAGAACACTCCTATTATTAAAGAAAAATCACCCTCAACCTGGGTTACTTTCACTGATTGACTTGCATGGTTAAAGCTTGTTATTTCATAAGCTCCCAGATGACAAAAATGCTGAACTGGAAATGCAGCATACTCACTGTGATTTGTCTTTAGACATCAGAAGAAATCAATTTTATAATGGAATCATATAACTTTAGAGCTAACAAAGATCTTAATAATCATCTGGTATAGACCTTTCCATTTATTTATGCCAAAACGTAAAATTAGAAAGGCCAAGTAATTTGCTCAGTGTTACATACCTTAGAACTGGCAGAGCTGGAACTTGAACCTGAGTTCCTTAGCTTTCAATTCAGTGTTCTTAACTAGGTTGCCACTCAAATGCATTCAGGTCTTGGATGCTATTTGTGAACACTAAATATGTCTCTTGCTTCTTACAACTTAGAATTTTACTCTATTTTGCAATGCAATGCCCTGCCGAGTCTTATTGGAGCAAAGGCAAAACGAAAGACCAGTGACACTGATCCTGTCTTTATTTAAAATTCTGATATGTTCTTCACCATGGATTTGCGGAATTGATTTTTATTTTTAAAAATATTGCATTAAAATATTGTATCTTGACTACTGAGTTTTTTAGTAGCTTCTAAAATTTTGCATTTGAAGTGGGTGCCTTGATTGATTCTCCCTGGTTCCAACCCTGTTATTTTTGCTTTAAACTATTTACTCTATAAATCCCTTTTTCAGCCTTCTGGCAATAAAATAAAATCAACCTGTGGGACCTTTATAAGCAAACCCTTACTGTTGGCCACTTATAAACAATGGTGGCAAACAAAACAAACCAGAATTTGCAAATGCTCTTCATTGGCTTGATTGTTGGTAACATTGCATAGTAATTACATAGTCATTTTTGGCTCTATGAATTTAAACTCTCTTGAAATGTCTAGCAGTTTGTTGAAAAGAGCTCAAAGCCAAGACATGAGTTCTTTTGTTTGATCCTTCACAGTATTGTGTTTTAGGCTCTTATATCATTGTGTTTATTTTGATTTCTATAAATTGGGACTTAGGGGAAGGAAGCTTTTTATAGGCCTATTATTTTCATTTTACTTGGTCCTCACAACACCTGTTTGAGATAGGTACTTTATAAGCCAGAACTCTGTTGGTTCCAAGTGATAAAACACAACTCACATTGACCTCAGTTGAAATAAAAGAGAATTCACTAGCTAACATAATTGAAAAATCGAGGGAGTAGATCTGACTTCAGGTATTACACATCATTTTGTCAAGGCTTTCTCTCTTATTTTCTACTGGTTGGCTTTATTATTCAGGCTTTTCCCACTCAGTAGCTCCAGGCGTATACTCTACTAGCTTAGCAAACTTAGTAGAAAGGGAATGAATCTTTCTTGATTCCTTGAGCCAGAGTCTCAGAATTGAGTGTAATTGGCCCAGCATAGGTCACATGCACATCCCTGCACCAGGTATTAAGGCCTGGGGAATGCAATTAAATTACTGGTTGTACCTGGTTCATGTGCTCAACCCTGGGGCAGGACTGGATTGAGAGTAGAAGAGATCTGTTTCCTCTAAAGGAAGAAACAACTTTTTAACTCTTTCCCCCCTCCAAAGAGATTCTGGGCAAAGACAAATGTCAACTAAAGTGTTACCATTCTCACTTCATTTATGAAGAAGCTGAGGCTTAATTAAGTTAATTTTCACAAGGTTGAATAGCTAATGAGTGATAGGGTGTTATCTTTGACTCAAATCTGCCTAAATCTAAAGCCCACTGTCTTTTCTCCACACATTGTATTCCTACAACACTGTGCTCCTTCCTCTCCCTTAATGTGAAACTGTGATGGTTGCCTTCATTTTACAGCAGTGTTCTTCGAAAATGAGTGATTTTGCCCCCAGAGGAAATTTGGTAAGGTCTGGAGACATTTTTTTAAATTGTTACAACTGTGCAGGGAGGTGAGTGTGGTGCTACTGCATAGAGGCTAGGATGCCTATACGTCCTGTAGTGCACAGACAATCCCTCACACAAAGAATTACCCAACCTAAAACGTCAGTAGTGCTAAGGTTAAGAAACCTTGCTTTTTAGGTTCAATTTCTAGGGCATTACTCTTAACATAAGTTTTGAAAGAAATAAGTAATAGAGAACAGGATTGAAATAATTCAAACATGTAGCTATAATTAAGTTGTCTCTTAATTCAGGGAAACTTCCTTTAATTTTCATAGCAGCTAACTTTAGAATATTGAATTCTCTTGGTTAGTGAGTAAATTGCAATAGAACTTAAATTCCTTTCTAAAATACTGTTTTATACAAGTTTAAGCTAGCTTCCCAGGCATAATTTTTCATTCTAAAATAAGTCATATATTTTTTTTCTTAAAATATAAATCTAGGGATATTTTAAATTGAACACTGAATACTTTTAAAGGAAATATGTAAGTTTACCTGAAAAGCCTTTTAATATTTCATATAGAAGATTCTATACCAGGGGAAATAATTATTTTTTAAAATCTGCACCAAAGCATTTCTAAAAATTTGGATGATAGTAAGAGATTTAATGTACTAAAAAACATATAGAAATTTTCTTCCTGTAAGCAAGTGCTTTGTGAAAGAATAATGAAAGCAGAAGAATGCATTGAATGTATTATAACTGCCAGTTATTGGGTTTGACACTTCAGAGAAAACAGGCTTTTTGTTAAATGACATAAAAATATAGTTTGTGCTGTCTGACTCCTTGAGACTTGCAAGTGGTTTCTGAATTGTGCATATCTGAATGAATCCAAGGAAAGCTGTGGTTCTGTAGTCAAACCACAGATAATATTCTAGTAGAAGAGCTGAATGATTAGAGTGATACTACAGATGACATTCATATAAGAAATCTTTTACAATCCAGCAAGTCAAATTTATTGTTGGAAGATTTGGGACTTAGCATTTTCTAATTTTGCCAGTTTTATACAAATAACTTTTCTTATTTTCCAAATTCTCATGACTGCGTGCAACATAAGTCCCTTCCCATCTCTGGTTCTTTTTAACCTTATCAGACCCAACCCAGATTAATGAACATTCATCTGATTTCAACTGAATAATTCTAACTTGCTTTGATATTTTACATGGATGACTGTCTTCCCATCTCTCCTGTCTACCTGATGCTCCTCCATCTCATGCCTGTAGTGCCCATTTTTTTTTTTTTGCCCCACTTCTTTACCTAATCTCAGGGATACTCATTGCTTTTTCTGTTTCTTCTATTTTTCTTTGGCCTCTCTTTCCTTTCCTGTATTAAATTTCCTCCTTGCCTCTAACACCTACCTTCTTCTGTTTCCCAAGCCCTATTTACTGTCTCCATATCCTTAGACTTACTTGTTTCTTGATTCATATCCTTACCTACCAAGGTGTCTAATATCCACCCACCTAGTATATTTTGGTAAGGCATGTGTGTACAGACAGGTCACCTATTCATTGTTAATGTAATTCAGTTTGCAGTGTCCTTGGAAATAAGGCAGTTGCTGATCTTCAAATCACCCAAGTTCTTACTCGTTAGGATGCAGGTTCCTTTGTCACATTAGGAAGGACAGTAATATTTATTTATGAAAAAGTTGGAAAAATACTGTAATAAATGGTGCTCAATTAATTAATATATTATTAATATAATCCTACTGTTTTTCTTGAGAAGAAACGTTCTTGAAGATTTGGACTTTCTGTTGACAAACATTTTCCTGGTGCCATCAGCAGTTTATTCCTCTTTACTGCTTTGTGATAGGTTTTGGTATTCCCAATTTCACAGAGCAGAGATGAGAGGTCATTTGACTAAACAAATAACTTATTTAGAATTTCATAGCAAAATAATTACAGAAACCTTGAATTTCCTGTCTCTTCTGTGATATAAATATAAAACAATTTACTTTGGATTGCTTATTTATATGAATGCCTTAGAGCATTTCCTTTAATTTAATAAAATTATGAAGGCTATCACCTGGTAACGAAATTGTTAGGATAGAAGAGAAATGAACTAGGCACAGTGTACCCGAATTTGATGATTGCCTTTTCAGCTGTCTAATAATGGAGGCTGTGCGCTCCTAGGCTCTCCTTTTGAATTGTGAAAACTATACTTGTTTTATTCTACATTGGTGGAGTTCCCTGAAGTACTTTAAAAAGCAGACAAGATTTAAAGTGCAAAATGTTATTGTTAAGATGGCCCTTATATATTTGCAAAGCTCCGAGGGCTTTCTGGGGCTAGTGATCCCCTTGGTGAGCATTGTGGAGTGCGGTGGGAACAAGCCATGTCTTGGTGATTTCTTTTAGATTTCTAAAATGGTTTTTCTGTTGGGTTGAAGTGGGGAAACAGCTTGTGGAACTGCTTTTGGTGTTGCTGTGAGTGTGTTTGGGAGTGCATTCCAGTAGTTTGTGGGGGGATGTTAGCTGTTCAGGAAAAATAACCCTTACCAAAGGTAATGGTTCCCACTAGCATTTTCAGTAACATGTACCAGATGTGGGTAGTTAATTATTCTCAGATCTGATAAATACCTGCCAGCCAAGCCTAATTTTATTTTCAGTAAACAGTGGCCAAAGGTCCTAGCTGTTCATTTGATAGGATAGGGCCTGTTTGCACTTATCTATTAATAAAAGCACAACACTCCTTTAGTTTTCCTTTCCCAGGGCCAGATAAAACATTTTAGACACTCAACGTATTTGTCTTAGTAAATCAGACAAAGTAAACAAATCTAGTAGATTAACTTGGTAAATAGAGTGTGGTTAAGTGTTACTTTTGGAGTTTAACTCAATGCCATATAAATAGCATTAATCGCGTGGTATTTTCAATAATCTTTATGGAATAAAACAGAGGGTTATTTTTTTCTTTCAACCAACAGGGACATAAGTATATTTTTTAAGTACTTTCAGATGTCTTTCTGTACAGAGATTTTAAAATCACCTTAAAATGAAATTTATTCTTTTGTCCCATTAATAACTTGTTGGGAACTTGGTACCAGTTAACATTATGTTTAAAAACCTGGAAACTTCTATGGTTCATCTCAGAAGGAAAATAGGACTACACAGTGGCATGCAAGCTTTGCCAGACAGAGATAATGGCCATCTAGAGGTTACTGATTTGGGTGGAACAGTGAAAAAGGGGTCATCTTTTATGGGGAAGACAGGCTGGTAGGCAATAATTCACTTTATTCATATGCATTTTTTTTTTTTTTGCGGGGGTGGTAAAGGGTTCTATTAGGGTCAGAAGTTCTATTTATTTTGTGAGGTAGATTCTTGTCTTGTGAGAGCTGGCATAAAACACATTCATTATTTTACACAAACCAACAAAACAGTATTATATCAAGGTAACTTCTAGCCAGTTCAAGCCTGGACTGGGTTTGTACTGATGACCTGGTGTTTCAGGGCTCTACATTTCATGCCAGCTCTTGTCTCCCTCATTAAACTTCCTTTTTTAGTAATGATTAAAAACAACTCTCTTTACTACAATATATTTTCTCATTGGCTTTGTATTGGAAGTTGTGAGTACTTTATAAAATTATTTTTAGTTTTGCATACTGTATTATAATCCACGTAATTTGGTAAGCATAGTGCATAAAAGAAATAGCTGAAAGGCTTTAGAGAAAGTTCCCTACTCACACCTCCCCCTTACATAATCTTTGCATTTATATCTTATGCCATAAGAGGGTGGCCTGGCACAGTACCATGAATATAGTGCCTGATACCCAGTGGTAACCTGCTATTGATTGTTACGGAAATGATGGTGATAATAGTGTAGGGGAGAGAGTGAAAACCAAAAGTTTGGAGGTCTGTATTCTATTTCAGCTTCTTTTTAATGGCCTACTGGGAGACCCGGTACATTATTTCTACTCTTTATGTTTTAGTTTCTCCAGCAATACATGAACAAAAAATCCTAGTCCACTAGCCAACCTGACAGGCATATTGTGAAAACTAATGAAAATATAATGTTCTTAACAGTCTGAAGAATAAAAGGTGCTATAACCAATAGGTACAAAATACTAATTATTATTTTTCTGGTTCAGAATAGTAAACCTTTGGAGTAAATTGTTTTCTATTATATTTACTAGTCTTTCATTTAACAATTATTTGCCAAATTTAATTCTTTTTCTCTTTTAATTAGACCCAGAGTATAGTAAAAAATTGATGGTTTGGCTTTCAGAAGGAGTTACTTTGTTATCTGTACCAACTTTTCAATTAAATATTTTTAGCTGTGAATCAAGTTTCATCTTACAAAGTGCCTTTAATTTTAAATAATCTGAGAAGACTTATCTGGTGGTATAGGCTACATAGTAGGGAAGTGAGTGTTAGAAAAATGCTGTTGAATTCATCATTCCCATTAGCACCAATCTGCTGATTCCCAAATCTGTATTTCTAGGCTCAGATATTTTTCCTGAGCTCCAGACTCGTTAATCCAGTAACTGATCAACTTCTTTACCTGGATGTCCTGTAATGATTTGTAGCACAATATGTATAAAACTTAAGTTAATATTCTATTCCTGAATTTCCTCTCTCTGTGAATGGGATACTTATCCACCCCATCACTCAAGCTGAAAAACCCTCATCCCGTTTCCTCAACATCTGTAGATTTGACTGCCTTAATACTTGATGCCCCTTATCTCCATCCCCCGATTATTACCTTAACTTGGCTCATGCTCTTCTGTTACTGGGCAGCTGCAATTGTCTTCCTGCCACCAGTCTGGTCTCATTACAGTCTACTCTCGATACTATTTCCAGATTAACCTTTCCATAATGCAAATCATAAAATATTACTGTCTCATTTTAAAAATATTTGGTGGTTTCTTGAGTGCTGTAAGACAAGGTTTACACTCTTTATATTGGTATTGAGGTCTTAATGATCTTTACCCTGTTTCTAGCCTTGAATCCTCTTATGACCTCTGTTCTAGCCACACTGAAAGTTTATGGCTTCCAAAACATGCCATGTTGTTGGACATTCTACATTCTTTCCACCCACTTCTTTAATTGGCAAACACCTGTTTTACATTTTAAAACCTAATTCCAGTGTGAAGTCTTTTGTAACTTCCTCCTTGTATTCCATCTTACCTCATATATACTTTTTACATAGTTCCTATGAAACCTATAGACTTATTTTGTATACATCTTACTCTTCCTGCTTAATTATATGAGATTATGTCTTGTTTATTTTTGTTTTTCAATGTTCAGCTCAGTGGTTGGTACCGAGATAGCATTTGGTAGATCAATTAGATAGATGGGTGGAGTAAAATTCTATGACCATATTTTCCTCCTCAAATTCTGCCCCCTTTTCAGTGTTGCGTGGCAATGTCTTTTTAAGGTACTTAGATTAAGATTTGATGGGTAGACAAGGTCTTTACTTAATTGGTATGATTGATGGGACAACAGAAATACGTCTGTAACCACTGTATCTACTGAAAGATTTCATAGACAGTCTGACATTTCACCATGAAAAGCCATTTATTAGAGTTCTGATATTCTACTTATTATACTCCCTGCCCTCTTTAGCACTTTATAGGCACAAAGTCCTCCCATAAACATTATCTTATTTAATTTTTAAAACAACAGTATGAGATGAATTTTATTGTATATGATTTAGAGATAAACTATATGCAATATATTGTATATACTTGTATATGCTTTATCTCTAAAGTATATACGATATATTTTGCAACCTTAGGCAGATCTGTGAATTGCTTTGAAGAATAGCTTGCTATTCTTTTTTGTGATTTGTACTACTCTAATGGTAACACTGTTTTGTTAGACTGTGAGAGTTTGGAAGTGTCTCCCATAATTTTTTCACTAGATTTTATCGGTACAGCACACATATCACTCCTTGGGGTGAGCCACATAGTCGTGGACCCACAGACACTCAGATAGGAAGAGGCTCTAAAGGACATTATCTCTTTGTATATGGAATTGTATGAAATTTAATAGAAACGGATCTCTAGAATTTTACTCCTTTTAATCAGGACAAAAGTACAAAAGTTTTATGCACTGCCCAGCATGGTGCTCAGTTCGGCAAAGGCCTTTTATGTCTTTGATGGTGATGGTGGTGATAATTTAGAAGCAGTTTTTGCCCATATTCATTATACCATGGTAAAGCAGTTTACAAGGAGCATTATTTTTATAGATCTTAGATATAAATTCTCTCCTTCAGACTGTTTGCCTGAACCTTAAAATGTAGCATGATTACACAAGCACTCTGGAATTTAGATTAAACAGCATTCAATTTGAAAATCTAATCATATCATCTAAATATCATTAAGTAATAATAGGCTGATTGATAGAGACCAAAGCTGTTTTGGCCTGGTGTTGCATGCCTTTCACTCAGCCAGCCTTTTCAAACCAAGATGTTGATAAAGGGGTCTATAAATCTTAATAGTTGGAGACAGTTTAAAAGCATAGTTCAGTGGATAAGGTCACACCCACTTAAGTGACCTATTTTGTATACTTTTCAAAAATAGGTTAATTAACTTAATAGAAATAATAGGACTCTCATATTGATGTGCAATTACTACTAAAAACGTTTTTTTTTTTTCTTTCCAAGTGAACATGATGTTCATGAAATTAAGGGCATAATAGCCATGACAAGAGCCAGGCTTAGCAAGGCAAGTCATGTTCAGTGAGTACATTTCAGATTTGCCCTTTAAAATCCTCTTTTATTCCAGGTCCTAGGACATGAGCATACACCTCCATCAGAGCAGTTTGTTCCTGGCCCTCTCCTATTTCAGTTTTTAGGACGGATTATTCTAGCTGTTGTTGTTTTCCTAATCACTATAACAGCACTTTATATCGCTTCTGATCCTTGAAGACTCCAGCTTGCTTTGGCCTCTTTTTCTTTTAATCTGGGGCTTTCTTCATTTTTCTAACAGGTGACTCATCTACTATCCTGGAAGAAGCTTGGTTTCAGAGGAGGATACATTGTGAAAGGGCAATGGAGTACCCAGACCAGAGTCATATTCTGGTTATATCCTCCTCAAGTAGCCTGCTTTAATTTATTGTTGTTGTTGTTGTTGTTTAGCGCCCAATTCAAATTTTCTGCTCCCAAAGCATTTTATCTACTCTTAGGCTTCTCATTGATGATGATAACCTTCTTGTTCTATTATTGGTCACTAATTTTACATAACTTGATTTTTCCATTTATCTGTTCCTTAAAATATAACCCCTTAATGTTTTACATCTTAAGTTCGGTACTTGGGCATTTGCTATTCTTTGGAACTTTAAATATATTTTAAATAACATATACATTTAGAAAAGTTAACCCCCCCTTCCAGTCTGATACCTCATATCACAAATAACTTTCTACATAGTTGTGGAGTCCTGCTGGCTGGAATTTTCCTGTGGCCAGATGGTCTGAGAGGCAGTTAGTGATGCACATTCATTGAAGGGTGGGTTCTTGCAAGGTAGCCATGACGGATATATTTGAATTGATGGATATATGTTGAACTGATGGGCACATTTGGAATTAGAGGTTCTAGATGACCTCCTAGTTCAACTTACAGTAGTATCATTTCTCCGCTTGCTTGCAGTGCCCTCACAACACAGCCTTTTCTAAATTAAACAACTCTTGTTTGTATGTTTTGTGTGCATGCTCACAAAAAATAGCAAAGAATACTGTTCTCTGCACTCTTAGCTGTGGTGGAAACAACCATTCAAATTCTCCTGGCTTTAGATTCTTCATTAGGAAGATCCCTTTCTTACTGAGGGTTGTAATGATTGTGAAGTTCAGTTTTCTGACTTCTTCATTAGGGAATAAGAGAACTCTTTGGTTTTAATTGAATGATGGAGTGATTCACTCTCCATTGTAGGAGGGAAACTACTCTACTTGAATTTGCTATATTTCTTTATTTCTTAGGTTAATGTTGGTGGTTTTCCCTCCCAAGCATTCTCTGTAGAGTTTAGCAGCATCCTTTCCTTGAAAGCAAAGACCTCATTTCCTATTGCTTTCATATCCTTTAATTTGCCTAGTACAGGATCCATTTCAGAGTAACCCTTCATTAAAAACATTTTAAGTAATTAACTACAAAATGTCTGGCTCAGGTTTAGGAGAGAATGAAAGATTGGGCAGGGGAAATGCTGGCACACAAGAGAGTTAAAATCAGAGGATATTATTTTTATTACTAATTTTTTCTAATAATAAAAGTACTCTATGTTCCTTATTTAATAAACCTATTATTTAAAAAATTGAGCTTCTAAAACCACACCCTGAAATAACTACTGTTAACGTTTTGTCATATTTTTTACTAGTCTTATTTTATACACATTTAAAGTTTTTATTTTATACACATTTATAGTTTAGCTCATATTTTACAGTTTTTATGTAGTATTTCTTATCATTTTATCTCATCTTATTAAAAACTTTTTGTCAAAAGAATTTTAATGTCAGCAGAATGATTTATCTCAAGACTGTAACATAAATTTTATAACCATTCTTCTAGATGTTGGACATTTAAGCTGGATCTATTTTTTCATGATTATAAATAGCAAGTTGCCTTTCGGAAAGGCTATACAACTTTTTATTCTCATTTCTGAGCATAAAATGTTGATTAAAAAAATGTATTGACAATGATGACTTCACTGAATCTTAGACCAGGGTTTCCAAAAGTAAAAGCTTCATGTCTTGCTTTTGGCCTTTGGGTAAAACAAAGTAGGTTTTTTACCAGGAGTCCCTGAAAGGGAAGGCCCTGCTGCCCGGGGATTTCAGACTCCTCCTCCATAAACCGGCAAGTGGCCAAAGTCTCTTACTTTTCTGTGTAAACAGGTGGACAGGTTCTCAGTCTGATTGAGTTCATATATTTATAGAAGAGGTTCTCTTTTTCTTGAAGAGTTTCTAACTTATGTGATTCTTCATCATTTTATCTTATTTTTATTTAGAGTCTGACAGAACAAGAAAGAAATAAGGCATTTCTGCAGCAGAATCTTATTTGGAGAAAAGGATTCAAGACTATGGTGTCTCTTTTTTTTTTTTTTTTTTGAGATGGAGTTTCACTTTTGCTGCCCAGGCTGGAGTGCACTGGCGCAATCTCAGCTCACCGCAACCTCCACCCCCTGGGTTCAAGCGATTCTCCTGCCTCAGCCTCCCAAGTAGCTGGGATTACAGGCATGCACCACCACTCCCTGCTAATTTTTTGTATTTTTAGTAGAGACGGGGTTTCACCATGTTGTCCAGGCTAGTCTCAAACTCCTGACCTCTGGTGATCCACCCACCTTGGCCTCCCAAAGTGCTGGGATTATAGGTGTGAGCAACTGTACCTGGCCTACAGTGTTTTTTACTAGAAGTTTTTATTTTATTAGTTTCTAAAGAAAATATTAAATGAAGTGTTTTATAGGCAGTGATTACTTTTCATCTTGTCATATTTCTAATTTTTTTTTTTTTTTTTTTTTGAGACAGAAGCTCACTCTGTTGCCCAGGTTGGAATGCAATGGTGCCATCTTGGCTCACTGTAACCTCCACTTCCCAAGTTCAAGCAATTCTCCTGCCTCAGCCTCCCAAGTAACTGGGATTACAGGTGCCTGCCACCACCACACCCTGCTACTTTTTTGTATTTTTAGTAGAGAAGAGGTTTCATCATGCTGGCCAGTCTGGTTTTGAACTCCTGACCTCAAGTGATCCACCTGCCTTGGCTGGCCTCCCAAAGTGCTAGGATTACAGGCATGAGCCACCGTGCCTGGCCATATTTCTCATTCTTACTTAAGGCTGATGAAAATACTTAATATTTCAACACCTCTTTATCAAAGTCATGTTTAAATTTGCATATCTACCAGTCAATTTTAATACATTTCTTTCCGTTACATTCTGTTAGGTCTTCAGTTCAACTGTACCTCCCTCAATTTCACTTTGTACTTTCCCTCCTCCCTTAAATCACCTAGTTCTCATTTTGAAGAGGTAAGGAAATCCTTTATCAGTCATTTAGAGGAGGATGTGGATCCTGTATGTTTTTCTGTCATTACATTCTTAATCTATTACATGTGTATTTGTCCTGTCCTTACTGACATAACCTCTGATCACATTGCAAAATGCAAACACAGCCAGATACTGATGGATTTGTCCCTTCATTAGCCAGGGCCCAATTCATAATTTCTATTTTCTATTTTTGGACAATAAGAAGCTTAGCTAGATTAAGAGGCTTTCCTAAGTCACATAACAATTTGCAGAAAGCTAAGAACAGGATTGCGAACGTTTGCCAAACTCCTCTATAAAAATCCATAAGCTTGTGGGAGCTCATTTATACAGTATATAAGAAGTTATATAGGCAAGGAGAATAATTGAATTTCTATGTATTCAGAGTGACTGATGTCTCCCAAACTTCAAGTGAAAAATAGCCCTTTAAAGAAAGAACTTAAGAGAATTAAAATGATGTGACCCGAACCATGGTTCCTTTCTCATTCAATTATTTTCCTTTAACCACTGATGGCTTTTTGTGCTTGGCTGGGTAAGTTTCTAGCTAGTCAAGCCTATGTTATGAAAGAGAAATAAGACACTTAATCCTGTGAATGATTAACCAGCATTGGCCTCCCTTCCCAGTAGTTTGCCCTTCCTGTATTGTACTCTGTTTACTCATTTCTGAGCCAAATCTTCAAGGTCTCTTATTATTGAGTGGAGGGGACACCTGGATTACAGGGAGTTGGGCCTTTGTTTTAGTCTGAAGACGATGTGACTGATTATACAGCTCCAGGCATTTGCATTTTTCAAAGGCATTTTAGAGTTTATTGCTTGTGAAAACCTAGTTAGTAAAGTATCATTTTTAAATTTTACAGGTGAAGAAGTAGAACTGAGAGAAGTTTTACTTGCCAAAAGTTCCACAGCAAGTCAGTGGCAAATTCAGATGAGTGTACACTCATGTATACTTAGCTCAGTGTTTAACTCACCGAGGCATTGTTTTGTTTCTTATTTATAATATAAAGCCAAGTATGGCTGGCTAGAGCCATTTGTAGTTAATACATTTTGGTCTTTGATCTTTTTCCACTCAAGGTGAGACTTCAAGATAGAATTATATTCTCTATATTCTTTGCAAAGAGCTGATTGCCATCTTGCTATACAGTCTGTGGGAACACTGTGGTCTTAGAATCCAAGATTTTATTCACCCAGACAGCAGCCGGCAAGTCCAATGAGAACTAAGTGGGGAATTAACTTTTGGGCTGTAGATTTTAAATGGGAAGCCCTACTCAGGATCTGAGAGGTGACAAGAACTAGTGATTACTCACTGATTTGAATTCCTGGGTCTAGGTACCTTCTACGGGATAAGAATCACATGGAATATGAGTAATTTTGTGGAAAGGTCTCTAGGTCTTATTCCAGGTGCATAGACTGTCTCAGTTCCTCAGTAGAGAGAACTTAGAGAACAAACAACTCCCTCATTGTCACATTGAAGCAGCAGCAGAATATTAGGTAGTACCCATGTTCCTGGCTTCTTTCCTTGGGCTTGAACCATTCAACTGCATGGATAAATATTTACTCAAGGAAGAATGCATAGCTTTGAAACAGTCTTAAGATGAGTAAAAGTCTTAAGATCAGTAAAATATACAAACTACTCCTATGTAGGTCATTATATTGACATCTGTGGCTACATATTGGTCCATGAAAGGCATACTTCTAGCCACTGAACACTTAACCACTAGAAACTTATCCTGCAGGGCATCTTTGTAATTATGTTACTGACTAGCCCAAGTCTTAGATTATTTCGTTGTGATGTTTCCAGTGTAGCATCAACTGTATTTGTGATTCGTATCTGCCTATTAATTCCTTCTTCCTCCCTTATCTTCTTAATGACTCGTATACATTTTGTTATCTTTTCTTACTCTGCATATACTAGTTCTTACGCTGCATGTTCAGACTCTAGTGGAGGTGCTAGGAAGTTCCACTTTCTGGTAGATTATTTAGAGTACAGGATAGTTAAGGAAATAAGGATGGTGCTAAGGCGGGATGTGGCAGTTTAAGCCTGTAGTCCCAGCTACTCAGGTGGGAGGATGCCTGGAGCCCAGGAGTTCCAGGCTATAATGGAGCTATGATTGCATCACTGCACTCTAGCTTGGGCAAAAAAGTTAGACCCTGTCTTCTTTTTAAAAAAAAAAAAAAAAATGTGGTTATATAAGAACCGCAGGAAAGAGAACAACATCATTTTGACCAAAACAAAGATATAACCTTGATAGATCTCAGTGTCTCCAGGCTAAGATAAGAGCGGCTTGAGCCTTTTAATGCTATTTAAAACATATAGGATACATTGGAAATACTGAACAATGCTGGAGTAAAGCCAACAGCATGTTGATAAGACCATCCAATGGGGCCAAGATGAGAGGGCACTGGATTGGTTCAAGGTTAATGACTAAAATGCTTTGCTTCTAATGTACACATGACTAACTCCCTTACACACTTCAAGCCTTTGCTAAAATGTTATCTTCTCAATGGGTCTGCAAACCTATTCTGACCTACTTATTTAAACTTGGAATTAATTGAATGAACTAATGGAATTCCAATGTTGATTAATCCTCTTCTCAAAGACTGAACTGCATTACACAAGAAAATTTAATTCTATTAATGGTGAGCTCAGTGGCACAATCCACATCTTTTTGCTTTATTCTCCTTGCAAATAATGGTATTAAATTAGTATAAATATTAATAATATTTGCCCATGAGAAAGGAACAGAATGTTCTCTCCCTTTCTCCAGCCATACTTTGAATACTGGGGAATCAGCATTTCCCAGAAAGATCAAACTGTCGATGACATAAAGCAACAGATTGATTCCATTGATCATCTTTTTATAATACTGATGTACGGCATTCTTCTTCATGGCTTTTGCATTTCTGTTTTTTCATCTGAGACTTACAACTCCAAACTCCATTTTGCATCCTTTTGCTGGCCTTAAGGAAAGTTGGTATGTTTATAATAGAAATGAAGCATACTAAAGAGGAATAATATTTGACTTTCATCACTTAAGCACAGCAATTGCAGTACTGAATGCTTCATACTGACTATTTTCATTTTATTCATTGTTGGCAGGTTTATAAAGACAGCTAGGTGCACTTGTTTATGGTTCTCCCACCAGTATTTCGGATGTGCACACCTCACAAGCATAGCTGACTGGGGATAGTCTTCAGGTGGAAAATAGCTAAGAAACACCTATTTTTGGTTGTATTAAATGAGCCGTTACTGACATATTCTATGATGTATTTCTTTCTAAATGAGTGCTGGGGTATGATACTAAGTGTGTCGGTGTTTCACTGGTCTTGGTTTCTTTTATGGTTCCCCAGCCAAATTCAAGTTGAATTATGGTATCTGTTAAACTTCCAGATGTCTGGGATAAGTTATCAGTTAACATTTATACACAAGATCATCATCTCCTAGTGAGTACAGAGCACGGGTAGAAAATGTGTGACCCAGTCTGACTTGGGTTCAAATCACTCTACTACCTCTTACTATATGAATTCCATCAAGTGAACCTCTCTGGGCCTCCATTTCCTCATCTGTAAAGTCTGACAGTTCCAAACCAATGGCTTAAGAATTTCTCAACTACATATGCACCTCCTAGAATAGTTGCATTCAAATTTGCAATATCTGTCATCAAGATGTTGCCTTTCTCTTTCTCTTCCATCACAGTAGGTGATATAGAAGCCTGCTTGCTGCTGTCATAAGTAAATTTCCAGACATGTGCTATAATAGGCAGGATCCTCCTGCTGGGCTTGGACTCCATTTGGATGCTGTGTTTGTTAGTTGGAGTCTCAGAGTAGTGCCAACTCACCAATCTAGCTAATCCTTAAATATCCCTAGGAGATGACAAGGAGGCATATTTTATCTCTTAGGCATACGTCTTAGAAAACATACCAAGTAACATGTATCTATTTTTCTGGGGCTTCTTATGGATGAGTGAAGAGTGAGGCACAGAGAGGTTAAGAAACTTATCCAAGATTCACAATAGTAAATAGTAGAACTGGGATTCAAACCCAGGTCCAACTAATTCCAAAGCCTGTACCCTTAATCAGTATGCTGTTCTCACAGACTTAGCTCTTAAATCCTTAGTCATTTATCAAAATAAGATAACACATTCTAGTGGTGAAATAGTGGATCAGGAAATTTAGAGTTTATTTCTCAGCTTTACCTAAGAAATTTAGAGTTTACTCCTCAGTGACTTTACCTCAGCTAACTCAATCATCATTAGATGATTTCTTTACAAGGAAATGAGGATAGAATGAACATTAAAAACTAAAACAATGGCATCTGTGAAAGCACTTTGATCTCAAGAGTTGATGAACATTGCATGAACTTACAGTATTAATATTTTATATTGAAGACTTCTGAGCAGGTCCATTTTAAACACAGAAAAAGGTAAACTTTGGATCATGCATTCCCTGATTCTAGAAATTAAAGGTAACCAACCTTGAAATAAATAGCTATAGCAGTACCAAAAGAGGATAGGATTATGTAACAATATCACCCAGGTATCTTAGAAAGAAGGCGTCTGGATTGTTTCAGTTAGCAGCAAGAGTATGTATTTCATGGGCCCAGGGCATATTAATCAACTGCACTATGCCAAGATAGAGTTCTGTTTTTTCACTAGAGATCTGTTCTAAATCACTCTGTTCATAATATTGCCATCAAGTTTGCCATCCACGATTGAGGCATGTCACAAAATGAGCAAAGGAGTCTTTTTCTCCAGAGTATACCTACCGGAATGGGCCAAGAAAGTTAATATTGGACTAAGACTTGTTTCTGAGAAAAGTTTTTCTTCCAGATTCGAGACTGACACTGAGTGTACAATGCCACATTGACTTCCAATGGCAAACAGCACGCAATTCTGTATACACTTGGTGATGTTTTCCTTTAAAACTTTTAAAGGCGCCATCTTTTTCTGGGTGCCAGAAAGGCACTCAGCCCAACATATATGCCTATGACTGCTCGAGCACACATGTGTGCATGCAATTCTGTGTGTGTGCGTGTTTGTGTGTGTATGTGTGTGTGTATGTGTGCTTACACAGGTAGGCACCTAGGTGTTTTGTTCTTGATTTTTAGAATGATCTTTGTTGCTGGCCAGTACCAGGGTGATCTAATTATATATACTTTACTGATTTCCATCCACCAGAATTCATGTTTCAAGTTTAACTAGATATCCTCTATGGATATTTCCTTAAAAACATGCAATCACATGTGCTTATCTTTTCTCTCACTAGGCTAGAGCTTAAGTCCACTAGAGCTTAAGGAGAAAATATATAAAAGCAACTCTAAATTGATGAGGACGGATCGAAGGGGGCAGTGGGGAGAAAGAGAAAGGGGAAAAAATGGAAACAAGAAACAATTAAGTTTAAAAAAAATAGCTTAAGCTCCTGGAAACACATATAAATAAATTTAAGAAAGCCTTCCAAAAGTCAAAAGAATTTAACTCTCCAGCCGAGATGTTCAAGCTTTCTGGCATTTGACTAACCTTTTATGCTGTCTTGTCTATTGATCACTGAGCCACTGTTGAGATGACCAGATGACCGGGTACTTTAAAGAAAGTTACCTTGCCTGAAAACATTTTTCTACTCAGATATCTTTAACAGCTCAATGCACATGACCTTGGCATGGCTTCAAAGGTGGCAGCTCATCCAAGTAGGCAGAATACCTGGTCTCAGCACTGCTTTTATAATGCCCATTTTCTAATGTTGAGCTGGCCTCTTCATTTTGCAGGAATCAGGTTTGCCTTCTTTTCTCATATTCCTGTCCTGCCTGAGGCTGCTTCAATAAACAGCAAGTATAAACTGAAACCCATTTCTCTTTGCGGATCAAACACACAGCTTGAATACATTATTGATAAGTAACTTTTAAAAAAATTATTTAGCCCATGGACCTATTTATCAAAATGCTATATAAAATTATTGTCTTTCACTGACCCAATTAGTTAAAAATATTCTTTCTGAGGCTATGGGAAAAAGACTATTATTATTGTTTCATATGATTTATCATTTGTTTAATTAGGTATCACTTTCCACTTTATAGTGTGTTATGCATACTTGCTTTTTTTCTCTCATCCTTTTCCCATGTCTCTACTCTCCAGTCTCATGAATAAAGAAACAGGGTTCCCTACTTGACAGTAATCACATGAGGAGTTCACATTGGAGATTGGATTAAGACTTCGATCATCAGTCATCTAAGTAATTGCGCTATGCGTATCCTGTTGAATCACATTCCTTCTCAAATCCTTCTTTGTAAAAGTTTGAAGCCTAGGCTTTTCAATTTTCTCTTATCCCTTTAAGTCCACAAAGGAATTTAGGCTGTTTCTGGAGGATGGTAACTTCTCTCTAGTGCTGTCCAATAGCTGGCATATTGGAAATTGGCAGAATGTGGAGTAAAGAGGGAAGGGAGTTCTCAGTAAAATGGCATTCAAATTCTCCCACACTTTAACACATTCATTTCATTGCCCCATTTTGTGTGGCTAGCAGTTGATGTTGTTTGGCTATGACATGGATAAACAGATGTTGTAAAAAGCCTGAAAAACAAAAAATCATGTTTCCCTATTTCTTCAGGCAGAATGACCACAGAATCCTTTTTTGGTCATGTTGAAGAGGCTGCAATAGGAAACACTTTGAAATGTAGTTAAAATTTCTACTCTGGTCTGAATCACAATGGATGCCAACTGTTATAAAATGATTGTGGGAGTGTGTTTCTATATTGGCATTTTGATATAGAGGCAGGTAAGATCAGTGCCACCTTCCCACAGAGTACTCTAAACCCCTTCTTCCTTCATTAATATTTTTCCTTTGAAGATAAAGGAACTGCTTTCATTATGTGTTCCTTTTACAGTTAAATTACTGTTTACTGGTATGCGGTTTCCTTGCTACACTAGTATGTGGCAGATATTTCTCATATATCCCTAGTTTTCAGGCTTTCTTTTCAGGATGAGGCTCTGTTGTCTTGGGGATAATCTGATTGGGGATAAAGCACATTTTATGCAGCAAATTAAAAATAAATATTTAAATTTACCTATTATTTTTTATCTGTAAAGTTCACAAAGTACTTGTAGCTATTATTACCCTGAGATCATTCCTCTGATACAAATGTATGTATTATTTTATTTCTGAGCTACAGATAGAAAATCTAAGTACAGATTATTAAAAGCATGTAGTGTAACATGACTTGTACTTAGCAGGTACTCGGTAAATGTTTGGAACTTATGCATTGCAGGTTTATTTCTGATCTTAGTCTAGAGCAGTGCCTCACAGCCTTTCTTATGTCATAGCACACACAGAAATGGATATTTATATGGCATATGGAATTTTTTTCAAAGAACACCTCTGTAATAATAATGTGATATAGAGAGGTATACAAGTTGAAAAATGCTCTTCTATGTTATTATTGTAACTGTTAGGAGTAAGACTACCACAGAAAGCATGCATTAGAATGCTAGGCTGTGACATGTGTGAACAGATGTTACATCTTTCAGGGCACCACACCATATGAGTGGTATGACTTACATCACATGGGAGATATGAATGGCTTATAAGGAGCCCCAAACACTAGGACCCCAGCCAGTTCGGGTCTGACTTCAAGACAGTTGGGTCTTGCACAGATGGTAGAAACAGGTGGTAGAATGTATATTTGTGTGTTGGGGGAGGCGTGCCCTGTATTCCACCCTTTATTCCCACCTTGCGTGCTGATACTAGAGCTTGGCCTGTAGCACTGACAATTCCTCAGTCCCAAGTAACATGTATAAGCTAGAGCATTGCCTAATTCCATAAGTCACCCTAATGGTTACAGTTTTGCCACCTGTCACCTTAGAATACCCCAACTTTGAATGGATTCTAAACCATAGCCTATGTGTTTAGAGTGTGTAGTTTGATGGAGCACAGTTGGTTTTGGGAGTGCTATCATTCATCTTTACTTTGCTCTCATGTATTATTTTGCTCAAACCTGTTCATCCTACAGCTTGCTTCCTAATGGCTCAGTTTGCTCTAGCTAGCTGTGGTTTGGAAGTAGTAGGAGGCCATTTTGCCCACTGTTAGATGAGGGAGTTGTAAATGTTAGAGAGGGCCAGGGTAGAGGAGTACTCTTTTTTTTTTTTTTTTTTTTTTTTGAGACGGAGTTTCGCTCTTGTTACCCAGGCTGGAGCGCAATGGCGCGATCTCGGCTCACCGCAACCTCCGCCTCTTGGGTTCAGGCAATTCTGCTGCCTCAGCCTCCTGAGTAGCTGGGACTACAGGCACGCGCCACCATGCCCAGCTAATTTTTTGTGTTTTTTTTAGTAGAGACGGGGTTTCACCATGTTGACCAGGATGGTCTCGATCTCTTGACCTCGTGATCCACCCGCCTCGGCCTCCCAAAGTGCTGGGATTACAGGCTTGAGCCACCGCGCCCGGCCGGGGAGTACTCTTTTTAAGGAAAGTACTTGACTTGGACAATGAGAACATATCGTCATGATTATCATTATGCTATTGAGTGCTTTACTACATTTCAGGTGCTACTCTAAGATTATATATTTAATGCTTACAACCTTATGTGGCAGCTGCCATCATTATCGCCATTTTACACATATGGAAACCCAGGCAAAGAGAGGCTAAGTAACTTTGCCAAGGTCTCACAGGTAGCAAATTGGAAAGCCAGAATGCAAAAGCTATTGCCTTATGCTCTGCTTCTCTAAGTAGTTGGGAGTGGAGGAAGACAGCAAGCAGATGTATTGAATGCACTGTTGAGGGTGCTGGGTGAGCTCTGTGCTGAGTTATACTTCAAGATGTACAGGACAGAGTTAGGGAAATGAGAAGATGAAGGGCTTTTCTGTGAAGGAACAGCCATACCTGCTGCTGTGGCAAGGTTGGAGCCTGCCAGGTAACTACATGAGACTTCCTTTTCGTACAGATTGGGGGAACTGGCAGGACAAACGATCATCACCTCCACAAGGCAGGTGAGGGAAGGGAAGCAAACAGCAGGAGTGTTGGTGTTTTGTATTCAGATGAGCACATAGCCTAATGCTAAAACTCATACATTAGTTACATCAGCATTTGGATGCTCTTTGAAAGACTTCTCAGGAGAGGTATGAGAATGATTTGAAGGTACGTTTTAGTCTTGACTGTGTGCCACAGCAAAGAAAATGAAACTCCCTTTGAGCTAAAGGTAATCAAGATGAAGGTGTGTTTACATAGATGAGCAGTGGGATTTATCCAGTGACTCTGGAAGGTAATCCTCAGATTCAGTGCTACATGAATACCATGCCATGTTCCTAAGCTAGTAAATTACTGTGAACTTTTATGAAAGTGGATTGTGGGAAGCATCTAGATGAAATTCAGCCTGTTTTACTTTGAGTCCAGGGCCCACTAATGCACCCCAGGTGTGCAGACTGCCCAGGCTTTCTGCCTTGGAAGCCTCAAGGAACTTCCATCCCAAAGGGAAGCTTTGAAGAATACCAAGGGCCTTTCTGTCTCTCTTTGGTTTTTGTAATTTTTCTGCCCACATTTGGTAATTGGAGATATTTGTGGTGTTAAAGCCAGACTTGTTCCTTCTCAGCCTGCCCCCTCCAACAGTGAAATTTTATGCCTGTGGCTTTGATTGTGCAGAGTAGTGATTTCTGTGCAGTGTCCCTCAGATGTAAAAGGAGAATGGCTGAAATACTAGAAAGAAGGTTATAGGAAATCACCAAACAACAATTTTCCGCGTCTATGATCCTTTCATGTGAAGGCAAAAGAAGCTGGAGAGGGTGCCTCCAAAGGTGGGGGTTGAGAGGGGCACAATTAAAATTCTCTGGGTTGTAGGCAAAGGATCAAAGGGTAATGTTCTCAGAATTACATGGTGAGTCACTGGAAAAACTCTGAGTAAAAGTCAGGCATCCTGTTTTCCAATCTTATATGGCTAATAATTGCAACTGGCTTTAAAACAGTACATTTATGTATATTTTTCATGTAGATCTGTTGCCATGCTAAAGAATATAATGATGTATGCATTACATAGATTATGGTTTCCATGCCCTAGTGCATTCTGAGGTGTTTTGCCATGAGAATGCAGAGGGTTAGGTGAAAATGTGCTGGAGAAGCCTTGGTGTCTAATGTGATCTCAGTACTCCTGTGGGATCTCCTCCTCTCTTACAAACCACTGCCTCTATTCAAGCCATCTTGTACTTCAATTTAGAAGTTCTCCTTTAAGAGAGATTTTTTCCAAAGCTAAATTAACAGCTATGCAGTGTCCTGAGTAACTCTGTGATTTACCTTTTCCAATTTTGACTGCTGTAAGCATTTCAGCTTGTTTCCCACTAGTTTGGATCAACATGTTGGTTTTAACTTTATCTCCAAATGTACTGATTTTACATGTTACAGACAAATGTGTTCACACAGTTAGGAGCAGCAGGATTTGCTTGAACAGAGAATGTATGAGTTCTGTAACTGTTTTAATATTCAATTCAGTTTGGTTTCTTTTTCATACATCCTTTTTATATATCCCAGTTTCTGATTACGGGTGACCTAACTTGAAGGTCAGATCATCTGAAGTGAAGATGGTTAAGCTGTGTGTGTTTGCACATGCATGTGTGTGTGTGTGTGCACACATGCATCCACATATTCATGGGTGTTCATATGGTAAAGGAGAACCAGAAAGATGTTTAATTTTTTCACACATTCCAGAAACTGGAAGAGACATTTATTGCAGAAACAAATTCTGAGATACATTTGCAAACCACATTTTTAGGTTTCAACTTCTGGGGAAAATGTTAAGGCATTTGCAAACATGCCTTGTTTCTTAGAGATTTAAGGGGCATAGACGCCCTGTGACTGCACTTAGAGAGGTAAGACATGGGACAGTCATCTTTGGAGCTATCCAGGAACCATATTAGGATCAAGGGAAGTTTTGCAGCTCTCTTAGAAATGTATGAAAATATCAAGGTAGCAACGGTATATAGAAAAGAACATAAGCTTTGAGGCACCTAAATTGGGGCTTAATGCTGGCCTTACCGCTTGCTAGATGTATAACTTTAGGTTGATTACTGGACCTGTACTCCTTTCCTTTCCTTAGTTGATCCTTGTTCCAACTTATGATGTTGGTTTATGATTTTGATTTTAGTTTGGTTAACTTCTTACTTGGGGATTTTGACTGACTTAATTTGTTCTCATCTTGTTTTAGTCAGTGTTCTCTAGAGGGACAGAATAGGACAGATGTATGTATGAAGGGAAGTTTATTAAGGAGTATTGACTCACACAATCATAAGGTTAGGCCCCACAATAGGCCATCTGCAAGCTGAGGAACAAAAAAGCCAGTCTAAGTCTCAAAGCCTCAAAAGTAAGGAAACCAACAGTATAGCCTTCAGTCTGTGGCCGAAGGCCCAAGAGTCCCTGGCGAATCACTGGTGTAAGTCCAAGAGTCTAAAAGCTGAGGAAGTTGGAGTCTGATGTTCAAGGGCAGGAAGCATCCAGCATGGGAGAAAGATGAAGGCCCGAAGACTCAGCAAGTCAAGTCCTTTCAACTTCTGTCTGCTTCTTTGTAGGCGCACTGGCAGCTGATGAGATGGTACCCACCCAGATTGAGAGTGTGTCTGCCTCTCCCAGTCTACTGACTCAAATGTTAAACTTTTTTGGCAACACCCTCACAGATACACCCAAGAATAATACTTTGCATTCTTCAGTCCAATCAAGTTGACACTCTGTATTACAACCATCACACATCTGTTATCCTATTGATTCTGATTCTTGACTCTAGCCACATTTCCATTCAGAGAAGAGTAGAATTGTTTCAGAATTGGGCTAGGCACAGTGGTTCACACCTGTAATCCCAGCACATTGAAAGCCCAAGGCAGGAGGATTGCTTGAGCTCAGGAGTTTGACACCAGCCTGGGCAGTATAGTGAGACTCCATCACTACAAAAACCTTTAAAAATTAGCCAGGTATGATGGCATGCACCTGTAGTCCCAGCTTCTTGGGAGGCTGAGGTGGGAGGATCACTAGAACCCAAGAGTGCAAGGTTATAGTGAGATTTTTTTTTTTTTTTAAAGTATTATTTTTTTTTTGAGACAGGATCTCACTGTGTCACCCAGGGTGGAGTGCAGTGGCATAATCACAGCTCACTACCACCTCTGTCTCCGAGGCTCAAGCAATCCTTCCACTTCACCCTCCTGAGTAGCTGGGACTATAGGTGCATACCACCATGCCCGGCTAATTTTTCGTATTCATTTTTCTTTTGTTGAGATGGGGTTTCGCCATGTTACTCAGGCTGGTCTTGAACTCATGGACTGAAGCGATCTGCCTGCCTCATCCTCCCAAAGTGCTGGAATTACAGGTGTGAGCCACTGTGGCTGGCTGATTATAGTGAGCTTGCCACTGCATCACTCTAGCCAGGGAGATAGAGCAAGGCCCTGTTTAAAAAAAAAAAAAAAGAAGAAGAAGAATTGTTTCAGAGCTAAAAAGAATCTTAAAAATCCTTGTGTTTGACGATTTTTGTGCTACAGATGCTTCTCTCCAAAGACCGTTGGTGAGTTTACCTGTAAATGGAAACAAATATAAACAATCTCCAAATCTGTGTTTCTGGAGCTTTATTCTTTTTAATGCTTGAGTATTTTGAACGAGAGACAGGTTAATAAGAAGGAAGAGGCTTCCTAGATGAAAAGTGTTGATGAGTTTTAGCCCTAGCTTCGACTCCTATTATACATGTGAAAATTTTCTCATCTTTAAACAGGCTTAAATACCAAGAATAACTCAAAATATTGGAAACCTAAGTGCTAATAATGTTGTATCTAGTAGTGGGACTAGGAATGATTGTTTGATTTAGTTCTGGTTTTGTTTGTTTCTAAATTGTCTGCACTGAGAATGCATTCCTTTTGTATTTACTACTTTACCCCCATCAGCCAAAATCTTAAAATGTAAAAATCATGAAAAATAAAAGGATACGGTTGATTTTCAGTACCACTACCTCATAGGTTTTCTGTGAAAATCGGGCCGGCCATGGTGGCTCACGCCTGTAATCCCAGAACTTTGGGAGGCCGAGGTGGGTGGATCACCTGAGGTCAGGATTTCAAGACAAGCCTGGCTAACATGATGAAACCTCATCTCCCCTAAAAATACAAAAAATTAACTGAGCATGGTGGCAGGTGCCTATAATCCCATCTACTTGGAAGGGTGAAGCAGGAGAATCGCTTGAACTCAGGAGGTGGAAGTTGCAGTGAGCCCACATCCCAGCATTGCACTCCAGCCTGGCGACAAGAGTAAAACTCTGTCTCAGAAAAAAAAAAAAAAAAGAAAATCAGATGAAACAATGTATAACAATGCACATGAAAAATAAATAATAGCTACATAATGAAGTATTGCCAACATGTTAGCCTTAAAGAAATTCAGTTTCTAAAAAAAAGAAAAAGAAAGAAAGAAATTCAGTTTCTATATAGGGCAAGTGGAATGGCATGCAAATTCTTGAATCTCTTGAATTCATCATTTCAGTTTGCTATTCCTGCAAGAGGAAGGCATTCCACAGATCCAAAATGCGTGCCTATTTGTCACAAAGACAATAACTAAAGGTTATTTGCTGCTACTACAGACTGACAGCAAATTTATCAGCATTAAAATCGTTATTTTAAAGGATACAGGAAAAACATGATCATAGCAAGGAATTGTATCATGTTATTTTAGTCATTCTTATATCACCAGAGGTACTCAATAAGTACTTTAATGAATATGAGTGGCCACTACATAATTTCCTTAGTTCATCCAGTGTATATTTCTTCATGGAAAGGGGACATTAACAGGTGTTTTTTTTGTAGAAGTGTCAAACCAAGTAATATTTATTGACTTTTTTGCCACTAATCTGAAAAGCTGAGAGATCCATCCTAAATACTGATTTCCTTGTGGTAATTATAGATCAGTGACTAAAAACAAATTTCATCAACTTTTCCACTCACTTGATAATGTTTTATTAGAAACTATAAATCTTAAGACTTGAGGTATTAAATAGCAGAGAGATATGGTTAGGATCAAACTCCCTTTTTCTTGCTATTTATTCCTTATAGAAAAAAGCAACTGCCCCTTCCCTTAAATTAATTAATTAATTTAGAGATGGAGTTTTGCTCTGTCGCCCAGTCTGGAGTGCAGTGGCGTGAACTTAGCTCACTGCAACCTCTGCCTCTGGGTTCAAGCAATTCTCCTGCCTCAGTCACCCGAGTAACTGGGATTACAGGCACCTGCCACCATGTCCAACTAATTTTTATATTTTTAGTAGAGACAAGATTTCCCCATGTTGATCAGGCTGGTCTCGAACTCCTGACCTCAGGTAATCCAGCTGCCTTGGCCTCCCAAAGTGCTGGGATTACAGGTGTAAGCCACTGCACCCAGACTCCCTTAAATTTAAATTCCCTTAAATATTCCTTTCGAAGGATGCTTTTTTTTTTTTTTACTATTGCAAACGAAGTGGAATGATGTTTAATTTCAAAATTACTTCTCTTACTAAAAGTTGCTGACATATTAAAGGAAATGATATTTATGCATGTTTTCTAAAAGCTACATATCAGAAAACTTGCTCAGAGTAATTTGATTCAACAAGAGAGTTTAGTAGTCTTCCTTGAAAGATAATCTTGAAATCAATCCCTTTAATTTACATTTGGCACTCAGAGAAAATAAACACATTTCCCTATTTAAAAAGCTGGTCCAGTTACTTTTCTTGTGCTAGAAAATCCAGGCTTAAATATCTTTATTTTGCACCAATTCAGATTTTAAACTGTTCTTTGAAAAGTATATATGGAAACAGATTTTTAAAACATGTATAAACAGATTTTCAAATGTATTAAAAAAAAGATTTAAAAAAAAACATGCCCACCAAATGGACATTTTTTTTTCTACTATATTCAGTAACCTAAATGGCCCTATCCCTTCTCAGCTTATCATAATTTTAGTATAGAACTGCCCTTCTTCCATTAATTAATCAACTCATTCATTCACATAAACAGTCATTGTCGATGCCTGTTATATCCGAGGCACTCTATATTCTATATGCTTTATATTCTGTATACTCTATATTCTGGAAACATCAAGATGAAAAGTTCAGATTAAAACTTTTTTTGGCGGCCGGGCGCAGTGGCTCAAGCCTGTAATCCCAGCACTTTGGGAGGCCGAGGCGGGTGGATCACGAGGTCAAGAGATCGAGACCATCCTGGTCAACATGGTGAAACCTCGTCTCTACTAAAAATACAAAAAATTAGCTGGGCATGGTGGTGCGTGCCTGTAATCCCAGCTACTCAGGAGGCTGAGGCAGGAGAATTGCCTGAACCCAGGAGGCGGA